>NC_045958.1:25655377-25984206 GCF_010909765.2 Amblyraja radiata | reverse complement strand
CCGGGAACCGCACGGAAACCTTGGGTGGGGCGCAAATTATCCAGAGGTTTCCGTTCAGGTTTTCTAAGTGGGACAGGGGCATAAGTTCAACTATATTTGGAAAATCCACGTTTAAATGTACACAAGCAGTAAAGGAAAGAGAAGGCAACTTTGCCAGTCTTTAGACTTTAGTTTGGAAACAGTGTGGAAACAGACCTTTGGGGAGGGAGGGAAGGAAGGAAAGAAGGAAAGGAAAGGAAGGAAAGGAAAGGAAAGGAAAGGAAAGGAAAGGAAAGGAAAGGAAAGGAAAGGAAAGGAAAGGAAAGGAAAGGAAAGGAAAGGAAAGGAAAGGAAAGGAAAGGAAAGGAAAGGAAAGGAAGGAAGGAAGGAAGGAAGGAAGGAAGGAAAAGGAAGGAAAAAAGAAAGGAAAAGGAAGGAAAGGAAGGAAGAAGGAAAGGAAAAGGAAAGGAGGGAAAGAATAAGGAAAGGAAGGAAAGAAGGAAGGAAGGAAGGAAGAAGGAAGGAAGGAAGGTGGGAGGAAGGAAAAAGGAAGAAGGAAGGAAGGAGGAAGGAAGGAAGGAAGGAAGGAAGGAAGGAAGGGGCGGAAGGAAGGAAGGAAGGGGCGGAAGGAAGGAAGGAAGGAAGTGGCGGAAGGAAGGAAGGAAGGAAGGAAGGCAGGAAGGAAGGAAGGAAGGAAGGAAGGAAGGAAGGAAGGAAGGAAGGAAGGAAGGAAGGAAGGAAGAAAGAAGAAAGCTCCATGGAATTTCACATTTTGTCCTTTTGTAAGTTTTCTGATCACTTCTAGTAAATCCATCACTTTAATGACCAATTGATGAATGCATAAACAATGTAATTAGCTGACCTCACAGAAATTCCCAGTATTGAAAATGTATTCGTAAACAGAAATATATTTTCTTACATAGAGATATGGATGGCTAATTTTATTTATGATGGTGAGGTACTTTAAAATCAATATTTGCAGTGGAATTTGCATACATCGTGTGAGATTTTTCAGTAATTATAACATGCTGTGTCCATTAGCAGTTCACAGAGCATCTGACAATTGCCTAAGACAATTTCTGAAACAGGGGCATGAGTCCAGCCTGAGATTAAAGGCCTGAAAGTGACTTGTGAACTGTGCAATCAAAGAGATTTCATTAACTTCCAAAGGAGCTGAAGATTAAGATAAACCACAGAAGTGGAATTTGGATTTCTGCTCTTGTCTTTCACAATCAGGTACAGAGGGATACGGTATGTACTGAAACTGGAGAAAGGAATCTAATTACCAATCGATGAATGGGAGCATGCCAATTTATATCTGCAAGTGCAAAGGCAAGTGGATATTGGATAGAGTAAATAATGGGTTTGAATTTTGGTGTTAACTATTTTTACTTACATTGGAAAATCAATATTTATCGTAAGGTTCTTCCAGGAGTCTGTACCTGCTGATATTTAAAAATCATCCCTGATGTCTGATGTAGAATTGGAAGTCTGAAAAAGGATCCCAATCTGAAACATTGGTTTTCGACTTTCTCCTCGAATGCTGCCTGACCAGTTGAGGCTCCTCAGTACTTTGTGCTTTGCTCAGGATTCCAGCATATACAGCCTCTTGTGTCTCCTGATATCTGATGTTGGTTTATTTTCCATTTTAGTTACTACTAATAGTATCATTGACATATTCCATTGTCTCTTGGTAATGAATGTTTGTTCGATTATTACCAAACGTACCAACATTTGCCATGATTTTCCCAAAGTTAGTGTAAGTCAGGGACTCTGTAGAAGGACAGGACAGGTTGTGAGAGTGGGCAGAGAAGTAGCAGATGGAATATAGTGTATATAGTGTGGAGTCATGCATTTTGGAAGTAGGACTAAAGGCGAAGACTATTTTCTAAATGGGGTGAGAATCAGAAATCGGAGGCGCAAAGGAACTTGGGAAGCACCGGTGCAGGATCCCAAACAGTTAATCTGCAAGTCGAACCGGTAGTAATAGCATTTATTCAAGAGGGCTTGTACACAAAAACAGTGATGTAATGTTGAGGCT
Source organism: Amblyraja radiata (assembly GCF_010909765.2). Taxonomy (NCBI): domain Eukaryota; kingdom Metazoa; phylum Chordata; class Chondrichthyes; order Rajiformes; family Rajidae; genus Amblyraja; species Amblyraja radiata. The sequence goes on along the minus strand of NC_045958.1, from coordinate 25,982,186 downwards.
CTATTAAAGCGCTGGTAAGGACGCATTTGGAATATTGTAGGCAATTTTGGGCACCATACCTGAGGAAGGATGTGCTGGCTCTGGAGAGGGTCCAGAGGCGTTTTACAAGAATGATCCCAGGGAATGAGTAGGTTAACCTATGATGAACATTTGTCGGCACTGGGCTGCACTCGCTGGAAGTTTAGAAGAATGAGGAGGGACCTCATTGAAACATACAGAATAGTTAAAGGATAGAGTGGATGTGGAGAGGATGTTTCCACTAGTGGAAGAGTCAAGTACTAGAGGTCACAGCCTTAGAATTAAAGGACGTTCTTTTAGAAAGGAGATGAGTAGAATTTTATTTAGTCAGAGGGTGGTGAATCTGTGGAATTCTTTGTGGAGAAGACAGGAGATTAGGGTTAGGAGGGATAGATAGATCAGCCAGGATTGAATGGCTTATATGATGGGCCGAATGGCCTAATTATACTCCTATTCCTTATGACCTTATGACTTTGTCCTTTTTACACAAACATGAATAATCTATCCTCCATTTTCAAAAATGAAATACACACAATTTTAAAGTATTCATCCAGTTTGAATACCACATAGTTAAGCAATGGGAGAAAAAAAATATTTTTCTAATTTCCTTTTAGCATATTCAGCCCTTTAGTTGTCAAAAAAAGTCAGAATCTGTTGTTGCTTAAAATTTGTATATCTCCCAGTAAGGGGGAACTGTACAAAAGGGACGGATTGCATCTCAAGAGGTGTGGGACCAGCATTCTGGCAGGCAGGTTTGTCACTGCTACACGGGTGGTTTTAAACTGAATAAGGGGGGTGGGGTGTCGAATGGGATAGTGGAGGATGGAGTTAAAGGGAAAGGGTTTCTTAAATGTGTGAGCGTAGAGACAGAGGGGTGTAAAATGAGGGTAGAAGCAATAGGTAGCAAGGTGAAAAGTAAAAGTGGCAGGCCGACAAAACCAGGGCAAAAATCAAAAAGGGCCACTTTTCAGCATAACAGCATAAGGGGTAAGAGTGTTGTAAAAACAAGCCTGAAGGCTTTATGTCTCAATGCAAGGAGCATTCGTAATAAGGTGGGTGAGTTGAATGTGCAGATAGCTATTAATGACTATGATATAGTTGGGATCACGGAGACATGGCTCCAGGGTGACCAAGGCTGGGAGCTGAACATCCAGGGATATTCAATATTCAGGAGGGATAGACAGAAAGGGAAAGGAGGTGGGGTCGCGTTGCTGGTTAGAGAGCAGATTAACGCAATAGAAAGGAAGGTCATTAGCTTTGAGGATGTGGAATCGATATGGGCAGAGCTGCGAAACACTAAGGGGCAGAAAACGCTGGTGGGAGCTGTGTACAGGCCACCTAACAGTAGTAGTGGAGTTGGGGATGGCATCAAACAGGAAATTAGAAATGCGTGCAACAAAGGTAAAACAGTTATAATGGGTGACTTCAATCTACATATAGATTGGGTGAATCAAATTGGCAAGGGTGCTGAGGAAGAGGATTTCTTGGAATGTATGTGGGATAGCTTTCTAAACCAACATGTAGAGGAACCAACGAGAGAGCAGGCTATTCTAGACCGGGTATTGAGTAATAAGGAAAGGTTAGTTAGCAGCATGGATGAACTACAACAATTGTTCATCCCAGTTTGGCAAAAAAATAAATCAGGGAAGGTAGTGCATCCGTGGATAACAAGGGAAATCAAGGATAGTATCAAAACAAAAGATGAAGAGTAAAAATTAGCCAGAAAAAGCAGCCTACCAGAGGACTGGGAGAAATTCAGAGACCAGCAGAGGAGGACAAAGGGCTTAATTAGGAAAGGGAAAATAGATTATGAAAGAAAACTGGCAGGGAACATAAAAACTGACTGCAAAAGCTTTTATAGATATGTGAAGAGGAAAAAGATAGTTAAAACAAATGTAGGTCCCTTGCAGTCAGAAACGGGTGAATTGATCATGGGGAACAAGGACATGGCAGACCAATTGAATAACTACTTTGGTTCTGTCTTCACTAAGGAAGACATAAATAATCTGCCGGAAATAACAAGGGACTGGGGGTCAAATGAGATGGAGGAACTGAGTGAAATCCAGGTTAGCCGGGAAGTGGTGTTAGATCAATTGAATGGATTAAAGGCCGATAAATCCCCAGGGCCAGATAGGCTGCATCCCAGAGTACTTAAGGAAGTAGCCCCAGAAATAGTGGATGCATTAGTGATAATTTTTCAAAACTCTTTAGATTCTGGAGTAGTTCCTGAGGATTGGAGGGTAGCTAATGTAACACCACTTTTTAAAAAGGGAGGGAGAGAGAAAACGGGGAATTACAGACCAGTTAGTTTAACGTCGGTAGTGGGGAAACTGCTAGAATCAGTTATTAAAGATGGGATAGCAGCACATTTGGAAAGTGGTGAAATCATTGGAAAAGTCAGCATGGATTTATGAAGGGTAAACATGTCTGACGAATCTTATAGAATTTTTCGAGGATGTAACTAGTAGAGTGGATAAGGGAGAACCAGTGGATGTGTTATATCTGGACTTTCAGAAGGCTTTCGACAAGGTCCCACATAAGAGATTAGTATACAAACTAAAAGCACACGGTATTGGGGGTTCAGTATTGATGTGGATAGAGAACTGGCTGGCAGACAGGAAGCAAAGAGTAGGAGCAAACGGGTCCTTTTCACAATGGCAGGCAGTGACTAGTGGGGTACCGCAAGGCTCAGTTCTGGGACCCCAGCAATTACGATATATATTAATGATTTGGACGAGGGAATTGAATGCAACATCTCCAAGTTTGCGGATGACACGAAGCTGGGGGGCAGTGTTAGCTGTGAGGAGGATGCTAGGAGGCTGCAAGGTGATTTGGATAGGCTGGGTGAGTGGGCAAATTCATGGCAGATGCAGTATAATGTGGATAAATGTGAAGTTATCCACTTTGGTGGCAAAAACAGGAAAGTAGATTATTATCTGAATGGTGGCCTATTAGGAAAGCTCAAAGTTCAAAGTTCAAATTTTATTTGGTCACATACACCTAGGTGTAGTGAAATTATTTTTACCATGCAGCACATAAAAAAAGAGAATACAAACATAACAATAATAGATAGTTTCAACATCAAACATCCCCCCACAATGGTTCCCATTGTGGGGAAAGGCACAAAGTCCAGTCCCATCCCCATGTCCACCCATAGTCGGGCCTCCTTACTCGAGACCGTGCCTTCCGGAGCCGACAGGGCCGCGCCGAATGGAGCTCAACTGGCGATCTCATCAAGAGATCCCTGGCTTCCGATGGAAAGTTCAGCGCCGCCGCCCGCATCCGCTCCACAGGCCCGCAGCTACGCAACGGACCCAGCTCCAGTTACCGGAGTTTCAGCGAAGTCCAGCGCTGCACCGCCGTCCTCCGACCCGCAGCTCCGCCGCCGCCGATGCCGAGCCGGTACCGCCGCCGCCGCTGCCGAGCCGGTGCCGCCGCCGCTGCTGAGCCAGTGCCGCCGCCGCTGCTGAGCCGGAGCCGCCTCTGAGCCGGTGCCGCCGCCGCCGCCGCTGAGCCGCCGCCGCTGCTGAGCCGGTGCCGCCGCCGCCGCCGGTGCCGCCGCCCCTACCGATGCCGAAGCTCCAGGCGGTCCCCTCAGGAGACGCCGCTCCAGGCCCGCTGGTAGGCCGCTTGGACGGGTCGAAGCGCAGCCCGGAGAAAAGCTGCATCTCCGACCAGGTAGGGACCCTGAAAATTAGTTTCCCCCTCCCCTCCCCCCTCCCCCACACATAAAAGAAAGGGGGAGATGCAACGAGACCTGGGTGTCATGGTACACCTGTCATTAAAAGTAGGCATGCAGGTGCAGCAGGCAGTGAAGAAGGCAAATGGTATGTTAGCATTCATAGCAAAAGGATTTGAGTATAGGAGCAGGGAGGTTCTACTGCAGTTGTACAGGGTCTTGGTGAGACCACACCTGGAGTATTGCGTACAGTTTTGGTCTCCTAATCTGAGGAAATACATTCTTGCCATAGAGGGAGTACAGAGAAGGTTCACCAGACTGATTCCTGGGATGTCAGGACTTTCATATGAAGAAAGACTGGATAGACTCGGTTGTACTCGCTAGAATTTAGAAGATTGAGGGGGGATCTTATAGAAACTTACAAAATTCTTAAGGGGTTGGACAGGCTAGATGCAGGAAGATTGTGCCCGATGTTGGGGAAGTCCAGAACAAGGGGTCACAGTTTAAGGATAAGGGGGAAATCTTTTAGGACCGAGATGAGGAAAACTTTTTTCACACAGAGTGGTGAATCTCTGGAATTCTCTCCCGCAGAAGGTAGTTGAGGCAAGTTCATTGGCTATATTTAAGAGGGAGTTAGATGTGGCCCTTGTGGCTAAAGGGATCAGGGGGTATGGAGAGAAGGCAGGTACAGGATACTGAGTTGGATGATCAGCCATGATCATATTGAATGGCGGTGCAGGCTCGAAGGGCCGAATGGCCTACTCCTGCACCTATTTTCTATGTTTCTATGTTTCTATTATCAAACCATTAATCTTCATATTTAGCATGAATAATATAATTTTGAACTGCTTCATATAAAATGCTGCAGTTTCAAATTTTATTGCCATAAACAGTGCAACCTAATATACGTAAAGAGATTTGTGTAAGCTTTGAAGAAAGTTATCAAAATAAATCCTTGCTAATCAAAGATAATAAGCTGAACATATTTCATTTCATTCTTGAAACATATTTTGTGAACATTTTTTAATTTAAAAGAATAAAAAGACAGCTGAATATATATTGAAATAGCCTCCATGGGATTTGATAGCATGGATTAGAATATTTATTTCTGTTCTGTGCTGAATGAAAGTTTTGATTAAAACGGGATGCAAGCAGGAAAATATTTGATTAAACAATTACTGTTTCTCGCTCATGAAATTTTCAAATTCCAATCCATTAACATTTCTCTCTTCCTACATGCATCTTTGAATGCTTCCAAAGAACCAAGAATACAAATTAATATGTCGCTAAAGTCAAGTGCAAGAACTGGGAGGTACACAAACCATTCTCTGCCACTGAAAGTAGTTGAGGCCAGTTCATTGGCTATATTTAAGATGGAGTTAGATGTGGCCCTTGTGGCTAAAGGGATCAGGGGGTATGGAGAGAAGGCAGGTACAGGATACTGAGTTGGATGATCAGCCATGATCATATTGAATGGCGGGGCAGTTTCGAAGGGCCGAATGGCCTACTCCTGCACCTATTTTCTATGTTTCTATGTTTCTATGAGACCAGAGGGTGACGATCTCCAAAAGTTCTGCGGCAGTAGTTTAAGAAGATGGTTGGCTCACTGCCACTTTCCAGGGTAGTTAGGGATGGGTGATAAATGTCTATCCATAACAGTGCTATCCATATTCTTATAAAATTCTTAAAAACATAATAATTGTAATGCAGGCAGCTACTGATTTCTTGAACCCTCATGAATGAATTCATTTCTACATCCATTCATGATGAACCACACTGTAGACTGTCTGGCTGGTTCAATGTGGTGTTAATATCTCATAGCTGGCATCATTATATCAACCCTGCACTGTTTGCTTAGCAGGTACTAGTCCAGGAAGTCAAACCACAGCTTTCACAGTTTACGTCATCGGGTGGCGCTGTGCGTGGCAGTATGTTCGTCCTTTCACCCATTTTGCTATTTTTAGTCTGTTTAAATGTATGTTCCTGGAGGACTTTTAGTCTTTTTAATGTGGGGGGGGGGGGGGGAGGCGAAGGGAGGGGAACCCGTTTCCCAGTCACTTCCTGGTTGGGATGCGTCTATTCTCCGGGCCACATCTTCCCCCCCCCCCCCCCCCCCCCCCCGCAGCCTACCATCTGGATTGGTGTGGCCTATCCTGCCGGGGACCGGCCAGAGCTTCATCAGCGGCGCAACACTGGATTTCATTGCGGAGCGGGCGATGCCTTACCGGGGATCGCCGTGTGGAGCTCCGGAGCGTTGGGCCAGCTGATTACATCGTGGAGCTGTGGTTTGCGGAGCTTCCAGCCACGGGCGGCGCTGACTTTAACATCGTGGAGCCTGGGATCTATGCCGAGGATCGCCAGTGTTGGAGCTCCGCCCAGCTCAGCCTGTGGACTTTGGGAGCCGCAGTCTCCGGTAGGAAGCGGCCGATTCTGAAACTCCAAGCCGCTGAGAGAGTTCTCCGTTCCGACGCCGGAGCTCCGATCATCCCGGCGAGAGGGCCTGATACATCGGGCCATCCGTAGTGGCAAATACTGAGGGTTCAAAGGCCCCGACCAAGGGTGAACAAAGAGGAACAGGACTGAACTTTTTTGCCTTCCCTCACAGTGGGAAATGTTGTTTCCGCTGTGTGGGGGATGTTCATGTTAAATTCTATCGTGTATTGTGTTCTTTTTATTCGTATGGCTGTATGGTAATTCAAATCTCAATATACCAATTGGTGCATGTGACAATAAATGTCTCTTGAACTCTCTTGAACTCTTGAATGAGAAGCCTCAGGGAGTGTTTTAGAACAGACTCCAAGGAGTACAAGTGTGTAATTGCCTGAAAGTGGCATCACAGGTAGGTAGGCTGGTGAAGAAGGCTTTTGGAAAGCTGGCTTTCATCAGGAAGGATATTGAGTATAGAAACAGAAACATAGAAAATAGGTGCAAGAGTAGGCCAACTAGCCCTTTGAGCCAGCACCGCCATTCAATATGATCATGGCTGATCATCTATAATCAGTACCTCATTCTTGCTTTCTCCCCATATCCCTTGATTCCTTTAGTCCTAAGAGCTATATCTAACTCTCTATTGAAAACATCAAGTGGATTGGCTTCCACTGCCTTCTGTGGCGGAGAATTCCACAGATTCACAACACTGAGTGAAAACGTTTTTTCCTCATCTCAGTCCTAAATGGCCTACCCCTTATTCTTAATATAGAAGTTGAGTATAGAGTATAGAAGTTGGATCATTATGTTGCGGGTGTACAAGACATTAGTGAGACTACACTTGGAGCATTGTGTTTAGCTTTGGCCACCCCGCTTTAGGAAAGATACCATTACGCTGAAAAGAGTGTTCTAAAATTATATGATGAAGTTGCCAGGACTCAAGTGACTGTGTTAGAAACATAGAAACATAGAAACATAGAAAATTGGTGCAGGAGTAGGCCATTCGGCCCTTCGAGCCTGCACCGCCATTCAATATGATCATGGCTGATCATCCAACTCAGCATCCTGTACCTGCCTTCTCTCCATACCCCCTGATCCCTTTAGCCACAAGGGCCACATCTAACTCTCTCTTAAATATAGCCAATGAACTGGCCTCAACTACCTTCTGTGGCAGAGAATTCCACAGATTCACCACTCTCGTGTAAAAAGATTTTTCTCCATCTCGGTCCTAAAAGAATTCCCCCTTATCCTTAAACTGTCACCCCTTGTCTGGACTTCCCCAACATCGGGAACAATCTTCCAGATTTGTTATAAGGAATGGTGTACATGATCATTCGTTAGATATCACATAACTGTGTTTGTTCTGTGAAATATATTCATTGTAGCATTGTGCCCACAGGCACATTGTAACCTATAGATAGTAAACATATCTTTCCAACTGATCTTTAATCTACTTAGCCATCCTTGCCTGGAAACATCATTCAACTCTGTGTATATTGTGATAATTCTAGTGACTTTTCAGTCTAACTATCTATGTTTGGTCTTGCTCCTTCGGTATTTCACATGAGTATGTCTTAAGTCTGACTAATTCTGCTAAATTTCCTGTTTATGGCATCTCAACCCAAATAAACCAATCTGTTCTTGTATTAACATTCCTTTATGTGGCCCACTCATCCATGTACTCTTATCCATTATTTTCATTGGTAGGATAATGCTACAAAAGTCTAACTCCAATCTGAATCTTCCTCTTTGTTTATTCCAATTGAAATAATTCACTTCCAAACAGTATTAAATTTGTGGTATTGCTCTAGTTAGTCGTCTGGGTTTCGATCAACAGTCAGTACTATGTGTCAATTTTCTGATGTACTACATACTATGTGTCCATATCATCTGAAAACCTGGCCACAAACCATCAATTCCATCATCCAGATCAATAACATAAAATGTGAAAGTAGCAGACCCAATACCTTGCACCGATTCCTGCAGAACATCAACAGTCACCGGCAGTCAACCAGAAAAAGCCTCTTTCATTCCTGCTCTTTGTCTTCTGTCAGCCAGCCAATCTTCTATCCATGTTAGTACCTTGCCTCTGGTAACATGGGGTCCTCTCTTGTTTAGCAGCCTCCATGTGGCACCTTATCAAAGACCTTAGAAAATCCAAGTAAATAGCATCCACTGAGTCTGTTTTATCTATCCTGCTTGTTAGTTCCTCAAAGAATGACACAGATTTGTCAGGCAAGATCTCCCATTAACAAAACTCTGCTGATTTTGGCCTATTTTAATCATGTGCTTCCAAGTACTCTGAACCATTCCTTAATAACACACTCTAAAATCTTACTAACCATTGAATTGGCCTATAATTTCCAGAAGGGTCTCTTTACATACTTTATGACTATGAATCTATAACTCTAGGTGGATAAGTGTTCCAATGCTATCATATTTCTCTTGTTCTTTATTTCACTTCTAATCCCCTGCTATTTTGAACAGCTGTGGAAATCAATACTCCTCCACTGTCTGCATTCCTTCTTTGCAGGAAATACCTTTAGCTTCCTGTGGAGTAATCAAATAAGTTTTAGAATGTAACTCTGAAGCCAACAGACTTCTTACACTCTATGATATAGTATTCAGCGTCTGCATATTTTCATCGTAATCCACTACATCAACAACATTGCAAACTGGTATGAACATTCTGAAAAGGGGTCTCAACCTGAGATGTTACCTGTCCATTTCCCTTCTCTGACCCACTGATGTCTTGCAGTACTATGTCTAAATTCCAACAGCTGCAATTTCTTGCATCTCAAAGAACATTCCTAGCCTTAAAGAATTCATATGCTCATCCTAGCACACCCAGCCTGCCTCTATACCTTGCCCGTGCTTGAGCGGCTACTGTTTCGTGTTTCTCATATAAATAGAGATGCTGCTACACTCGAGGTTTCTGTGCCCGTGGCTCAATACCATGGTGTGTTTAATTCTCCTGTGATCAACATTTGTCTCTGTCATACAGACCTACTGCTGCCTGTAATTTTCTCTCACTTTCCACCGCCTGTGGATATTTACTATTTACTTTGATGGTCTGTATTACGTAAATAGGTGAAAGGAGTTAATTAGGATGCAAAGGTCTCTCAAATTCAGAGGAATTGAGGTGTTCTCATGCATAAATCAAAAAAGTCATCAGGCAGGTCCAAATATTAGTAAAGAAGCCGAATAACATTTTGGCCTTTATTGTGAAAGGCATTACATTTTAAGAATGCAGGTAACCCCCCACTTAACAGCAGATTGGACTACCTAAATTCATCCTTAAATAATCAAAACCCAAAAAATTGAATACGAAATAAAGCTTGCTCTGACAAAATTTACATGAGGGAAAGTAAATAAACAATAACAACATTTTATTCAACTCACGTTTTTGATGCATGCACAGATGACGTGGCTTCACATTGTAGAAAATTCCTGTAAGAGCTGTTTTCTAGCAAAGCCATCCTTCCCCATAATGCAGGCATCATTAGTAATGAGGCTTTGTTACAGATGCATACCTGGAGAACAGTTCCACTTAACCAAAAATAGATGTAGTACCATGCAGACGGTCCAAAGGTGATTCACCATGCTAGGTCCTGGGATGAAAGGATCGTTCTATCCAGAGAGACTGGACAGTTTGGGTCTTTATCATGAAGTTTGTTAGAATGACAAGCGACCAATAGATCAGCCTTGATTGAATGGCAGATTAAACTTGATGAGCCGAATGGCCTAATTCTGCTCATAGAACTTATGAACTTATGACCTTATTCAAACACAGAGATCCTAAAGGGGCTTGACAGGGTTGATGTTATTACTGCTGATAGAGTCATGAACAAAGGGACATAGCTACAAAATAGCTGGCATAGAAGAGTGGTTGAGGGCAGCAGAGACCATGTTAAATAGTCGTCATGGCTATCCTTTGAGGTCGAGGATGATGGTCTACGTTCTGTTGTTTTTTGGGATTCTCAGGTGGCTTATGAGTCTAATCCTGGCGTTGAAAGTTCTACGGCATTCAGGACAGGTAATTCCAAATGGCAGATAGGGCTTTTGGTTGTTGCTGCCTCTCTTTCCGTTTACTTCTCTTTTCTTCTAATTCTGCGCATCTCTTGGCTTGAAGGTTGCTGTTCCTTCTTGGATGATGGTTCGCCAGAGTTTCTTGGACTAGGCATTGGTTTCCCAATTGCCAAAGTCGATTTCACATTTCTTCATGAAGGCATCTTTGAATCTCTTCTTTGGTCCGCCTCTTTTATGTTTGCCTTCTTAAAGCTGGGAGTAGAAGGTTTGCTTTGGTAGATGCTCGTCTTCCATTCGAACAACACGATCGACCCATCTTAGTTGGTTCTTGATGACGAAGGCTTTGATGCTAGATATTTTTGCTTCATTCAGCACGCTGACCCGTTGGTTCTTCTATCTTCCCAGCTGATATTTAAGCTGCTTCGAAGACATCGTTGATGGAACTTTTCAAGTGTTTTCAGATGGCGTCGGTATGTTGTCCAGGTTTCTGATGCATACAGGAGCATTTGAATCACCACTGCCTTGTACACTAACATTTTGGTGCCTGTTCAGATGTCACGATTTTGAAAGACTCTCGTTCAAAGACGTCCAAAAGCTGTTTCAGCACACTTAAGATGATGTTGGATCTCATCATCAAGGTCGACATTGGAGGAGAGGTGACTTCGAAGGTACGGAAAGTGATCCACATTTTCCAGGGTTGTTTCACCAAGTTGAATGATGGTTCTTTCCGATTTGTCTCAGTTGGTGACGATTGGCAGATAACCTGAGTCTTCTAGGAGTTGATGGTAGGTCCACGTTTGTGTATGCACTGTTAAAGGCAGTCAGGATCTGCTGCAGTTGATTTTCTGAGAGAGCTACAACACAAGTGTTGTCTGCGTATTGGAACTCGACGAGGGAGCTCATAGATGTCTTAGTTTTGGACTTGAGATGGGCAAGATTGAAAAGTCTGTCATCTGTTCTGTAGGCAATTTCGATTCCTGGGGGTAGGTCGTCCTTGATGATGTGGATGGTTGTCGCAATGAAGATGGTGAACAGTGTTGGGGCAATCACACATCCTTGTTTCACTCCTGATCTGGCTTGAAAAGAGTCTCAAGATTCGAATGTACTTTCAGGCCATCCATAGGTGGATAGGACGTCCCATAAGAGTTCCCTTGATACCGAGTTGAAGGCCTTAGTGAGGTCGATGAATGCCATGTACAAAGGTTGAAGTTGTTCATGACATTATTCTTGTAGTTGACGCATTGCGAATTGTAGGACAGGTGTCAGAGACCTGAGGACCCACTCCTGCTCCTATTTTTTGTGTGTTCTTCAGCTCTTTTTAACAATGCATACCCCTGAAAACTTTGATGGCTGTAGAGTTCCATGGTCCCATGGTGATTGGAATTGATTAGAAATTCTCAGCAGATACTTCAAAGTGCTTTCAAAGCTCTTTTTCAAGAGCTGATACATCATTTATTGTCAACTGCAGTATGTTTAGAATTAGTTTATGAGCCAAACTGCTAGGTACTATAGATACTCACCTCTGCTATCAGTAGGAGCTACAAAACATGGCATGTTCTTTATTGCAGACCAACAGCAAATAATAAAGGGAAGATGTATTGTAAGTGGACCAACTACTAGTCCAGATAGTCAAACGACAGCTTTCACAGTGAATGGTAAGCCTTAGGGAGTGTTTTAGAAGAAAGAGATATAGGAGGCCCTGAAAGTGGCCTCAAAGATAGGCAGGCTGGTGAAGAAGGCTTTTGGAAAGCTGGCTTTCATCAGTAATGTATTGAGATTGTACAGTTGTGTACAAGCTATTGGTGAGGCCACACTTCGTGCATTATATGCAGTTTTGGTGACCCTGCTTCAGGAAAGATACCATTAAGCTAGAAAGAGTGCACAAAAAATGTTTGCGGAAGTTGCCCGGACTCAACTGTGTGTATAACGAAAGGTGTGCATGTCCATTCATTATTTATCTCACTGTGTCAATACAAGTGTGTAACAACCAAGGCTTGGTCTTGTTGAAGTCAAGTGAGAGGTTGTTGTTGCAGTACTACTCAACAAGGTTTAGTTTTGTTTAGAGATACAGCACAGAAACAGGCCCTTCGGCCCACCGGGTCCGCGCCGACCAGCGATCCCCACATATTAACACTATTATTAACACTATCTTACACACACTGGAGACAATTTTTACATTTACCAAGCCAATTAACCTACATACCTGTATGCCTTTGGAGTGTAGGAGGAAACCGAAGAACGTGGAGAAAACCCACGCAGGTCACAGGGAGAACGTACAAACCCCGTACGACAGCACCCGTGGGATCAAACCCAAGTATCCGGTGCTGCAAGCGTTGTAAGGCACAACTCTACTGCTGCACCACCGTTCCCTCTCCTATATTCTGACACAATATCATCTGTGAGTTGGTTAATCACAATGGTGTTGTCTGCAATATATAGATAACTTTGGGACATTCAGGCCCCATCACGGTGGGCGGCGCGACTTTCGTCAGCAGCGGCCTCTGCAGTCCGTCTGCGTTTTTATTATTTATGTCTTATGTTTTTATGTAGTTTTTGTTATTTTTGTTGGGGTATGTGTGTGGGGGGGTGGGGGTGGTGTGGGGTGGGTGGGGGTAACTTTTAAATCTCTCCCTGCACGGGAGACCCGACCTTTTCTTTGTCGGGTCTCCGTTGTCGTTGGGGCTGCAACGAGGAGCGGCCTCCAACAGGAAGACCGGGGGCTGTGGTGCCGACTACTCACCTCACCGTCGCGGAGCTGGCCGAGTCCAGAGCGGGTGGAGTTGTGGTGGACGCTGCTGCGACCCGACCCCCGGAGATTCGGAGGCTGCAACTGCGGGTTTGGCAGGCGGCACCGGGAGCCCGCGGGTCCCTGGAGGGAGACCGCTTTTCGGGGCTCCCGCAACGGCGACTTCTCCCGCCCGAGTTGCGGGGTTGAAGAGCTCCTGGAGCGGGGCCTTACAGCACCGCCCCGCGCGGCTTGGAATGGCTGCGACTCTGCGAGCGCGCGCCGGGGGCTCTAACACCAAGACCCGGTGTGCGACCTTGCATCACCCGGCGTGGCTTTAATGGCCGCGGGACAATTCGCCATCGCCCGCCGGGGGCTTTGACTTTGACTTTGACTCTGACATCGGGGGGGAGAGTGCAGTGGAGAGATAAGTTTTTTTGGCCTTCCATCACAGCAATGTGATGGATGTTTATGTAAATTATGTTGTGTCTTGGGTCTATTTGTTTGTAATGTATGGCTGCAGAAACGACATTTCGTTTGGACCTCAAGGGGTCCAAATGACAATAAATTGAATTGTATTGTATTGTATTGTATTGTATTGTATTGTATTGTATTGTATTGTATTGTATTTTAGAAACATAGAAATATAGAAAACAGGTGCAGGAGTAGGCCATTCGGCCCTTTGAGCCAGCACCGCCATTCAATATGATCATGGCTGATCATCTAAAATCAGTACCCCGTTCCTGCTTTCTCCCTTATACTTTGATCCCTTTAGCCCTTAGAGCTAAATCTTACCCTCTCTTAAAAACATCCAGTGAATTGGCCTCCACTGCCTTCTGTGGCAGAGAATTCCACAGATTCACAACTCTCTGGGTGAAGGTTTTTCCTCATCTCAGTCTTAAATGGCCTACCCCTTATTTTTAAACTGTGACACCTGGTTGTGGACTTCCCCAGCATCGGGAACATTTTGCCTGTACCTAGCCTGTCCAGTCCCTTAATTTGAACATTAAAATGAAGTGTTAAACACATAATTTAATTTTCATTTCTAAAATTTCAACCTTATGTCTTGTTGTACCTTTACCTCCACCTGTGCTACTCCAGGGACTATACTATGTGAGGTGGATGGTTGCTGAGGATTCATTGAGTGTTCTCAAGCTGGTTATGGATTATTAAGCCTTCCCTTTGATGATGTTTGGGTAAAATACATTGTTAAAAGCGATGGAATCGGAATTAACAGTCCTCAGCATGCTTCATCTGTAACTTCCATGAGGGCAAACAACATTGGTCTGTGACGGGCTTAAACCACCACAGATTCCCAATGCTTTCTTAGAACATTCTACAGTACAGCACAGAAACAGGCCCTTCGGCCCACAATGTCTGTACTGAATATGATGCCAACTAAACAAATCTCATCTGCCTACACATGAACCATACCCTTCCATTCCCTGTATATCAATGCACCCTTCCCTTATAAGTTATATATATATGATAAGCTCCATCATGTACACAATGTTTCAATGATCTATGAGGTAAAACATGATCTGTAACTAATACTCAATGCCAACAGCACCTCCTTACTTGTATAAAGTGCTTTGATAATTAGTATCAAGATTAGTCAATAGTGTTGCCTGCCTGGGAGCCACTTGCTTGTGGTCAATATGTAATGCATATTTAATTATCTGCTTTAATGCTGTAGGGCATTTAAGTCTGTAAAAAACAGTGTGAGCCTGGAATGTGTAAATAAAAGATTGCTAATCAATAAGTGTAATGGGCCTGTCCCACTTACGTGTCCTTGGCAAGCAAATTATGCAGACCTCGTGATCGCGTTGAGCCGCGATGGTCCCGCGAAGGTCGGGCGCGATTACATGTGTACGCACAGCCGTCTTGAGCGCGTGACATCATTTGAAGATGGACACAAAGCTGGAGTAACTCAGCGGGACCGGCAGCATCTCTGGAGAGAAGCAATGGGTGACGTTTCATTTCGAGACTCTTCTTCAGTCTGAAAAGAAGGGTCTTGACCCGAAACGTCGCCCATTGCTTCTCTCCAGAGATGCTGCCGGTCCCGCTGAGTTACTCCTGCATTTGTGTCTATCTTCAATTTTCTTGGCCCCGCTCTGGGAGTAGAAGTGGGGGCGGATCCGGACCGCAACGTCCGTGAGCCTCAGGCCGAGTTCGGCGGTCGTTGCCTGCTTCTGCTGTTGTTGAAGGTGAGACATTGCATCACGCCAGGGTCTTGGGCCTGTCCCACTTTGGCCGTCAGTTGTTACTATGGGCAACATATTGAACATTGAGCATAGTTTAAAAAATGCATCACATTTGCCTGTACAAGACTGATCCAGGTTCTAATACACTACAATTTTAGCACACATTCCAAGTGTCCAATGAAGAATCATTCACCTGGAACATCAACATTGCTTCTTTCACTGCGGATGTTAACTAATCTGCTGACTATTACTACCATTCGTTGCTTTTATTTCAAATGGCAGGGGTGTCAAGAGCTATGGGACGAAGGCAGGAGATGAGGTTAAGAGGGAAAGATAGATCAGCCATGATTGAATGGTGGAAAGGCATTGATGGGCTGAATGGCCTAATTCTGCTCCGATCACATATGAACTTATGAACACCACAAGGGTTAATTTCTCGCCCCAAATATCCCCATCATTTCTCAATAGCAATGAATATATTAGATTTGGGTTCGTCCATTGTAAATTTAAAATCTCTGGGTGATACATGCATCTGAAATGGTTCAAATAAACCTTTTCAAAGTTATCAAAGGTATTTTATTAGTCACATTCACATACACCCAGGTGTAGTGAAGTGAAATGCTTTTTGCCATTTTGCAGCACACAAAAAAAAGAATACAGACATAACACCAATGAGAGTCTTAAACACATAGAACATCCCCCCACAATGGCTCCCACCATGAGGGAAGGCACAAAGTCCAGTCCCCAACCCCAGTTCACCCATAGTCGGGCCTATTGAGGCCTCCACAGTTGCCTCTACGGAGGCCCGATGTTCCTGGCCGTTCTCGCCGGGTGATGTTGCTCTGGCGTCGGGAGAGTCCTCCCAGCGGCCTGGGACACCTGGAACGTCTGCTTCCGCACTAGAGGCCACGGCTTCCGAAGCCAACAAGTCCATGCCGGTTGGAGCTCCACAACTGGCGATCTCATCTAGAGATCCCAGGTTCCCGATGTTAAGTTCAGCGCCGCCGCCCGCAGCTGGTCGCTCCACAGTCCCGCAGCTCCGCGATGTTTTACCTCAGCTCACCGGAGCTCCAGCGCGGCGACCCAGGCAAGGCATCGCCCGCTCTGCGATAGCGCTCCAGCGCTGTGCCGCCACCGAAGCCGAGGTTCTGGGCGGTCCCCGACAGGAAACGCCGCTCCAGGCCCGCTGGTAGGCCGCGAGGACGGGTCGAAGCTGCAGCCTGGAGAAAAGCTGCCTCTCCGACCAGGTAGGGACCCTGAAAGGTAGTTTACCCCCCCCCCCCCCACCCCCCACATAAAAAAGTCTAGACCTCCAAACAAAACACTTTAACTAACTAAAATAAAAAATAAAAAGATGAAGAGACAGACAGCTGCTGGCTGGGCAGCCGTGCGCAGGACAGCGCCCCCTTTTTGAGCTTAAGGTGAAGATTCAGAGAGAAATCAGTGTTGGTATCAGTTCAGCTTCCTCAGACTATCAACCTTATTAAATCCTTTCAAATAATCAACAGAGCAAAATAATAGAATGCTTCAAAATAAAAAAGAATGCTTCACAATAAATATGTAGAGGACAGATTTTATTGTTACTGCTCAAATGGTTAAATTTCAAGTGTTGCGAATAATATTCATACATGTGCATTGCTATCAATCATATTTTTTTATAATTCCTCATGGTTTCAAAAGAATTACCACGGTGAATTGCTGGAGCAACGCACATGGGGAAATATTATTTATAAAACCCAAAACTTAACTATTCTGAGCAGTAGTAATAAAATCAATCCTGTACACATTTAATGTGAATCAATTCCGATGCATGTAACTCAATTATACTATACTTCAAATTGAGTGTTTGCATGGTTTCTTTCTCTACTGCCTTCTCCTGATTTTACTAGACATATGTCAGCTTCTTTAATATATGACAGGGTTTCAGGACAGTCTCTGACAGAAGTTAATTGTAGAGCATTTTAAGATACAGTGTGAAATAAATGCTGTATTTTGTCACCATATAAACTATCAGGCAATTGTCAGAGTTATGTCTCAAGATATGACATATCTAGGAAAATGCTGCCCATCACACTGTCAGTTTGGAAAGTGTTATTCTAACCCATTGTAGTTTTTGTGTTACCAGGCAATTCTAATTCTCCTCACACACTCAGAGCATCACCATAAATGCATTGCTAATAGGCTTGAGCTTTCAGAAGTCATCAGGCTGGAGCTTTTCATAAGGTCATAAATGAGCAGCAGAAGCTTTCTACCCACACTGCTGAAACGTCCAAGACACCTCATCAAAATTAAGGGGTTTCTAATCTTTCTTTTAAGAAAGGTACTCTGGGTTGATCAGCTAAGTGACAACTCATCAAAACATTTATGTTGGAGTTAAGCCTTTATTGTACCTGTAGCTTTGAACAATAGTTTTTCTTTTTCTTATTATAGCTTGTTCATCGGTATCATTAGAAAATTGCCTTGAATGTTGGTGCAGTTTTAGTTGAGCTCAGGAGTAGAGAATGCAGAGTAAGTGAGCGACCTGGAAAATATTGGAGGATGGTCCTGATTTCAGTCATCTGTCACTGTAATTCACTATCTCTTTCCCTCCATTCTCTCTGCTTTATGCTAATCCAGGAGGAAAAAGAGAACTTTACGGGTGGCACGGTGGCGCAGCGGCAGAGTTGCTGCCTTGGAGAGCTTGCAGCACCGGAGATCCAGATCCGATCCCGACTACAGGTGCTGTCTGTACAGAGTTTGTACGTTCCGCGTGGATTTTATTCCCACACTCCAAAGACGTACAGGTATGTAGGTTAATTGAAGGTACACAAAATTGCTGGGGAAACTCAGCGGGTGCAGCAGCATCTATGGAGCGAAGGAAATAGGCGACGTTTCGGGCTGAAACAGAAGGGTTTCGGCCCGAAACGTCGCCTATTTCCTTCGCTCCATAGATGCTGCTGCACCCGCTGAGTTTCCCCAGCAATTTTGTGTACCTTCGATATTCCAGCATCTGCAGTTCCTTTTTGAACATGTAGGTTAATTGGTTTGGTGTATGTGTAAATTGTCCCTGCTGTGTGTCGGAGAGTGTTAATGTGCAGGGGTTGGTGCGGACTCGGTGGTCTAAAGGGCCTGTTTCCACGCTGTATCTCTAAACTAAACTAAACTCCCATGTACAAGGAGTAGCATCTTATCTTCTGGCAAATTCAAGCTTTCAGGTCTCAAGGCTGGAATTCAAAAATTTCAGATACTTCTGTGTCAGAAGTGGCCTGGTTTTAATGTCATCCTTCGTTAACCCATCAGATTTTCTCTCTCCACAGATGCTCTCTGCTTGCTGGATGCTTCCAGTATTCCCTTTAATTTCAGATTTCGAGCATATGATGGAGGAGAGAAACATATTAACAATTTACTTCAGACTTTAGACTTTAGAGATACAGTGTGGAAGCTGGCCCTTCAACTTGCCGACCAGTAATCACCCCATACACTAGTATTATCCTACATACTAGGGACAATTTACAATTTACAAAAGCCAATTAACCTACAAACCTGTACGTCTTTGGAGTGTTGGAGGAATCCGGATCACCTGGAAGGAGAAAACCCATGCATTCACGAGAGGAATGTACAAACTCTGTACAGACAGCACCCGTAGTCAGGATCGAACCCGGGTCTCTGACATTGTAAGAAGGCAACTCTACCCCTGCGCCACTATGCTTCCTTGTTGTTATTCATCTAAAGTATAAGTGTGAGAAATATTAAACTTCTTCCTTCTTGCTCCCTGGGCAATTCATGTGAACTCAAAGTAAAAGTGGAACATTCTAAAGATACTTAAAAGCCAGGGACCGTATGTGGGAAGAGAAAAAGGATACTTTAGATCAGTGACTGTCTTAATGTTAGACACAAAAAGCTGGAGTAACTCAGCGGGTCTCTGGATAAAAGAAATAGGTAACGTTTCAGGTTGTGCCTGGAAGGTCATGTTTGACTAATCTTCTTGAATTTTTTGAAGAGGTTACTCGGGAAATTGATGAGGGTAAAGCAGTGGATGTTGTATATATGGACTTCAGTAAGGCCTTTGACAAGGTTCCTCATGGAAGGTTGGTTAAGAAGGTTCAATGGTTGGGTATTAATGGTGGAGTAGCAAGATGGATTCAACAGTGGCTGAATGGGAGATGCCAGAGAGTAATGGTGGATGGTTGTTTGTCAGGTTGGAGGCCAGTGACTAGTGGGGTGCCACAGGGATCTGTGTTGGGTCCACTGTTGTTTGTCATGTACATCAATGATCTGGATGATGGTGTGGTAAATTGGATTAGTAAGTATGCAGATGATACTAAGATAGGTGGGGTTGTGGATAATGAAGTAGATTTTCAAAGTCTACAGAGAGATTATGCCAGTTGGAAGAGTGGACTGAAAGATGGCAGATGGAGTTTAATGCTGATAAGTGTGAGGTGCTACATCTTGGCAGGACAAATCAAAATAGGATGTACATGGTAAATGGTAGGGAATTGAAGAATGCAGGTGAACAGAGGGATCTGGGAATAACTGTGCACAGTTCCCTGAAAGTGGAATCTCATGTAGATAGGGTGGTAAAGAAAGCTTTTGGTGTGCTGGCCTTTATAAATCAGAGCATTGAGTATAGAAGTTGGGATGTAATGTTAAAATTGTACAAGGCATTGGTGAGGCCAATTCTGGAGTATGGGGTACAATTTTGGTTGCCTAATTATAGGAAGGATGTCAACAAAATAGAGAGAGTACAGAGGAGATTTACTAGAATGTTGCCTGGGTTTCAGCAACTAAGTTACAGAGAAAGGTTGAACAAGTTAGGGCTTTATTCTTTGGAGCGCAGAAGGTTAAGGGGGGACTTGATAGAGGTCTTTAAAATGATGAGAGGGATAGACAGAGTTGACGTGGATAAGCTTTTCCCACTGAGAGTAGGGAAGATTCAAACAAGGGGACATGACTTGAGAATTAAGGGACAGAAGTTTAGGGGTAACATGAGGGGGAACTTCTTTACTCAGAGAGTGGTGGCTGTGTGGAATGAGCTTCCAGTGAAGGTGGTGGAGGCAGGTTCGTTTTTATCATTTAAAAATAAATTGGATAGTTATATGGACGGGAAAGGAATGGAGGGTTATGGTCTGAGCGCAGGTATATGGGACTAGGGGAGAATACGTGTTCGGCACGGACTAGAAGGGTCGAGATGGCCTGTTTCCGTGCTGTAATGGTTATATGGTTATTGATACGCTTCTTCAGATGGATCTCGACCTGAATTGTCACCTACAGTATTCTTTTTCTTCAGAGATGCTGTCTGACCTGCTGAGTCACTCCAGGTTTTTGTGTCTATCTTTGGTTTGAACCAGTTTCTGCATTTCTTTCCTACATGCCTTCTTAATGTTAGTTGTGCATCAATTTTGCTGATTGATGCACAACTAACTGGACCAGTGCACTGTACCACTGATGTATGAACTTATTTGAAAATCTGATACCACAATGCCTGACCTCTTGCTCCCTAGACATGACAAAGTTTGTGGGGGGGTGTGGGGGGGGGGGGGGGGGGGGGGGGGGGGTGTTGCCGGACAATTTACTGGATAATCCAGAACTGGGAGGCCAGATAAACTTCATGAAGTCTCCTTAAGCTTTACACTGCCATAGCTGGTGTACCTAATTGGGCCCTAATCTTTTGCTTGAAGTCCCAACCTAAGCTGCCTATTTTAATTTTATGTTGATTAATACTCATTATTGGCTCTTTTTTTACCAGGTAAATGTGCATTTGACATCTCTGACATTTTAAATTACTTAAAAATATTTCAAGCTTTTAAAAATGTATCAGGCCATCAACGTCCTTTGGTAACAGTGGAAGACATTTGACAACCCAAGCTTGTACAAAGGCCATCTGAGTGATCTTGGGGCAGGTCTGAGATTCTGCTACCTGAGGCCTAGACAGCACTGGCGGTCATGAGAAACCTACTTGAGGCACTGTCCTTAATATCTCTTTAAATAAATCAATAAGGTTTGTTTTCCCTTTACGTTTATAGACATTCTTCCATAATCTCCTTTAGGTAGAAATTCCTGACACAAATGTTAAACTGATTACAGACTCACCTCCAGATTTAGGGAACGTTTCTTCCCAGCTGTTATCAGACAACTCAATAATCCTATCAATAACTAGAGAGCAGTCCTGAACTACTATCTACCTCATTGGGACCCTCAGACTATCTTTGATCGGACTTTACTGGCTTTACCTTGCACTAAAAGTTATTCCCTTATCATGGAACTGTACACTGCGAATGGCTCAATTGTAATCATGTGTTGTTTTTCCACTGGTTGTTTAGCACACAACAAATGCTTTTCATCTTACCTCAGTACATGTCACAATAAACTAAACTGAAATGATAAACTAATCTAAATTGTACTGAACTGTTTCCTTGGACAGTTGGAGAGTTAGATAGAGCTCTAGGGGCTAGTGGAATCAAGGGATATGGGGAGAAGGCTTATTGATTGTGGACGATCAGCCATGATCACAATGAATGGCGGTGCTTGCTCGAAGGGCCGAATGGCTTCCTACACCTATTTTCTATGTTTCTATGTTCTATCCCCCTCTTAAATGATAGCTGTGACTTTAGCTCAGGTAGTGAACCTTTTAGGAACAAAGTATTACATTTATATAGTACATCTCTGCTATCTCTTTGATTATTTCTACTTGAAGCTGTTAGCTTCTCAGCAAATGTGTTTGTAATTGAAAATATTGACAGTTGGCTTAAATAATCTCTACCTTACACAAAGGCAAATTGTAAGCAGCTTTAAAATCGTTAAAGCGGCCTTTTCACGGGGCGACTTGACGCAAGAGTTAACCAGAGCTTAACATCGTGGGAACCTCGTGCGATAACAGTACGGCATTCGTGGACCACCGTAGCGCTAACGGCAGGTAATCGTGTATCTTGGTCACTCGGGAGAAAATTCAAGAAAGTTTGAATTTCTCCAAGAGTGACTTGTACACTTGTGGTTGAACATTGCAACATTATATGGACGTAGTGGCCAGTGCGATATCCGTAATAACAATAGCGGGTACCGTGGGAACTCCTGCGAACGGTGAACCCGGAAGCTGGACAGAGGGGACAGAAGGTGAGTAAAAATTGTCTTCTGTGGGATTGAATTTAAAAAATAAATCAAAATAAAGGTTTGCATCCGCATATGGACATCAACTTATTCATGAGTTATGTTAATGAGATTCAAGAAAATAACTATAATCTTTAAAAGGGACTTTAAAAGGGACTTTACTGAAAGGTTACGCATTTTTATGGTCCGTGAGAAATTTTTCACATGTACTTCTTTGAGAGATACAGGTCGGAGTCCTCGCCGACTAGCGATCGATGCCTTTCCGAAGCAGGGTCCGGAACGCTACCAATCAATGTTGTACAGAGACCCGTGTAAGGAGTGAACTGCACATGCTGGTTTAAACCGAAGACAGACACAGAAAGCTGGAGTAACTCAGCGAGTCAAGCAGCATCTCTGGAGAAAAATAGCTGATGTTTCGGGACGAGACACATCTTCAGACTCAATTCCGATTAGGCTGTCTGAAGAAGGGTTCCGATTCGTATTGCCACCTATTCTTTTTCTCCAGAGATGCTGCCTGACCCGCTGACTTACTCCAGCTTTTTATGTTTTTCTTCCCAGATTTGACTTACCTGCTGAGTTACACCAACATTTTGTGTCCTTCTGTGCGTATTAACCAGCATTAACCAGCGTCTGCAGTTCCTTTAGACATTACCTAACTTCAGATTTTAGAGATATAGCGCGTGGGAACTCCTGCGAACGGTAAACCCGGAAGCTGGACAGAGGGGACAGAAGGTGAGTAAAAAAGGTGGTCTCAATATCGACAAGGGAACATGTGTCCTTCGAGGACGTCCCACCTAATTGTCATTGTTGGATAATCTTTTTAACAGGAACACTTGCAGAGATGGCTCCCAGAAAATCTCAAAGAAAGGGGGTAAAGCGTGTCAGAGATGTTTTTGCCATGTTGCTCTATTCAGTTTCTATATTGTTTCAGTTTCTATATCTATATTGTTGCTCTATTCAGTTTCCCAGGGGGTCGGGACGGGACTGGAGTTGGGAGGGAAAGGTGGGGGAGTCGAGGGAGAGGAGGGGGAGACAGATGGGGGTGTCTTCATTTACTGGCGGCGGGTGTCTGTCACTGAAACAGGCAGGTGAGATTTCACATCCACCTTGTGTGTGCCTCTCTCTCTCTCTCCCTCCCTCTTACACAGGCTGAGAGACTCTGCCTCTGTGAGTGTACGTCTCTTTCTCCCCCTCTCCCACACACAGTAAGACCGAGGTACTGTGCTCAGTCCATCTGTGTCTCCCACATACACAGTAAAACATGTTTCCAAATGAGCCAATTCAACCAAGGGAGGATATTTATAGTGTGTGAAAAAAAAAGTTACATCATTTGTGTCACGTGTAGTTCACGATGTTCATTCAAGATTTAACGCGAAAGCTCGGGAGACGGACAGGTCACTTGCACAAATAACAGAAATGCCGAGTACCGTGGGAACTCTTTGTCTACCCCCCGTTATATCGTGCGAGACCCGTGCTGGACCACGACCACTTCACTCTGGTGACATCTTGCGTCAACTCGCCCCGTGAAAAAGCCCCATTACACTTCAATTTTTCCAAACACATAAACAAGTGTTAGATGTTGGAAACTAAAAGTTTAGAAAAACACACAGAACATGCTGAAGTATCCAGCAGGCCTGACAGTATCCAGAAGAGAGAATTAATGTTCTTTTTCAATAAAATCAATAATTTTACATAAAAATTGGAAAACATTAGAGATGAACAAAAGGCAGCAAATGGGAGAGAGAGAGAGAAAAAAAAGAGCTCATGGAAGATCTGTGATAAGGAGTAGGGCAAAAGACAGGAAAAAAGAGATGATCATGCGAGCTAATAAGGAGTTGTCACAAAGTCGACTTCGGAAGTTGACTATGGGAAGTTTGCTGCTCCTGCTGGGCTGGAGTTCCACAGGCTCGGCTGCAGCAGGCAGATTCAATCTGTCGATCAGCCACGGAACACCCGATGAGATCGAGATTCGCTGTCTCGCCCAGCCTAGATGCCACATTTTCGGGGGAACTTTTAGGGGGGATTTCAAGCGCATTTTTGTGATTTTGTCCAGATTAAAGGAGATGCCAGACCACCAGTTGCCAGAAAATCAGTGGGGGACCTATACTTCAGAATCCGATACAATACGATAGAACTTTATTTATCCCAGGAGGGAAATTGATCTGCCAACAGTCATAAAAACACGGAATACATGAAACATGAAATTAAAGTGACGAGTGGAAAGGCCTGGGGGATGGGCAAAGATTTGGGAGGCAAGGGGAGGGGGGGAGTCAGTCTCAGTCTCAGTCTCAGTCTACCCCATGACAGAAGGGGTAGGAGTTGTAAAGTTTGATATATCCACAGAAAAGAAGGATCTCCTGTGGTGTTCTGTCCTGCATCTTGGTGGGTCCAGTCTGTTGCTGAAACTCCCTGGTAAACTGTTGTACTCCCTGGTAAACTGCAAATCCACACCATTGATGGAGACAGGGGGTAGAGTGTTCCTCTCCTCCTAAAGTCCACCACCAACTCCTTAGTCTTGTTGGTGTTGAGCTGCAGGTGATTCAGCCCACACCACTCAACAAAGTCATTGGCTACACCTCTGTATTCAGCTTCCCTCCCCTCACCGATGCAGCCCACAATAGCGGAGTCATCTGAAAACTTCTGCAGGTGGCAGGAGAATGTGTTATATCTGAAGTTCGAGGTGTAGATGGTAAACAGGAAGGGAGAGAGGACCGTCCCCTGTGGGGCCCCTGTGTTGCCCCTGTGTTGCTCACCACCATGTCTGAGACACAGTTCTGTTGTCTGAATCATTATCCAAAATTATGGAATCAAATTTGATTTCCAAGCATTGTAGCATGTCCACTAGCTCTTCCTCAATCTTACATCAAACATTATTGGAACATTATAGAAACTTAAAAGTAGAATGGCCTGTTCAGGATTATAATATAGAATTAAAGTGACAAGTGAAAAGAAACTCAAGATTAGGCATGTGCACTGAATGGCAATGCTCAACAAGGCAGGCAGCTAATCTGTGTTCATTCTCCCTGATGTAAGCAGCTAATGCAACTGACTACATTGAAAGAAGTACACTTACCTTGTTTCACCTAAAATGAATGTCTGGGACCCTGGCCCTAGACAGGAGAGCTTAACTCAAAAGTGCAAGCACCTCACCTCTGTCCCAAGCACTGGCTCGTGATCACGTATAGGAAAGCTGAAGAGACGTGTGGGGTTGTGTGGATCCATCAGGGTGTCAAAAAGGAATTGGGATGCTGAAAGGAGATGTGTTGATTGTTGGCGTCAGGCTGGAACTGGTGGTAATGACTGAATATGGAGCCTATGAGGGAAATGTAAGCTTTTTATTGAAATGTTTGCAAAAAAGGAATTTCACTGTACATGCTACAATAAAGTACCATTGAACATTGACAATCATGGCATGGTTCAGGAAAGGTGGCATGCGGTGAATATACATGAAATGAAATCAATTTGGTCGTATCTCCAGTCATGGTGAAGGCTACGTTCTTGTTTGCAAAAGCATCAACTTGGAAAGTGGAATCATCATATCATCCTCGTTTATCATTCCTGGGTGGAACCACTGGAAACCCTAACCACCTCATTACTGTATATAAACCATACCTTAATTCGAGAAGGCAGCCCATCACCTGTTCTTGTTGCAGATTGGTAATGGTCTTGCAGTGACTCCCGTCTTGTTCATGTTTTTCCTTTAATAATTTAGCTTCCCCATTTCAACCTCAAAGATTCACTGTGATCCCATACGTTCCATGATTCGGAAAGAGTAAGAAAAAATCAGCTTGAGCAAAATGGATACACCTTGAGATAAAGGTAAGTTTATTAAGAAAGTAGAAAAGTTAATTGAAAATATTGCTTTAAATGGAGCCATGGGAATAGAATAAATACAAGATAGCCTGGGGCATTCACATTGGGAATATGATCGGACACATGATATAGAAAGAGTGAGCACCCAGCGGGAGTAATATAAGCTAGTACTGATTTTATTAAATAAACTTCTGACCACTATAATGGTGGGAAGACAGGTGCATTTAGGGCCAAATTGAGTGGTCAATTCAGGTCACCCCAACAGCTACTCCCATATTGTTCTCACTGTATCTGCACAAGATACGAGACAACTCAAATGCAGATTGCAGTTAGTGCAATGTTCCTCTTATTCCACTTTCTCACTGTTCATGTGTTGCGAAGAAAATTATGCAGCACATAACAAGAAATCTGGAATTATAGTCATGCCTGGAATACAGAGATATTCCTGGAAAACTGCAGCAGGAGAAAATTAACCGATCATTTTGACACTCAGCTCAATATTATTTCTGATGGCAACATGCTCCTTATTGGACAGTAGCGGCTTTGTGGCCTAATCATCGGGTGGCTTTCGCAGGATGTGTAATTCTTGACTGGAGTCAGCAATAGATCATCATTGAACACTGTCTGTGGTTGTAACCAAGCCAGGAGTAGAGAAGGTAAAATAATGGTTCAATGGTGCTTTTAGTGCCACATGTGCAAAGTACTAAGACAGTGAAATTCATTTTCTTACGAACAGTACAGTATTGCCATACAACTGAACCTCGATTAGAAAGTTTGCAGACATAAGTCTACTGAGCATGGATCATAATCATAACCATACTTAATTAGCCAAGTATGTTTTGCAACATACGAGGTATTTGATTTGCCATACAGTCATACTAAAACTACAGTCATAAAAACAACAGAACACACAAAATTCATTTTACCATAAACACCCACCGCAGTGACCCCTCCACATTCCTCACTGTGATGGAAAGCAAATAAAAGTTCAACCCTTCATTGTTCTCCTGCGGTCGGGGGCCTCGAGCTTTTCGTTGACGGGACGATCTTGACTCCCATAGCCAGTGGCGGGCCCTCCGCGTCGGGGTAATCAAGCTCCTGCATCGGGGGGATGTCAGCTCCCCGCGCCGGTCGATCGGAGCCCGGGTCGGGGCTGGTCGAAACCTTCTGTGACTTTGGAGCACCCAACATGGTCTCTACCCAAGACTGCGATCTCCTTGATGTTAAAGTCCGCGGGCCGTGGTTGGAGCGTCGATCCCAAGCAAGGAATCGGCTCTGATGGTAAGTCCACACCCCGCGGTGGGGCTCAAAGTCAGTCCCGAGCAAGGCCTCCAGCTCCACAATGTTAGGCCGCAGAGCAAACGGAGATACAACCCGGAAAATAAACGCATCTCCGGCTAAGAGATTGAAAGAAAGTTTGCCCCCACCCCCCACTTAAAACAAAACAAAGAACATTAACACAAACTTTTAAAGCACACTAAAAATAACAAGAAAAATACAAAAAGGACAGACAAACTGTTGGCGAGGCTGCCATCGTGGTGCCACCCAATGCAAAGTAACATAAAAATAATGTCCTGCTGTAAAATACCTCAGAAGGGAGTAATGGATCATGTTAGGCATACTGGTTGTAGTAAGTAGCATCTGGGAGCCAGGGAAGCAGGGGAGGCATGAAAATCTGCGCATTCTCTTCTTATTGCATTGTCCACTCTCCCATTCAATCATGGCTGATCTATATTTCCCTCTCAACTGAGGAATCCTGGTGCCCTCATTGATCCATTAAGGGGGATGGAAACTGGGAGACGCCACCCGCTACAGTGTAATCAAAAATCAAATTTTCACTTGATTCATGTCAGATGAAGAGATGTGAATTAGATATATGGAATAATTTAACCTTGTGGATGGCTGGTTTTAATATTGATTACCTGAATCTTGGAACGTATTGCAATTACATGATATAATAACTGAACCAGATCTATTTTCCCATGGGCTCTTCAACTAAAGATAAGAAAATCAAATCACTGTAAGCTTGCTTTCTTTCAGCAACAGTGAGCATTGTATGTGACCATAGCAACTCTTTCTTCGTAACCACGGATGCCAAATTATTGTGCAGCGCGATTTCCACATATTACACTCACAGCAAAGAATAGGTAAAAAATATTATTGCACACCATAAATAAATCATAAAACAATCTACATTACAACATCAAATAACGCACAGTCAGCATTATTACAGTAATACAATTACATGATCACCTGCAGGGTGAATTATATTAAGCAAATACCTTGCTGGACCTGAATGGACAAAAGATGTAAATGCCAGTTATAACTTTCATCTATGAAAAGTTTACGCTGAGTTTGTCAACAATGCCCATGAGTAGATCTGCAGCAAGAGGCACACCTCTCCTGTATAGGGAAGAGAGCAGGTGCTTTCCATGCAATTGCACAGCACAGGCAACCTGGGGCAATAATATAGAAACAAGGAACTGCAGATGCTGGACATGCTACAATATATTTCAATATACATCAATAATTTAGATGAAGGGATTACAAGTAACATTAGCAAATTTGCAGATGACACAAAGCTGGGTGGCAGTGTAAACTGTGAGGAGGATGCTATGAGAATGCAGGGTGACTTGGACAGGTTGGGTGAGTAGGCAGGTGCATGGCAGATGCAGTTTAATGTGGATAAATGTGAGGTAACACACTTTGGTGGCAAAAACAGGAAGGAAGATTATTATCTAAATGGTGTCAAGTTGGGAAAAGGGGAAGTACACTGGGATCTGAGGGTCCTTGTTCATCCGTCAATTAAAGTAAGCATGCAGGCACAGCAGGCAGAGCAGGCAGTGTAAATGCACACCTCCAGACTCAGGAACCGTTTCTTCCCAGCTGTTATTAAGCAACTGAACTGTCCTCTCATCAGCTAGAGTGTGATACTGACCCTGTATCGGAGACCTTTGAATTATCTTTATTTAGACATTATCAGACTTTATCTTGCACTAAATATTGTACTCTTTATCCTTTATCTGCTCATTGTGGATGGCTTGGTTGTAATCATGTATTGTTTTTTCTGTGACAGGATAGCATGCAACAAAAAGCTTTTCGCTGTACCTCGGTACATATGACAAAAGTAAACTAAAATAAACTAAAGTAGATGTTATGGGTCAGACAGTTTGTAGAATGGGGTGGGAGGGGAGGGGAGAAGCAGGAAGAGGGGAGGGGCAGCACGAAGATTGGCAAGTAATAAGTTGGGGCATTTAGCAAGGCAGATGGTTGGATAAAGACCTGAGATGAAAAGACAAAAGGTGTGCATCTTCAGTATTCATGTTCTCCCAAGATGCAAAGTTTAATTTAGTTTAGTTTAGTTTAGAGATACAGCGTGGAAACAAGTCCTTCAATCCACCGTGTCCACACTGACCAGCGATCCCCGCATATTAACACTATCCTACACACATTAGGGACAATTTTTACACTTACCAAGCCAATTAACCTACAAACCTGTATGCCTTTGGAGTGTGGGAGGAAACCGAATATCTCGGAGAAAACCCACGCAGGTCTTGGGGAGAACATACAGACTCCATATAGACAGCACCCGTAGTTGGGATCGAACCCGGGCCTCCGGAACTGCAAGCGCTGTAAGGCAGCAACTCTAACACTGCGCCACCGTGCCACCCCTGTTGCTGAGTTATTCCAGCACTTTATGTCTTTCATTGTGGCAAAAATATGCTGATATGACCTCAAATTACTTAATGTTGGCTCAATAAAAAGCTGCTCAATTTGCATGGAGAATCCAGTTTTTAGCAGAATAAAAGATCACTATCGCCAAATGAAAGGTTAGCAGCTTTGTTGTTGATTGACATAAAGAGCATTGATTTGTGTTGGGCTCTAATTAGTGTTTTTCCAGAATTTATGCCAATAATTGAATTTCACAGAGAATGCTGTACTTGAGCTTTCATTGAAGGGAACTGCAGATGGTCTTGAAGAATAACTTCAAATTCTACAAAGCAAGATTGCCCAACTAGTCAATGCAAGGCCAACTAGGCCTACTAGTCCTGTTTCCTCCCGCACTCCAAAAACGTACAGGTTTGCTGGTTATTTGCCTTGGGAACATTATAAATTGTCTCTACTGTGTGTAGGATAGTGTCAGTATGCGGGGATCGCTGGTTGGCGTGGACTCAGTGGGCCGAAGGGCCTGTTGCTGTGTTGTATCTCTAAACTAAGCTAACAAAAACAAGGAAAACCATAGAAGGGTAGAGATGAGATCTCAAATGTTGTCCTCAGAGAGAGTAACCATATAACCATATAACCATATAACAATTACAGCACGGAAACAGGCCATCTCGACCC
Organism: Amblyraja radiata; assembly: GCF_010909765.2. Classification (NCBI taxonomy): domain Eukaryota; kingdom Metazoa; phylum Chordata; class Chondrichthyes; order Rajiformes; family Rajidae; genus Amblyraja; species Amblyraja radiata. Next base: position 25,951,864 of record NC_045958.1, on the reverse strand, counting down.
TTCTAGTCCGTGCCGAACACGTATTCTCCCCTAGTCCCATATAGCCGCGCTCAGACCATAACCCTCCATTCCTTTCCCGTCCATATAACTATCCAATTTATTTTTAAATGATAAAAACGAACCTGCCTCCACCACCTTCACTGGAAACTCATTCCACACAGCCACCACTCTCTGAGTAAAGAAGTTCCCCCTCATGTTACCCCTAAACTTCTGTCCCTTAATTCTCAAGTCATGTCCCCTTGTTTGAATCTTCCCTACTCTCAGTGGGAAAAGCTTATCCATGTCAACTCTGTCTATCCCTCTCATCATTTTAAAGACCTCTATCAAGTCCCCCCTTAACCTTCTGCGCTCCAAAGAATAAAGCCCTAACTTGTTCAGATTCAGATTCAGATTCAGATTCAATTTTAATTGTCATTGTCAGTGTACAGTACAGAGACAACGAAATGCATTTAGCATCTCCCTGGAAGAGCGACATAGCAAATGATTTAAATAAATAATAATAAGTGATAATAAGTGTCCGGGGGGTGGGGGGGTGATTGGCAGTCACCGAGGTACGTTGTTGAGTAGAGTGACAGCCGCCGGGAAGAAGCTGTTCCTGGACCTGCTGGTTCGGCAACGGAGAGACCTGTAGCGCCTCCCGGATGGTAGGAGGGTAAACAGTCCATGGTTGGGGTGAGAGCAGTCCTTGGCGATGCTGAGCGCCCTCCGCAGATAACGCTTGCTTTGGACAGACTCAATGGAGGGGAGCGAGGAACCGGTGATGCGTTGGGCAATTTTCACCACCCTCTGCAATGCCTTCCGGTCAGAGACAGAGCAGTTGCCATACCATACTGTGATGCAGTTGGTAAGGATGCTCTCGATGGTGCAGCGGTAGAAGTTCACCAGGATCTGAGGAGACAGATGGACCTTCTTCAGTCTCCTCAGGAAGAAGAGACGCTGGTGAGCCTTCTTGATCAGAGTTGAGGTATTGTGGGTCCAAGAGAGGTCATCGGAGATGTTGACTCCCAGGAACCTGAAGCTAGAAACACGTTCCACCTCCGTCCCGTTAATGTGGATGGGGGTGTGCGTGCCGCCCCTGGACTTCCTGAAGTCTACAATGAGCTCCTTGGTCTTCTTGGAGTTAAGGGCCAGGTTGTTGTCAGCGCACCATGCTGCTAAGTGCTGGACCTCCTCCCTGTAGGCCGACTCATCGTTGTTGCTGATGAGGCCAATCACCGTTGTATCATCTGCATACTTGATGATGGTGTTAGTACCATGTACAGGTGTGCAGTCATAGGTGAAGAGGGAGTAGAGGAGGGGGCTCAGCACACAGCCCTGTGGAACGCCGGTGTTCAGGGTGAGGGTTGAAGAGGTGTGCTTGTCTAACCTAACAGACTGGGGTCTGTTTGTTAGAAAGTCCAGTATCCAGTTGCAGAGGGAGGGGTCGATGCCCAGGTTACCGAGTTTGGTGATCAGTTTTGATGGTATAATGGTGTTGAATGCTGAGCTGTAATCGATGAACAGCATTCTTACGTAAGTGTCTCTGTTGTCGAGGTGGGAGAGGGCGGAGTGAAGTGCCGTTGAGATGGCATCCTCCGTACTCCTGTTCTTGCGGTAGGCAAACTGATAGGGATCCAGTGTGGGGGGTAGGCAGCTTTTGAGGTGTGCCAGGACCAGCCTCTCGAAGCACTTGGTGATGATGGGGGTAAGTGCAACTGGGCGGAAGTCGTTGAGGCTTGCCGCAGTGGAGTGTTTTGGCACTGGCACGATGGAGGTGGATTTAAGGCACGTGGGGACAACTGCTTGGGCAAGTGACAGGTTGAAGATGTCAGTCCAGACGTCTGTCAGCTGCGCAGCACAGGCCCTGAGCACGCGCCCGGGGATGCCGTCAGGGCCAGCAGCTTTACGTGCATTAGTCCTACTCAGTGCCACGAATACGTCGTAGGGGGTGAGTGTGAGGGGTTGGTGATCGGCAGGTAGCACAGCCTTGATGGCTGTCTCTAGATTGTTCAACCTTTCTCTGTAACTTAGTTGCTGAAACCCAGGCAACATTCTAGTAAATCTCCTCTGTACTCTCTCTATTTTGTTGACATCCTTCCTATAATTTGGCGACCAAAATTGCACCCCATACTCCAGAATTGGCCTCACCAATGCCCTGTACAATTTTAACATTACATCCCAACTTCTATACTCAATGCTCTGATTTATAAAGGCCAGCACACCAAAAGCTTTCTTTACCACCCTATCTACATGAGATTCCACTTTCAGGGAAATAAATAATCAGTAGATTAATAATCTGTAGCATTATGCCTACCACTGACAGCATCCATTGGAGGACAGATTATTTTAGTGCCATGCCATACACAATTGCATTTTGAACTCATGTATTGAGATTTGGGATGGTATCTTTCTGAGCTTGCCTGACAGCAAACTAAGCTTGCAAAGGAGCAGTCTGAGTTTTGCATGGTGGAAGGCTAGGTTTTCTCCACATCATTCATGTTTACTCAGTGTGATTCAAATGTTTAAATAGATTTGGCAAACATCTCCATGACGGAAAGGATGGATTCCAAGCCCTGGAAAAAGCCCTGTGTAACATTACCTTTTTCGAGAACCTGACCCACTCTTCAAAACAGGCAAGTAGATGAATAGTGTGTGAATATTCTCCAATAAATATTTAAATGTTCTTACTGAGAGATGAGACAAGCATGCACAAATTATTTCCAATACTTCTTAGAATATTCATGTTTGAATTTTTGCATATTTACAACATGTTACCCCTAAACTTCTGTCCCTTAATTCTCAAGTCATGTCCCCTTGTTTGAATCTTCCCTACTCTCAGTGGGAAAAGCTTATCCACGTCAACTCTGTCTATCCCTCTCATCATTTTAAAGACCTCTATCAAGTCCCCCCTTAACCTTCTGCGCTCCAAAGAATAAAGCCCTAACTTGTTCAACCTTTCTCTGTAACTTAGTTGCTGAAACCCAGGCAACATTCTAGTAAATCTGTGATGTGATGAGCATAGCCATGCATTTCCAATATTCCTTCAGAATTCTTATTGCCATATTGCCATGTTGTGAATTTTACATTCTAAATCCACATGCTTCTCCAACTCTCATTTCTCCTTTCAAATATCATCTCTTTAACCCAGCTCTAAATAAACAATTATAATATTACAAATGTGGCTTGATATCAGATTTCCTTGCTTAACTCTCTTGCATGGTTTGTTCAGACATTTTATTAAGTTTGCAGTGCTGCATAAATGCAAGTTGATGTTAAAAACAATCGGAAGTATCATTTTTATTTTAGCACTAAATTAGCCATGAGCCTAGTGCCATCTGGAGTGAAATGAGCTAAAATCAGCACAAATTACAAAGTGATGCCAGGATTTCCATATTTTATAAGGCTTAATTATGCAGTGAATAAACTCACTTCATCTAGCTGACACTGGAGCTCATGGATAATTTTTGTCCTTTCTACAGTTGGAACAAATATCTGATACATAGATACATAGATACATAGAAAATAGGTGCAGGAGTAGGCCATTCGGCCCTTCGAGCCTGCACCGCCATTCAATATGATCATGGCTGATCACTCCATAAATACTTCAGAGATTTGGGCGGCACAGTGGCACAACCGTAGAGCTGCTGAATCACAGCGCCAGAGACCCAGGTTCGATCCTGACTATGGGTGCCGACTGTACGTAACCTGTACGTTTTCCACGTGGATTTTCTTTGGATGCTCCGGTTTCTTGCCACATTCTAAAGACCTGTAGGTTTGTAGGTTAACTGGCTTTGGTAATTTGTCCCTGGTGTGTGGGATAGAACATGTGTATAGGTGAATGTGGGTCGTAGATTCGGTGGGCCGAAGGGCCTGTTTCCATGCTGTATCTCTAAACTAAATTAAACAAATTTATAGAGCAAATTTATGTTTGTAATTTTGTTTATATCAGTAACTAAGCACATTTTAACTAAAACAATTGAAGGATAATAGTTTATATCAAATTGGACAAAGTTCATAAAATTAACATTAATTTAGAAGCCAAATTAGGAAATATTTAACATTTTCAAACATCTCTTGGTGCTAGGCATACAAATCAGGTGTATGGTGTGTAACATTTCACAGTATGGTTGGCAGACAGGATGTTGTAAGTGAAAAAATATTGTTGCAAACTTGCCAATTATTACATAGGAAATAGACATAGGGCCCCGTGAGGATGAATATATATATATATATATATATAGTACAAAAATCATAAGCATCTCAAACCCTATGACCTTTACCAAAATACACACTTGTAAATATTTCAATTATTAAACAGTTACAATTATAGGAAACACGGACAAATAATGAAAGAACTTGGTTCACCTTGTTGCAATAGACAATGGACAATAGACAATAGGTGCAGGAGTAGGCCATTCAGCCCTTCGAGCCAGCACCGCCATTCAATGTGATCATGGCTGATCATCCCCAATCAGTATCCTGTTCCTGCCTTCTCCCCATATCCCCTGACTCTGCTATCTTCCCTATCTAGCTCTCTCTTGAAAGCATCCAGAGAACCCACCTACACTGCACTCTGAAGCAGAGAATTCCACAGACTCACCACTCTCTGTGAGAAAAAGTGTTCCCTTGTCTCCGTTCTAAATGGCTTATTCCTTATTCTTAAACTGTGGCCCCTGGTTCTAGACTCCCCCAACATCGGGAACATGTTTCCTGCCTCTAGCGTGTCCAAGCCCTTAACAATCTTATATGTTTCAATGAGATACCCTCTCATCCTTCTAAACTCCAGAGTGTACAAGCCCAGCTGCTCCATTCTCTCATGATATGACAGTCCCGCCATCCCGGGAATTAACCTTGTAAACCAACGCTGCACTTCCTCAATAGCAAGAATGTCCTTCCTCAAATTAGGGGACCAAAACTGCACACAATACTCCAGGTGTGGCCTCACTAGGGCTCTGTACAACTGCAGAAGGACCTCTTTGCTCCTATATTCGATTCCTCTTGTTATAAAGGCCAACATGCCATTTGCTTTCGTCACTGCCTGCTGTACCTACATGCTTACTTTCATAGACTGATGTACAAGGACCCCCAGATCCCGTTGTACATCTCCTTTCCCAACTTGACGCCGTTTAGATAGTAATCTGCCTTCCTGTTTTTGCTACCAAAGTGGATAACCTCACATTTATCCGCATTAAACTTAATCTGCCATGCATCTGCCCACTCCCCCAACCTATCCAAGTCACCATGCATTCTCATAGCATCATCCTCACAGTTCACACTGCCACCCAGCTTTGTGTCATCTGCAAATTTGCTAATGTTACTTTGAATCCCTTCACCCAAATCATTGAAATATATTGTAAATAGTTACGGTCCCAGCACCGTGCCTTGTGGTACCACACTAGTCACTGCCTGCCATTCTGAAAGGGACCCGTTAATCCCTACTCTTTGTTTCCTGTCTGCCAACCACTTCTCTATCCATGTCAGCACACTACCCCAATACCATATGCCCTAATTTTGCCCACTAATCTCCTATGTGGGACCTTATCAAATGCTTTCTGAAAGTCCAGGCACACTACATCCACTGGCTCTCCCTTGTCCATTTTCCTAGTTACATCTTCAAAAAATTCCAGAAGATTAGTCAAGCATGATTTCCCCTTCGTAAATCCATGCTGACTCGCACCGATCCTGTTACTTCTATCCAAATGTGCTGCTATCTCATCTTTTATAATTGACTCCAGCATCTTCCCCACCATCAATGTCAGGCTAACTGGTCTATAATTCCCTGTTTTCTCTCTCCCGCCTTTCTTAAAAAGTGGGATAACATTAGCTACCCTCCAATCCACTGGAACTGATCCTGAGTCTATAGAACATTGGAAAATTATCACCAATGCAGCCGCAATTTCTAGAGCCACTACCTTAAGTACCCTGGGATGCAGACCATCAGGCCCTGGGGATTTATCAGCCTTCAGTCCCATCAGTCTATCCAACACCATTACCTGCCTAATGTGGATTTCCTTCAGTTCCTCCTTCACCCCAGATCCTCTGGCCACTACTATACCAGGAAGATTGATTGTGACCTCCTTAGTGAAGACAGATCCAAAGTACCTGTTCAACTCATCTGCCATTTCCTCGTTCCCCATAATAAATTCACCTTTTTCGGTCTTCAAGGGTCCAACTTTGGTCTTAACTAATTTTTGCTCTTCACATACCTAAAGAAGCTTTTACTATCCTGCTTTATATTCTTGGCTAGCTTACCTCCGTACCTCATCTTTTCTTCCCGTATTGTCTTTTTGGTTATCTTCTGTTGCTCTTTAAACATTACCCAATCTTCTTGCTTCCCGCTCATCTTTGCTACCTTGTACTTCTTCGCTTTCATTTTTATACTGTCCCTGACGTCCCTTGTCAGCCATGGTCGTCCCTTTCTCCCATTGGAATCTTTCTTCCTCCTAGGAATGAACTGATCCTGCACCTTCTGTATTATTCCTAGAAAAACCAGCCATTTTTGTTCCACTGTCATTCCTGCTGGTGTATCTTTCCAGTCAACTTTGGCCAGCTCCTCCCTCATGGCCCGATAGTCCCCTTTATTTAACAGCAACACTGACACCTCCGATCTACTCTTCTCCCTCACCAATTGTAGATTAAACCGGACCATGTTATGGTCACTGCCTCCTAATGGCTCATTAACCTCAAGTTCCTTTATCAAATCCGGTTCATTACATAACACTGAATCCAGAATTGACTTCTCCCTGGTAGGCTCCAATACAAGCTGTTCTAAGAATCCATCACGAAGGCACTCTACAAAGTCCCTTTCTTGGGGTCCAGTACCAACCTGATTTTCCCAGTCTACCTGCATGTTGAAATCTCCCATAACAACCACAGCATTCTTCACCAAGGAAGATTTAAATAATTTGCCGGAAATAGCAGGGGACCAGGGGTCAAATGAAATGGAGGAACTGAGTGAAATCCAGGTTAGCCGGGAAGTGGTGTAAGGTAAATTGAATGGATTAAAGGCCGATAAATCCCCAGGGCCAGATAGGCTGCATCCCAGAGTACTTAAGGAAGTAGCCCCAGAAATAGTGGATGCATTAGTGATAATTTTTCAAAACTCTTTAGATTCTGGAGTAGTTCCTGAGGATTGGAGGGTAGCTAATCTAGCCCCACTTTTTAAAAAGGGAGGGAGAGAGAAAACGGGGAATTACAGACCAGTTAGTCTAACATCGGTAGTGGGGAAACTGTGAGAGTCAGTTATTAAAGATGGGATAGCAGCACATTTGGAAAGTGGTGAAATTATTTGACAAAGTCAGCATGGATTTATGAAAGGTAAATCATGTCTGACGAATCTTATAGAATTTTTCGAGGATGTAACTAGTAGAGTGGATAGGGGAGAACCAGTGGATGTGTTATATCTGGACTTTCAGAAGGCTTTCGACAAGGTCCCACATAAGAGATTAGTATACAAACTTAAAGCACACGGTATTGGTGGTTCAGTATTGATGTGGATAGAGAACTGGCTGGCAGACAGGAAGCAAAGACTAGGAGTAAACGGGTCCTTTTCAGAATGGCAGGCAGTGATTAATGGGGTACCAAAAGGCTCAGTGCTGGGACCCCAGCTATTTACAATATATATTAATGATTTCGACGAGGGAATTGAATGCAACATCTTCAAGTTTGCGGAAGACACGAAGCTGGGGGGCAGTGTTAGCTGTGAGGAGGATGCAACAGAATCTAAAGAGTTTTGAAAAATTATCACTAATGCTTCCACTATTTCTGGGGCTACTTCCTTAAGTACTCTGGGATGCAGCCTATCTGGCCCTGGGGTTTTATCGGCCTTTAATCCATTCAATTTACCTAGCACCACTTCCCGATTAGCCTGGATTACACTCAGTTCCTCCATCTCATTTGACCCCCGGTCCCCTGCTATTTCCGGCAGATTATTTATGTCTCCCTTAAACCCCTGTCTCATGGTGCGAGTTGAACCACGAGGTACCCCGAGTTTAAAACAAATTTAACTCGTGATAACTACGTACGATTAACGTAGCGGGAACGTCAGAATTCGTGGACGCAACTTAGCAACTCGTGGCACTAACGGCAGGTACTAGTGAAACTTGTTAACTCTTGGAAAAATTCAAACACGTTTAAAGTTTTCCACGAGTAAAATGTACTGCTGAAGTTAAAAATTGAAACATTTCAACTCGTTTTAAGGACGTAGTGGCCCATGCGTTTACCTTAGTGTCTCGTGAGTCTACCGTGGGAACTCTTTAACTCAGCGGGCAGGCAGCATCTCTGGAGAAGGAATGGGTGACGGGATAACATTTCCAAATTTCTGCTGCGTCTTTGTGCTCCATCTGCTGCAACTTTAAACTGAGGAAGAGCCGATCCTGGACTTACTTTGCCTTTGACTTTGTCCCTTACCATCTGGCCGCCCGCAGCAACGGCTGCGGAGGGTGGAGGTCCCGACCACGGGGGAAAATGGAGGAGGTCTGGCCAAGTTCTGTGCCTTCCACCACAGTGATGAATGCTGTGGTGGATGTTTGTGTTACATTTTTATTGTGGTTGTGTGTTCTTTATTATTGTACCGCTGCTGACAACCCAAAATTCCACCGACCCTGGTTGTGTGGCAATAAATTCTATCAATCAATCAATCAATCAAACTGACATATTAACTCTGTGTGACCTGGGAGTCTCAAGGGGGTGAGATAACAGTCTGGGTCAATGGGAGACGCAGTGTACGGAAGGTTGGTGGAAAGGGTCAGGTTGTGAAAGGGTCTGGTCAGTTTATTCTAGGTCAGGAACAAGACTCAGTCGTTTGTCACAGAGATAATAATAATAATAATTTGTTTATAGGGACAGTGCATATTAATGAACATTTTGCATGTAAATATGCGAGATTGTAGCCAATCAGTAGCTAATTTCCGTCTCTAGTCCCAGGGAAAGGTAGGTGAAGTGTCTTGCCCAAGGACACAATGACAGTACACACTCCAAGCAGGATTCGAACCGACCACCTTCAGGTTGCCAGCCGAACACTTAGCCCATTGTGCCATCTGTCGTCCATGATAACTGATGTTCACCTGTGGGATCATGTTCTCCAACCCAATGACTCAGACAAGACTCAGTCGTTTGTCACAGAGATAATAATAATAATAATTTGTTTATAGGGACAGTGCATATTAATGAACATTTTGCATGTAAATATGCGAGATTGTAGCCAATCAGTAGCTAATTTCCGTCTCTAGTCCCAGGGAAAGGTAGGTGAAGTGTCTTGCCCAAGGACACAACGACAGTACACACTCCAAGCAGGATTCGAACCGGCCACCTTCAGGTTGCCAGCCGAACACTTAGCCCATTGTGCCATCTGTCGTCCATGATAACTGATGTTCACCTGTGGGATCATGTTCTCCAACCCAATGACATAGAGATGATCAGTCAGGGTTGTTTCAGTAAAGGAGGGAACAGCAGAAGGTAGTTGAGGCCAGTTCATTGGCTATATTTAAGAGGGAGTTAGATGTGGCCCTTGTGGCTAAAGGGATCAGGGGGGTATGGAGAGAAGGCAGGTACAGGATACTGAGTTGGGTGATCAGCCATGATCATATTGAATGGCAGTGCAGGCTCGAAGGGCCGAATGGCCTACTCCTGCACCTATGTTTCTATGTTTCTATCATTGACTGGAGATTAACAATGTTTACATCACGAGGGTACGTAAGAATTAAAGATAATAATGATTGCATGCTTTGACTCTTCTGGCTACAAAAACCAATAAAATGTGGAGAGGAAAACCCAATGTCCTCAAACTACACTTGTTGAATATGACCTTGCTTTGCGATCTTTCCTTTCTAAACCAGATCAGCAGAAGTAGTGGTGTCGATTCCAGAATAAAGGGCTGTTTACGTCGGGGTAAGGGATAACTCACTGTCCTTCCAGTTTCTCATCACCCTCACTGACAGGGTAATGGCTTCAAACTCAGTACACTAGAGTCTCGGACATTCTCCGTCACACATTGAGAGAGGGATGGGGAGCGGGGAACCATGGTGGATGTCTACAGGGATCAGCAGGATGTAAACTCCAGGGCACTGCCCCACACACTGACCATTGACTGAAGCCCAGGGACTGCTCAGAACAGACAAGTCCACCCTCTTTAACCTGACACCATTCACCATTCACTGACAGTCCCGGGTCCAATGATATGGGCCCCACCACGGTTGGGAGTCTCTCCCTGCTGCAGCCTTCTACCACCTTCTCAGCCGCTGGCCAAACAGCATCCTCGGCCTGTTCCACAGAGGTCATCTTCTTGGGCCACGCTTTGTCAGGGACCTCCCCCTCGACCTTCCTGCCATGAGGCCAGCTTACAGGATCTAAGGCATACGCATATGTCTCCACTACAAGGTGGCGACCCTCAGAGAAGTCCCGGCCTCACAAACAACTCAACACAATAAATAATGTAAAGCAGCCTGGGGCAAGATGGTTTGCCCATGATTTAAATTTTAAACGTCATCCCGTCACCCATTCCTTCTCTCCAGAGATGCTGCCTGTCCGCTGAGAGACCATACTGAGGGAATTCACACGTATATGAAGCGGAGAGAAACATGAGTTCTACACGGCTCTGCCCGAATTATGAGAATGGATTCGGTGGTTTGTACCCATTCCCCCTCCCTGCTCAGCCACCCACCCACCAAGTCAGCCAGCCGGATCCCTCCTCGTTACAGCGGCGGAAGTGCCATTTCCAAGAGAATGGGGCAGAGAGCTGGGATGGGAGCAGGGCAGAGGAGGCGCACCAAAGGAACAAACAAGTTGATGGCTGCAAGGGGCAGGCGGCAGAGGTCTTGTGCCCAATCAAGGTAGACTGCTCTTCCCCCTACAAATGCACACACAGAAAGAGAGAGATGAGAGCAGAGAATGATCCCAGCCTAGCTCTGGCACTGGACGGTGCGCATTTTCCCTTTGTAGGTCATATTAATAGATGCGGCCGCTTAGACATACCCGTGGGAACTCGGTTAAACTCTTGATCATAAACTTGGAGTCTCGTACACAACCACGAGTCTTTCACTCAGGGTCACTCGTGGGTCAACTCGCACCGTGAGACAGGGCTATTAGTGAGAACAGAACCAAAGTAGCTATTCAATTGGTCTGCCATGTCCTTGTTCCTCATGATCAATTCACCTGTTTCTGACTGCAAGGGACCTACAGTCAGTTTTTATGTTCCCTGCCAGTTTTCTTTCTTAATCTATTTTCCCTTTCCTAATTAAGCCCTTTGTCCTCCTCTGCTGGACTCTGAATTTCTCCCAGTCTTCTGGTAGGCTGCTTTTTCTGACTAATTTGTATGCTTCATCTTTTGTTTTGATACTATCCCTGATTTCCCTTGTTATCCACGGATGCACTACCTTCCCTGATTTATTATTTTGCCAAACTGGGATGAACAATTGTTGTAGTTCATCCATGCAGTCTTTAAATGCCTTCCATTGCATATCCACCGTCAACCCTTTAAGAATCAATTGCCAATCTATCTTGGCCAAATCACATCTCATACCCTCAAAGTTACATTTCTTTATGTTCAGAACCCTAGTTTCTGAATTAACAATGTCACTCTCCATCCTAATGAAGAACCCAACCATATTATGGTCACTCTTGCCAAAGGGGCCACGCACAACAAGACTGCTAACTAACCCTTCCTCATTACTCAATACCCAGTCTAGAATAGCCTGCTCTCTCGTTGGTTCCTCTACATGTTGGTTTAGAAAACTATCCCGCATACATTCCAAGAAATCCTCTTCTTCAGCACCCCTGCCAATTTGATTCACCCAATCTATATGTAGGTTGAAGTCACCCATTATAACTGTTTTACCTTTGTTGCACGCATTTCTAATTTCCTGTTTGATGCCATCCCCAACTCCACTACTATTGTTAGGTGGCCTGTACGCAACTTCCACTAAGCGTTTTCTGCCCCTTAGTGTTTCACAGCTCTACCCATATCGATTCCACAACCTCCAAGCTAATGCCCTTCCTTTCTATTGCGTTAATCTCCTCTCTAACCAGCAAAGCTACCCCACCTCCTTTTTCTTTCTGTCTATCCCTCCTGAATATAGAGTATCCCTGGATGTTCAGCTCCCAGCCTTGGTCACCCTAGAGCCATGTCTCCGTGATCCCAACTATATCATATTCATTAATAACTATCTGCACATTCAACTCATCCACCTTATTACGGATGCTCCTTGCATTGAGAGACAAAGCCTTCAGGCTTGTTTTTACAACACTCTTACCCCTTATACAATTATGTTGAAAAGTGGCCCTTATTAATGTGGGAGGAAAGTGGGCACCTGGATATCCATGCAGTCACCGCGAGAACGTGCAAACTCCATAAAGACATCACCTGAGGTCGTTCGAATCTGGGTCTCTGATGCTGTGACCAGCAGTTCTGTGACTACTGTGCCACCATATTCATTTCATGATGATAACAAAATTATAATGATTTTGTCAAATTTACCATTGGATGTCTGACATTGTCATCAATGGTTAACAATAATCAGTCAACAGTTCAGTTACAAATATAATCCAGCAGATTCACTGGCTGAACTGACTGACATGAGATAATTCCCTCACAATTACTTTATTAATGCAATTTCTCTAACTAAAACTTAGTGAACTGTAATGTAACTGTTGTGCAAAATATAGAATATTTTAATTTACGATGTTGGAAAGTGGTGAAAGTGAGAATATAAGCATATCATAGTTAATTTAGTAATAGCATTTTCTATCCTATTGGGACACTTTATCAGGAGTTGCTTTCCTGTAGAATATCATTACACTGCTGTGGCTTTTAGTGGATTTACATTTTAACGTCTTGTTTATCTATCATTACTGCACAATTCTTGACATCGTACAATTATAATTATGTTTAATTTTAATCCTATATCAATCAGGATTTGAGGGTCAGCATGACTGACAAGGATAATGATGCACCAGTACATTATCTCCACTCACACCCGATGAAATTGGGAGCAGAAATGCAAGAATACACAGGGGACTAAATGGTGCCGGAAATCTTGCACTGGAATTATGCCACATAGGTAACGCAGTCTGTTTTGACAAAATTCTTGCTGTCTCCTTATTGACATGATTCCAGACGAAGCAAAAAATAACTGTGTTATTGGCTGTACACAAAATTGCTGGGGAAACTCAGCGGGTGCAGCAGCATCTATGGAGCGAAGGAAACAGGCGACGTTTCGGGCCGAAACCCTTCTTCAGACGTTATTGGCTGCCTTGGCTGCCTTGGTTATCATCAAAGAGCCCACCTTCTGAGGGAGTGGCAGCAGTCCTAGCTAGCTCAGGCTGATTAAAACGAGTAACCCATAGCTATTACTGCAACTAATTGTGGAAGTCACTCTTAAAGTCTTCAGAGCTTGCGGTGAGAACATGGGAAAGAGTAAATCAGCACAGAAAATCTTAAGACAAGGTGGAGAAGAGTAGACAGGTGCTCACTGCTCACGTCTGGCCAGTAGGTTCTCCAAACATGTGCTAAGTAAAGAGTAGGAGGAGGCAGTTGTCAAAGTCAGTGCAAGGATTGTACTCTAAGGATCTTCCAAACATGGCCTCGGTCAGTGAATGCGTCTTAAAATGCAACAGTACGCCAGCTGTGACCATAAGGAGTATTCTTCCAGCTATAATCATCTTCTCCCAGATAATTTACGTCATTCTACATTGGCACCGTTGTGCGGCGGTTGAGTTGCAGCCCGACAGCACCAGAGACCCGGGTTCGATCCTGACAATGGGTGCTGTCTGTACAGAGTTTGCACATTCTTCCTGTGACAGCGTGGGTTTTAACCGGGTGCTCTGGTTTCCTCCCGCATTCCAAAGACGTACAGGTTTGTAGGATAATTGGCTTTGGTAAAGATTGTAAATTGTCCCTGGTGTGCAGGATAGTGTACGGGGAATGCTGGATTTAGTGTGCCGAAGGGCCTGTTTCCACGCTGTATTTCTAAATTGAAACTAAACTAAACTGCATTTGCCACCTACAAAGCCCGTGCAATATTATTCTTGTTCCCTTATAATTTATATCTCATGGCTATGAATTTTGAGCAAGCTTTAATATTATTCCCCTAGCATTGAAATGACCAACAGAAGACATTTTACCACAAGGCTCAGAAACAGTTGCCCATTGGCACCCTGCCTATCCATTTAACTCAACTCATTGTTTTGAGTCTTCTACGTACCCATCTATCTTTGCTGCCACATTCCCATAATAGCTGCCAGACTTAATTTTCAGAATAAGTCCACATATTAGTTGAATTGTCAATTATTTAAGGAGAAACAGAATGATGTATATTTTGAAATCTTCTTCTTCTTCTTCTCGCGAACGAAACATAAATAAACCAAAGGAATAGTTAGATCTCAAGCCGGGTGTTGAGAAGCCAGGTCGTTGTCTCTGTGTCAATGTCTGCCAGGCCCTGAGCTCCATTTGGTGGGTGGTAGAGCGGACGTTCAGAGATGACATGGTTGGCTGTCTGGGGCATCCATCAAAACACCATTTCATGCGAATCCTGTAATTGGATTTAATTCTAATCTATTTTAAACTGAAAATGATATTGAAAGTAAGTAAGTAAGTAAGTAAGTAAACTTTATTTATATAGCACATTTTAAGTCAATTTGCATTGACCCCAAAGTGCTTCACATAATTTAAATAATAAGTTCCATTGCAAACCATAGAAAAAGGTTTAAAAAAAAAAATGAATAAAAATGGACACAACATATTACAGAGTTCAACACAAACATCCCCCCACAGCAGAATCAAAACATTTCCACTGTGGGGGAAAGGCACCAGAAAGTTAAGTCCTCTTCCTCTGTGAAACACCCGAGGTCAGGGCCCATCTGTGGCCGTGCAGCCAGTCCGATGATTTTCAGGGCCCTCTTGCCGTAAAGATGAAACATCGGCGTCTGGTGAAACATTCCTCAGCGGCTTGGAAAAGTCTGGAGCGGCTGTCCCCTCCCCGGAGACCGGAGACCGCGGCACTCGTAGTCCTCCGGCCGCGCCGGCTGGAGCTCCGACCCCGGCGAACTCGATCTCTGGCTCTGCGGCGCTCCAAATCCAAATCCAGCGCCGCCCGCGGCCGAACGCCCGCAGCCACAGCTCCGCGATGTTGGAAGTCGGCGACCAAAGCGCTCCGGAGCTTACCGCACGGCGACCCGGTAGGCATCGCCCGCTCCGTGTTGGTATCCCAGCGCTGCGCCACCGCCGCCGAAGCTGTAGTCCTAGCCGGTCCCGACAGGAAAACGCCGCTCCACTTTCGGTGGTAGGCCGCGAGGACGGGGCGAAGAAACAGCACGGAGGGATGCTGCCTCTCCGACCAGGTAGGGGACTAAGAATAAAGTTTCCCCCTTTCCCACCCCCACCCCCCACATAGAAGACCTCCACTAACATAAAATAAAATAAAGAAAGGTGTAGAGGCGGACTGCGGGCAGGCTGCCATACACAGACGGCGCCCACTCCCGCACATCCGCCATCTTGAAGCGGGGTGCCGAAAGGATGGAAAATAAGCAGGGATTTGGCGATAGTGTAGTCAACTGCTCCTTTGAGAAAACCCAATCTGTTGCTGAATATACATGCAGAACAGGATACGTGCGACAAGTTTACAAATAGAGAAGGTTAAGATCACATAACCAGGAATGTCTGGCAATAAGAATAATTTATAGCTCAAAGCTGATAAGAATAGCCAGAGAGAGACAAACAAGGAGAAATTACGACCATATTTAAAAATAATACAAAATTGGGGAAGTGATAAAACTACGTGGATAAAACTAAGATAGATATCGATAAGAGTGAACATAAAACACAGTAACAATGTTCGTGGGAATTCAGGTCCAAAGTGAGACCCAAAAAAGTGAGAGTAGCATTGATGCAGTTTGCCTAAACTGACAGAAATAATCTTTTAAGCAATTATGTTACTCAATCTATTAGCCAACAGGAATATAAATTAGTGAATGAATGCATGAACTTACAATATTAAATTGCTTGTCTTCATCAGCCTAAACGAGTGGTAACACAGATAAATCCCCCATCACAAGATTGAAAATTCATCTCCGTCTCCAGTTGTGTCAAGCTCGAGGTTATTGTTTCAGAGCAGGACTAAGGGAGTGATACTTCATTTGAGTTATTAGCTTGAGGACGAGAATTAAACTAAGGCTCATCTGACCTTCAACATAGAGAGAAATAAACCCTTGATATAATAGAAACTGTTTAAAGAAAGCTTATGTGCAACATGTGCCAACGTGAATGAAAATATAAATTTAATAGTGCTGCAACTACTATTGTTCATGGGAAGCTTATATATGTAAATTATTGCCATAACTTCAATGGAGACTAACATTTCTAAAATAATCAATTCCCTTCACAGCTCTTTCAGGTGTCTTGAAAACCAGAAAAGAAGCATATGAATCCCCTTTTAAAGAGGATATTATAATTTATTTCTTTGAATTGCATTCTGTTTAAATTGCATTAAATGTTATTGCATTCTGTTTAAGCACATTCTGTTTTCCGCATATATTTTCACTGAGCTAATTGAGGGCAACCCGTCTGCATAAAATCTATTTTGACTGTGGATTAGGCGATATCTTATGCATCAGTTATTTCACCCAATGTTATATAGATAATGTGAATAATGTTATATTTCTGCAATGCCCACTGGGACCCTTGCCAATGCCAATAGAAAAATGTACAGTTTGGCTAAGTACTACATACATTTCAATGGCTAAAGATAACAATTGTCCAGATCTATTTTCACCTTTGTGGCATGAATTGGAAGTGCACATATTTGGCTTGATTCAAGAGATCCAGAAAATAAGTAATTGGAATCGTCCATACACCCTTAACAGATGATTCGGGAAGTACACAAGGTAGCCAGTGATGTCAAGCAGGACCTTGACAACCAATGTTAATTAGATGGATTACAGCTTAATAGGTTAGTTTAGTTTAGTTTAGAGATACAGCACAGAAACAGGCGCTTTTGGCCCGCTGAGTCTGTGCCCACCAGCGATCACCCAGCCACTAATTCTACACACTAGGGACAATTTACAGAGGTCAATTAACCTACAAATCTGCACGTCTTTGGAATGTGGGAGGTAACCAGCGCAATCGGAGAAAAAGTCGTAGTCACAGGAAGAACATGCAAACTGCACACAAACAGCACCCGAAGTCAGGATCAAACCCGGGTCTCTGGTGCTGTAAAGTCGCATCTATACTGCTACGCCACTGTGCCACCCTGTGTGGAGAAAAAAAAGTATCAATTTCATTTGAAGGCTTCCTCAATAACTTGCTGTAGATTTTGTGGCTGATTAGAAGAGGAGTTGTTTAACTTTATGCACATCAGATCCCAATGATGTTCTGGAATCGAAACAGACATTCAATATACAGACCTATTTCAATATACATTTGATAAGTGACCAAATTTATAAATGACTTCCAGACAATGATAAATTTTCAATACTCAGAGAACATCAATAACACCTTAATCTGATGTGCCCGCCATCACATCAGATCTCATAACGTGCTGCTTAGTGACAATGATTATCTGTTCAATGCCACTCTCTCCCCATCCATCCAAAAACTGCGCACAAGAGAGATAAACAAACATAATGAGAGCTTTATGCTTCTTGGAAATTAAATGAGCATCGAGTTGACTTCCTCATACTATACTTCTACTACATGGACTTCTACAATGCCACAGATATGAATAGCCCATTTGCTCCACCCTGATGTATTCTCTGCAAACTGGCAATTATTTTTCAGCTCAGCCTCTAACATAATTTGGGAATCAAGAGGTGGTGGAGTAGGGGACAAAGTATCAGAAAGAGGAGGAAGACAAGGAAGGGCATTAAGAGGGTACACAAATGAGAAGGTGATGTTTGGTGTGAGTCTCATTCTGGCCAATGCAGTCAGGGACAGACCAGTAGCAACAAGTACTTACTGCCTTACTGTCAGGGGCACACAGTGGCACAAATGGTAGAGCTGTTGCCTCATAGTACCAGAGACCCAGGTTCGATCCTGACCTCAGGTGATGTCTTTGTGGAGTTTGCATGTTTTCCCTGTGACCATGTGGGTTACCTCCTGTAGGAAAAGGAGAATGTCTCATGACATTTCAGATACACCGTATTCATGCCTGTTTTCAAACATGGAGGGAAATTCATTGCAGTAAATACAGATAATTGCCCTGCTGCCCATTGCAGAGAAAGTCAATGCTTGGGTCCTCATCATCACCTTTCCAGGTGATAGAAGAGACCTCCCCAAATAGCTATGTTGGATCCATTCAACCAGAAACATAACAGATACAATCTTCACTGATTGTATTAA
This sequence comes from Amblyraja radiata, assembly GCF_010909765.2. Taxonomy (NCBI): domain Eukaryota; kingdom Metazoa; phylum Chordata; class Chondrichthyes; order Rajiformes; family Rajidae; genus Amblyraja; species Amblyraja radiata. The sequence continues at coordinate 25,933,557 of NC_045958.1, read as the reverse complement.
TACCTAGAGTAATATCCTTAATACTTTTCTTCCTTGTGGTCTTGCCTGTCCTGGTGCCTCTGTACTGTGCTCCTCCAGTGGAATGATGCTGGATTTTAGCAGAGGTTACTGTAGATGTCCTTTGAAGACAACTTTAAAAACCTTGGTAGATCAAGACATGGAAGGCAACTCTCCGCAGTGAGCAACAGAAGTCTGTGTTGACAACAGATGGGCAACATCAAAGCTATTGATGAAATGGCAGTAGCAAAATCAAGAAACATAAGAGACAAAGCTTCATGTCCCACAGACTGCTGTCACTTCCTGGAGTGGAACTTCAAGAATAAATCTGTTGAACAGCTGCAACACCACCAAAGTTATTTTGAACAACCAAGAGGCCTAAGATCAAATATGCATGGAAGTCACTTGAGCTTGCATTGCTGATCACACTTTTACTTCAGCACATAGCACTGGTAGGCATTTGCTGCTGTATTGATGCCTGAAACATTGGCCATCAGATGCTGGTTTATGCTTAGGGCAGTGATTATGTAAATAGCCTGAAGCACCACATTTATGATGGAAAAGATCCAGATATTGTACAATCAAGGTTAGGGCCTATACCCTTATTGATCCCTTGACATTCTGCACAGGCATCTTAGCAGGCTGACCAACATATTTGATTGTGCATAACTATCAACCTTCTTCTAGTTATATATAGCTCTTAGGGCTAACGGAATCAAAGGATATGGGGGAAAAGCAGGAATAGGGTACTGATTCTAGATGATCAGCCATGAGCATATTGAACCTACTAGGCTGATGGGGCAAAATCATCTTAATCAGTGCTGAAAAAACCCCAAAGGTACTCACTGTACAAGTATTTCATTAATTTTTCATTCTGTACTGGAAAATGGATCTAAATTCAAAAAGCAGTGACTTGATTTGTGATAGTGGGATAACTGTGAGTTGTGTTTATGGATGATTTGGTTTTCAGAATCATGTCAGTGGAACATTTGTACTCGTACCTCTGTCAGAAGCTCTTTACTGTCACTAACATGTCTGTTGTCAGAGCAGGTGTGGCCAGTCAAGAGAGTAATTAATTAATTCCTTTTTGTCTCAGCTCCATAAATTTCTCCGAAACCATATTGTATTACACCTAGCCAATATCAACACACAGTCACTGGGCTTTCGTGGTTAAGTGAACTAAAAATAAAAACAAAATGTTTGTTTAATCAGATGGACGTGTTTTCTGTTTCCAGTTTCCATTAATCCTATTTTCCAAAGATACTTCTTCTAAAACCATAGTAAAGGTTTTTTTATGCCAGAATTAAAGAGATGTCTCTGGATGTGCAATATACTTAATGCTTAGTGTTCAATTGAACTGCAGATGCTGGTTTACACTGAAGATAGACAAAAATGCTGGAGTAACTCAGCGAGACAGACAACATCGCTGGATAGAAGGAATGGGTGACATTTCAAGCAGCCACATTAAAGCAACAACATAAAAAAATAATTATATACAATAAACAATAGTGCAATAAATTACCAGTTATATTATGTTTACTCCTGGTGCCATGTGCTAGTGAGGGAAGGAATAGGAAGATAGGCCCGATAAGTACAGCGGGTAGGGGGCACAGGTTTTTGCATCATTCACATCTCTACATGGACAGCAGTGACCTGTACAAGAGGGACTGGTCGCACCTGAACTGGAGGGGGAGCTATAACCTGGGAGGGAGAAATTTGGGGTAAATACTGCAGTCAAAGAGAGCAAGATTAGCATACAGGGCAGGCATGAACATGGCAAAGAGAGAGGAATGACCAATGGTGTTGGAAGACAGGAAAGACCAACTGTTTATTTCAATGCTCGAGGCTCAACAGGTAAGGCGGACATTCTCAGGTATGATTTGGCTTTGGGGACTGGGATGTTATAGTCATAACAGAAACATGACTGAGTGGATGGGACTGGCAGCTCAGTCTACCATGGTACAGATGCTACAAGCCTGATAGAGATGCAAGAGAGGGGCTTGTGAGAGAGGAAGGAGGTTTTGCCCCTTTGATCGGAGAGGATAGAACTACGATCCCCAGAGATCATTATTCTACGGGGATCGTCCAATGATCTTAGAAATAGGAAGGGGATAATTACATTGATGGGACTGTATTGTAGGCCTCCAAATACTTGGATTAAAATAGTGGATGTGTAAGGAGATAGCAGATAGCTGTAAAAATAATAGGAGATTTCAACTTTCCTCATGTTGACTGGGTTACCCAGAGTGTAAAGGCTTTGGACAGGATGGAATTTATTTAATGTTTCCAACAAAGCTTTCTTAATCAATGTATAGAGGGCCCTAAGAGAGAGAATGCAACACTGGTTCCCCAGTTAGGGGACAAGGTAGGGAAAATTACTGAACAGTTAGTGGGGGCTCTCTTGAAGACCACTGGCAATAATGCCATTAGTTTCAAAGTGATTGTGGAGAAAGAGAGGACTGGCCCATAAGTTAAGGTGCTAAATTGGGGCAAGGTGCTAAATTGGGGCAAGATATCAGGTGGGAACTTGCAGAGGTCGATTGGGAGAATCTGTTTGCAGGTGAGGGGCTTGCTGGTGAATGTAAAGCTTTCAAAAGTGAGATATCAAGAGTACAGGGGCAGCATGTTCCTGTTAGGGTGAGGGGCAAGGCTGGCGAGTTTAGAGAATGCTGATTGACGAGAGATGGCAGAAAGACTCTCAGGGCCGCCGAGGGTGAAGAGTGACCCTGTGGGCAGCCTGCGGCCACGTGCAGTGGCAGGCTTCGTTCACCACTGGGAGAAGATAAGGGTGTACTGAGAATTGTTGAAACGTTGTCAGCGCCAGAAAAGTGGGGACTCTTTGTATCCTGCCTAGGTGAAGTCTGCTGCACAATTTTACTGGATTGTCAACAAAAACAAAGAATTTCACTGTACCTAACTACATGTGACAATAAAGTATCAATGAATCGTTGAATTGAATGTTGAGGCTCTAGTCAAGAAAAATAAGGAGGCATACATCAGATTTAGGTAGTCGGGATCAAGCAAATCCCTCCATTTACCAGTCCTGAGATGAATTTAATTGTTTCTTTGCTGGGGAGCAGGAGTGGAGAGCTGAGCCTTCAGCCAGGTTCCTAGCAGCAGCACTGTCAGTATTGAAGCTCCCTCAGCATATAACAGCACAATGAATGCTTTTCATCACTGATTCCATACCCAGGAATATATCCTGAGTGCTGAGCAAGATGCCTGTTTACAAGTTTGCTGAGATAAGAATTGCTCAGAAACCATAACATTTCAGTAGCCTGTCAGAACACAGTGAAGAACTCAGCCACAATAATTAGCTTAGGTGCCATCTCGTGAGTGTTTTAAGTTAAGACGAAGAAATACTTGATGGTTTGGGGGCTAATCCAGAATCATTTTTGTGACATGACTTCCACCCCATTGCTTCTAAAATTTACATGAGTTTTTTTTAATTTGTGAATGTTGAACCAGCAAATCTTTAGATTTTTTGCTTTGAATAGAATTTAAGCATCGTCAGCATATTTAAAGGGTATGAACTGATGCCATCTGGGTGTTAGTAATTCCAATCTAAGCCATCATTTTAACAAAAGATGAGAAACTTTGACCATCTTTTTTCAACAAAGATAATGGATCAAAATGGTGCCACTGATACCCAACGATGCTGACAAAAAAGTAAAACCTTGATTCCACATTTACCCTTCACCCTGGAACAAGAAATAATTTCTTCTGTGTGCAAATAATAATGATCATTTCTGCTTAGAATTGAAGAATCCTTTGCGAAAATCAGCAGAAAAATGGACTGAATTTTGGATGCTTCGTTCTAATTTAAAATGCATGGTTTATTTGTGTTAATCGCCATTAGGAAGGGATAAATGATGCATGGGTTTTCACTTCAAACCAAACCACTTATTTTATCACTTATGTTGCCAATACCAGGTTCAGCAGTTAGTGCGCAGCTGGGTGGAGGAGAAGGAGAAGGAGCAGTGTGGGAGATATAAAAAGCAGCTGTCCAGGAGTAACAGCTTCTGGTGGTGTTTAGAAGGAAGGCAGGCACGAGCAGAGCGGACATTTTTGAGAGGTGGTGTATTGAGGTGCATGTGGGCATCAATAAAGAAGCAGAGCAGAAGGTGATGAAAAGACGAGGGAAGGTTTTTTTTTCTGTAATTCTTACTTGGTCGTAGTGCAGGAAGGATGGCGGTTAGTGGCACTGATACACTCCTCCTGCAGGATGTGGGGAGTTAGGGAAACCTCCAGTGTCTCTGAGGGCTACATCTGTGGGAAGTGCATTCAGCTGCAGCTCCTGATTGACTGAGTAGGAAACTGGAGCTGCAGATGGATGAACGCAGGATGTCGGGGATACCGAGGATTCAAGGATAGGGGTTATAGTAAAGTCGATACACAAGTCAACGACAGCAAGTTTAATAGACAGGATAGGCAGGAGCACGACAGAAGCAAGGAAAGATGGTTGGATTAAATTGCATTTATTTCAGTGCTAGAGGCTTAAAAATAATAGGCCCAATGGTCTTCCTCTGCGCCATTTAGTTTAGTTTAGTTTAATTTAGTTTAGTTTAATTTAGAGATTCAGCCCACTGAGTCCTCACAGGCAAGCGATTCCCTCGCATTAACACTACCCTACACAAACTAGGGACAATTATTACATTTACACAATGCCAATTAACCTTACAAACCTGTATGTCTTTGGAGTGTGGGAGGAAACTGAAGATCTCGGAGAAAACCCATGCAGGTCACCGAAAGAATGTACAAACTCCGTACAGACAGCACCCGGGGTTAGGATTGAACCTGAGTCTCTGGCGCTGTAAGGCAGCAACTCTACCACTACGCCACCATGCCGCCCTTCTAAGATACGAAACAGGAAAACAATGAACTGAAAATATTTGCTCCCACATCCATGATTAAAAGTATCCAAATACAAATGTGGAATTGATTTTATGACACTGATCTTTTTATTTCTACAAATTCAGGACTTTTATGTTAAATTTAATGTTGATATTTTTACACAGCTTACACATCCAAAGTTAATAACTAAAATTTAATAGATTAGTTTATTATTGTTATGTGTACCGAAGTACACCATATCTGAGGAAGGATATGCTGTACGTCTTTGGGATGTAGAAGGAAACCGGAGCTCAGGATAAAATCTACGCGGTCGCAGGGAGAATGTACAAACGTCACAGAGAAAGCACCCAGGGTCAGGATGGAACTCCTTGCACCACTGCTTGTTCATACTTACAATTCACTACAACCATCATGTTCCCTGAATGTTCTTCAGAAGGAATTTGGTGGAAGCCCCAGATAAATATTAACAGTTCAAAGTTATAAACCTCAAAGGCATACTTTGCCAAATGTTTGCAATGAATAAATGCATGACTGTATTCATTTATCTGGCACTATATAGCATCTTCAGTACATCCAAAATAGTCACAGGAAATTAATTTACACCTGCAGGAAAACAGGATTGTAAACACTCACAGAGCAACATTCGAAAAACTGTAATTTTAGTGTTTTGCCGTTCAACAAAGGCAATTTTCACCTTTATTTATCTTTGTTTTAATTGTTTTCTTTTAATCTTCTGGCTTCCCTTTACAGGATAATGTTGAGAAAGGAATGCAAACAGCAAGTATTATACATATTTGTGGCATTTTTTTTAATCAACCTGCTCATTAGGTTATTGTTTGTGGGTCCTGAAGGTATGTTCTAATCAGGACTTTGGCATTACAAGCTACATATTAAATTAATTTGTTCTCAGGTAAAGCATTTCTATCATGAACCATGCTGATGAATACATTTACAATTCTTAACTGCAATTGTTACTTTTATTGCTTTAAAAAAAACTAGTCCCACTGATTATTGGGGAAGAAATTAAGGAAGATCCTGTGCTTTTTTGCATCCAAAGGTCCATTGCATTGTTTTTGTTGCAGACCTAACAATCTATGAGGTAAAGATAATATATTTTCCTTCACAACTAGCTCTGCATGCAAGCTGGTAAACATCGGCCACAGGTGACATTATTACTGTCTTCCACAAGTGTAAATCCTGCTCAATAATAATCCAGTGTTTTTTCTGGCTGCATTCTACCGGAAATTCCTAGCCTAATAAAATAATACTTGAAGCATTTATGAACGGAAGGCGTGGGAGATAACACAATGATCTACTATACATTTATAAGGATTTGGGATGCATGAGTAGAATTTGAACATATGGCATCTTGAGTCTGCTCTGCCATTCAATAAATACATGTCTAGTCTGATTTCAGCCTCAACTCCTAGTTACCTGCCTATTCCCTGTAACCTTGTCTATCCCAGTCTTGCATCTATTCAATTACTCTGCCTCCATAACTCTTTTGGATAGAAAGTTCCAAAGATTCATGACCCTCAATGAGAACAAATTGCTGCTCACTTCCATTTGAAATCAGTGACCTTCAATCTCAGGCAAAGCTCCTTTATCAAGATTCTCACGAAGAGAAATATCCTTTCAACCACTACCTTGTAAGCACCCTCAGAATATTTTATGTTTCAATAAGATGCGCTCTCGCTACAACTTCAGTAGATACAGACAGGCCAAACTTTCACATCCCTTTATCTCAGGAATCTATTTCTTGATGCTTTTCTGAACTACTGCAATTAGTTTCTTCTTTAAAAAGGGGACCAAAATTGCATGCTGTACTCAAGATGTAGTCTCACTGACATCACATACAATGTTAAAGCAGACCTCTAGTTTTATGCTTCATTCCCTGTGCAGTGAAGATGCACATTCCATTTACGTTCCTATTTACCTGAAGTAGCTGTATGCTTACTTTACATGCTTCAAGTAAAAGGACACTGAACTTATTCTACATCACAGCATATCTCCTTTAAAACAACATTTTTTCTTCCTGTTCTTCATACCAAAGATAGTACCCTTACATATGACAAGATTATGTTCCAGGTTTTTGCCCTCATGCTTAATCGTTCTATATACTTTAGCAGACTCTTTGTATGTTGCTCTGAACTTGCATTCCCAGCTGCTATTACCATTCAAAAATTGTATGAATCTGTTTGGTTTCATCTTAGTATTTATAAAGGTTTAGTTTAGTTTAGAGCTACAGCATGGAGGCCCTTTGGCCCACCGACTCTGCACCAACCAACAATCACTGGTGCACTAGTACTATCCTCTACATTAGGGACAATTTACAGAAGCTGCAATTAACCTACAAACCTACATGTCTTTGGATTGTGGGTGGAAATCAGAGCACCAGAGAAATCCCACGTGGTAACCAGGAGAACATACAAACTCTGCACTGGCATCACCCATAGTCAAGATCAAACCTGGGTCTCTGGTGCTGCAAGGCAGCATCTCTACTGCTGCGCCATAGTGTTACCCTAAATCTGACACCCCAATCTGTGGCACCTCATGCGCTGTTTTACATTTGTCAGCCAACTCTTGTTATATTATATATTACTGCAAATAGTTTGAGCCCTTGACATTTATAATACTTGTATGTGGAATCTTACCTTTTTGAGGCTTCCAGGAAATCCAGCTACACCATGCTTTCTGATTCCCCTTTGTCCTGGTTCCTGTTCATTAAACTGTAGTCTACAAATGGACAGTCTCCTGCAGGGTGATTTGTAGCATTAAAATTGAGGCTAACTATCGATCTGATTATTCCCATCCTGAAAAACTAAAGCGTTTCATCCTGTAGAATAAGCTTTTGCTCATAACTTCAGCTTTGGCCAAAGTAGGTTCCTACCTTCGTTAAGAAAACTACAGGAATCTTGCAGTGTAATCACTGATGAAAGTTGCAACTAAATGAAGGGCCTTCAAGCTGTGCCACATTCGGTGGTACAAGATAAGCCATAAACAGGAATGAGCCTTTAGCAACAAAATACCAAGCATCCCTGGTTACTTTTATATCTATCAGTCATTGTTCATGGATAGTATTGAATTATTGGGGCTTACAAAGTAAAGGTAATGATTAATCTGCATGTCTAAACCGTTAATGTGTTTGATGGTTGTTATTTTCAGGTTGGCATTATTTTCCTGTATATTTATTGCCTTCGATGTTTGTCCTGCATCTGACATTTTGCAATTTTTTCTCCTCAGTTACATCCATTAACAATCAGCTATCTGATCGATTGTTTGGAATACATATATCATGGCATTCCTCTGCATCCCAATTTATTTAAGTTGAGAACTGCTGCTTTATGAACACTAGAGGTAAAGATTGTAGTGGTTTCTCATAGCTTGTACAACTCTTGAAGTTGTGTAGGGTATGTATGCATAACTGTTTTGAAGGTCTATAATTTGTGATAATTAAGCACGATTCCTTTCACTTCGTGCATGCAAACAAAAAAAAATTCTCCCCTGGGCCCTGTATAAAAAATAGGTCAGCACCTGTTTCCATATGTTATGTAAATTCTAGCACCAAGAAATAAAGGAATAACTGTTGCTGGGATAACCAAAGTGCTGAAAATAGAAAGGAGACATGTGGGACACCAGATGCTTGAATCTTGTGTAAAACACAAAGTGCTGGGGAAACTCAGCAAGTCACACAGTATCTTTAGAGGGAATGGACAGACAACGTTTCGGGTCGGGACCATTTATTCAAATTGTTTGGAGCTGGAGGTGAGTGAGAAAGCTAGAAAAGAGATGCGGGGGGTGGGTCAGAGCCTGAAAGGTGGTAGGTAGATGTAGGTGAGGAAAGTTGGATTGGCAGATGGGTGAAGTAACTGGCAAAGGGGACAAAAGGGTGTCAGGTATGGAGAGAAGAGGTGTGAAATGTAAAACCAGAGGGAGGTTAGAAGGGATGTGCTAGCAATTGAAGGAAGAAAAAGATCAGATCAAAAGTTTTCAAGAAAGCGTTAGATTTAGCTCTCAGGGCTAACGGAATCGAGGGATATGGGGCAAAAGCAGGAAAGGGGTGCTGATTTTGGATGATCAGCCATGATCATATTGAATGGTGGCGCAAGCTCAAAGGGACCGAATAGCCTACACCTGCACCTATTTTCTATGTTTCTATGTTTCTAAAATGTGATGGGACCTGAATGTGTCATGCAAGCAGCCGTGGTTCTGGCCACCTAATTTACACAGATGGCACAAATGTGTTAGAACTCTTTCTTACTTAATGCCCATCTTTCTGCAAAAGCTGCAAAACCATGAGACACATGGTTCCAGAATGTCTGGGTCCTGGGAGGAAACTAAGTACAGGGTGGTGTCCAGATGTCCCCTCAATTGTTAATATGTATGAGGGTTTTGCAGAAAGAGCTGGCCTTGCTGCAAATGCATGATCAGGATTGGTCGGGGAAAGTATGTTATAATACCACTGTTAACTATGTTGCAGGGTCTTTGCACTGTTATCTTGTGATTGATCAAGGCAAGGGGCCTTGCCTGAATTGTTTATGTTACCTGGTAAAATGTTTATTTACTTAGGGGAACTATCTTCCATTGGAAACTTTATGTAGAAACAATGTAATGGGGTATTTTGTGATTGGATTTGGGAACTGTCAATTAATGTATTGTATGATCTTTATTTATGATTGGTTTGTAGGGGTATGCCCCCCGCCCCCCATGAATTTCGCGCCACGGGTCCGATATGATATATAAGAGGGGACACCACATGAGTCTGTGTCGATCTTCTGGGGTAGCACTTGGGACCGTGCTGACTTGCTGGAGGTGTCTATTCGCACGAGGCTGAAGGGCTTGGACGAGTTGAGACAAGGATCGGACCTGCAGTGTTGGTTTGGTATTCCCGATATTTTCGATCTTTAAATCTCCACGGCAAATGTCCGCGATCAACTTCCGCCGTTTTGACACCTTCAGCTCCCTCTTGAATTTACCTTAGTTTCTATCTTTTTTTTGGACTGTAAATTTAGGTAGCTGTTCCTCACGGTTACCCCGACTGGCACAGTTAATTGCAGCTCAAAAACGGGCCGTTTTCGATGTTTTTAACGGGTGTGAAAGTGCGTGTTTTCCCATTCACTAACATGTACCGGAAGTGACGCATGTACTCCAGTTAAAATTTTCGGTCACGTGGGTGCGGATCTACGCTCCAGTGACCTTTCGTGAAATCACCCTATATGTTGAATGGTTCATTGTTTTGCATTTCTCACCTATCATGTTGGAAGCTTAGGTACAGAATTAGTGCTTTTAAACAAGCACAGGTCCAAAGTCTTTCCATGCCATATGCTTCTCTCTTGAAGCTGACCATACTGGACAGTTTACAAAAAACGTATCTTCAATCAATCTTAAATTTCTTTCACAAGTATATCTCTACGAATCTGGATCGTCTGAAAAAATAAAGGAAGATATAGCAATAATTATCAAACTAGATTTCAGGGGGAACCATGAAAACATTAATTTTTCCTCTTGGCAGATGCTAATAAAACTCAGATTTCATATTTCAATTATTTATTTTATTCAGTTCACCTTGCAGGTGCGCATGGATCTCCAGCTGTTGTTTTGTTCCTGCATGAGAAAGCAATTAACAGAGTGCAATATGACCACCTGGAAATACCTATAAATGAGGCAGGTGACGATAAAAATTTGGAAGAAAAACAACAATACTGGAAATATACAGCTTTCAGCAGCATCTGATTAAAAAACAATCAAATCAAAGGTCTGTTTCAGAAATTCTAATTCACATTTCAAGTGATAGGGTGATCCATCAAACATTGTCAATATTGCCAAATATCCATGCACTGCCCATGCTTGTTCACAAGCTTGTTAATACAGCTGCTTTCCATTCCAATTTTGATTTATTTTCTTTTTTTTTAAAGCAACACTATCTTTTAAGTGTTGCTTCTTAACGTCACAAAGGTGTGTAGATTTGTAGGTTAATTGGCTTCTGTAAAATTCCCCTAATATGTAGGAAGTGGATGAGAAAATGGGATAACCTAGAACTAGTGTGAACGGGTATCCGTTGGTTGATGGGACTTGGTGGGCCAAAGGGACTATTTCTATGCGTATCTTTCAATTCAATCCAATTGATCTACGCATACATTTTAGGAATTGCTCCTTTTGTCCATGGCACTGTGCAATTGTCCATCAAGGAGGACCTCAGGCTTAACCAATGAGTTACCTGTCCATGAAAAACCCTCCCATGCTTTCTTTTAAAATGTTTGTGTAAAGTAATTGTCCACTTTTACCGAGGATCTAGGCCATTGTCCTGACTTGAACATTGAGGATGGTCTGCAAAAATAGCTGTTTAGCAAAGGCCTTCACTTATTCTAACCAGGCTTACTTTCACATTACTTTTATCAGATTCTACTTTAGGTACATAAAATACAAATTCGACATAGTCTTTCTAATTTCTAGTCTTTTTGATAGAAGTCTATTAAATAACAACTGAAGTATGTTTGGATGCCGAACGATTTCTAGTGCAATACATTCAGGACTCTAATTCCCAACCTAACATTTCCGTTGTTTCCTTGCAAAGTCTTTATCTTACAATTTAATTGATCTGATTGAAAATGAGTTTGTTTCTTTTACTATATCTCCCCTCTTTTCTCTTTTGCACTGGGCAGCAATTTCTTTTATTAATGACAATTACTTTCATGCAAACATATGAATCAGGGGCTTGAATAAATCACTCAGGCTCCCAAACCTGCTCTGCTGTTTAATAAGATCATGGATTACCTGATTCGGGCTGAAGTTCTGTACAGCATAGATTCCAGGGTAAATTGGGGCTACCACTCCGATGGTAGAAACATTTTCTGGCATCTGCAGCCATGAAATATGCCCCATGCTGTGACAATTGTGACACCAGGCTAAAAACTACAATCATTCTGAGTCCAGATGGCAGCAATAAAATCCATGGCAAGGTTCCTGCCTCTTGCACCCAAGTGGTTTACAATCTTGCTACCTTTAGCATTCACATGACATTCTCCAAATTCACTTGTCAGTTCCATGTCCTCAGTTATAAAGAAGGCCATACCACTACTACAATCTCTGTGGTGTTGTTCCTTCCTTATCCCTCAAAATTATGCCCTAAATAAAGTTATCTCACATAAGTCCAGCATGTCAAATAATTCCACCCAAATTATCTCATTTATTAATTCATGTACTAGGAGCTCCACAATAATATCTCCTTAAAACCTTCAATGGTTGTACCGATCACTGTCACTCTCTCTGCAGTCCCTGAACAACCCGAACAGTCAGAAATATGTCCACACTCGCACTAGGCTCCGGGATGTCCTCATAGCGCGATGTTCCTACAAACACCAAGATCACTGCACTCACTTTGAGTCCTCACCAGCGCCGGCAGCACATCCATCTTGTTTTTCGCTGATCTCACATTCCCCACTGTGATGGAAGGCTAATAACGTCTACCTTCTTTCCTCCTTTTCTCCCGCAGATGGGGCGATCGAAACATCCGCAGTTGGGGCGATTAAAACATCCACAGTAGGGGCGATCAAAGCTCCCGCAGTCGGCGATTGAGGCCACCGCATCGGGGCGACTGAGCCTCCCACGATCAGGGCGGTCGAAGCGCCTGCGGTTGGAGCTCCCGGAGTCAATCCCGAACAAAGGGACCGCCAGATTCACGATGTTAGGCCACAGTGTGGACAGAGATAGGATGCAGAAAAAGTTGCATCTCAGTTGAGGGAAGAGATAAAAAAAGTTTCCACTAACCCCCCAAATAATACAAAATTAAGATACACTAAAACATACAATTAAAACAGACTAAAAACAACAAAAGAAGAAAAGGACGAGGCAGGCTGTTGGCGAGGCTGCCACTTACAGTGCCCTCTGGTGGTTTGTAACATCGCACATTACATTTCATTGACAGCATCAACTTAACAAGGTATCGCCAATTATTTCCTCTGGTCTCTGGTTGCATGTGCTAGACGGTATGGTGGCACAGCTGTAGAGTTGCTGCCTTACAGCGAATGCAGCACCGGAGACCCGGGTTCGATCCCGACTATGGGTGCTGTCTGTATGGAGTTTGTACGTTCTCCCCGTGACCTGCGTGGGTTTTCTCCAAAATCTTGAGTTTCCTCCCACACTCTAAAGACGTACAGGTATGTAGGTTAATTGGCTTGGTAAATCTAATGATTAGCCTTAGTGAGTGTAGGATAGTGTTAATGTTCGAGGATCACTGGTCGGCACAGACCCGGTGGGCCGAAGGGCCGGTTTCCATGTTGTGTCTCTAAACTAAAAAAAAACTAAAACTAAACCTTTAGCTGTCGGAAACATATTGAATTAGGGTGTCCCTTCAAGGTTTCCAGTGTGTCCTCTAGTGAGTTCTTTAATGTAATTCATGATGTGAATAAGCTCATCAATGTCTCCAGGGCAACATCTAGCAAAAAAACATCACCTTCATCTTCACCTACATTGATGTGTTTTGATGTCTGTATCCTTCTCCCATAGTCTGGTTATGGCACGGAGGTGCAGCGGTAGAGTAGCTGCTTCACAGTACTTACGGCACCAGAGACCCGGGTTCAATCTGACAACAGGTGCTGTCTGTACGGAGTTTGTACATTTTCCCCGTGACCGCGTGGGTTTTCACCGAGAACTTTGGTTTCCTCCCACGCTCCAAAGATGATCAGGGTTGTAGGTTAATTGGCTTGATATAAATGTTAATTGTCCCTCGTGTGTGTAGGATAGTGTTAATGTGCGGGAATCACTGGTCGGTGCGGACTCGGTGGACCAAAGGGCCTGTTTCCGCGCTGTATCTCTAAACTAAACTAAAAACATATAATTTGCCTTTCAGACATTTCCACTAATTCTGCATGCCTGAAAAAATGGTTGTGTTGTCTCATATTTATAGCCACTCACAGCGTCAAACATTCCCAGTGCCTGTCATTGTCAATGTTCTACATTCAGAAACCTGTTCTCTATACACCTCACAGTAGATCACTATGCATCTGTTCTATCAAATAGCAACATCCCAAACTCCAGATCAATATACTGTTCCAAGCTCAATATTATTACTGCTTAATAAGGCAAATAAGAGAGGTCAAACTACCTACAGAAAATTGTTTCTTCTTAATTTTCAGCAGTGTTTGCGGGTTCAAACTCAGTTTTACATAGTTATATACTACATCCCTCCTTCTCTCCTTCAACCTCAACAGTGAGAAGTTAATTTATCTCCTGTCATAATTGCTTCCATAAAATGAACAGCTCCTCGGAGTTCTGACTCGCATCCCTCCCTACTCCTGATCTCAACCAAGAACTCCTTCAATCTGTTAAAGTTTGGAAGTGGAGAGTGAGTTTTTGGAAACCATTTACTTTCTGACCAATCTTTCCAGCTAAGTAATTGAAATAAAAGATAACGGAAACAGACCTCTCGGCTCAGTTTTTATAGCTTTTATATCCTTGGCATTGTTGCAATGTAAATTAAATTTTAGAGCTTGAAACAAAATGGACCCTTGTTTTCCAGTGTTTCAAATGCAGAAAAATTGATGCTGCAGGAAATCTAACATTCCCCTCGAGTACACTTACCTAAAATAGTTCTTCATGCAAATAAAATCTTGCCATATTAATGTGCTATTTTAGAAAAGTGACTAAAAAATATGTGGAATAATTGCCTGAAGGCCCATTGCTGCAATCACGGTTGAAATGTGGACAGTTAAACAACATGTGAGAGAGTTTCTGGCCTTCCGCTATGGAAAAGAGCCCCAGTATGACTCACGGCCTTAAGAAATGGAACAGCAAAACAGGAATGAATGGAAGATGAAATGTTTGTGGTAGTTTTCAGATTTAGAGACATTGCAGTGGGTGTGTGGTGGCAGGATAGGTCTCCACTTGTCTGTGTACTCGGAGGTGGATTTGACATTTCCCTGGTTAACACTTGCTTTTCTTTGACAATGCCAAGCACATCATCTATTTGCTTTCTGAATCTACAATAAAGTAACCCAGGTTCAAAATTGTACAAATGTTTATTATATTAATTCAGAATTTATTCAATGAATTTAGTCATTTTAATTTGAAAATATGTACTTGTACATAAAATAAATTATGATAGCATACCAGGAATAGTAAGGGCAAGACTGTGCTGGGGTAAATGAATTATTCATCATCAATGGTTACATCAGTGAGCATTGGTAAAGCAGTAAATACAGAAACAAAGCAGCAGTGAAGATCATTGTGATTGAAATTTCTGGAAGATGACTGATTTCTCTTATTCACTTTGTTTTATTTTAAAGTTTGGCATTCATAAATAATAATCAATAATCATAATGTGTCACTGTGAATTTATGTTTGCAGCATAGCCTTTGTTCACTGGCTTGTGATGTAATCAAGTTTAAGAACATCATAAACATAATGTCCAACTAGATTCTTTGTTAAACTGTATCCAGCTCTTATGCATTGCACACTGTGCTCATTCAATCAAATTAATTGCCTCCATAGGTAGTCATATAAAGGCATTTTCATATTTTCTTTAAATTTGGGTGCTAATTAATCCCCTTGAAGCTCCATTAATTTCATGGCTAACTAAAGAATAACAAACCATTTAGACAGATACATGAATAAGAAAGGTTTAGACGAATATGGGCCAAATGCAGGCAGGTAGCACAATTAGATAGGGCATTTAGGTCAGTATGGACAAGTTGTGCCAAAGAGCATGTTTTCTATGCTGTATGATTCTATGACTAAACCGGAGATGACTACTTTGGAAAATTGTAGAAGGTTTAGGTCAGTCTGTTGCTTTTCTTTGGCAGCTCTTGTATTTTTGAGGTAGTTCACTATCAAAGATACAGTGTGAAAAGACTGTAAAAATAATCATTATTTTAGATGGTAATGAAAATGCTGTTCCTTGGATATGTTGGCATTGAATTGGCATTCGTTATTTCAGCTTCCAAATAGCATATTCAAACCGCTGCAGTGGAACTGCAGAACAATTTGTTTGTGCATTGTTTTATCTGCAGCATCTGTGTGGATTAACAGAATCTGGATTCACTGGGGAAAAATACTTAGAAATGGCACAGATGCTCCGAGCCAGCATGCAATCACTGAAGGACATATACAGTACATTACTTGTTGATATTACTGAAGCTTCAAGTGTAAAGGATAATGTGTTGCTTCAGGGCGTGTAAACATCTGCCACTTGCTGTCCAAGCCCGTAGAATAATATTGCACAGGAACAGGCCCAATGGCCCCCAATGCTGAGCATGATGTCAAGTCAAACAAATCTTCTCTGCCTACATCTGATCCACATCCCTCTATTCTCTGCATTTTCATACATACATCTAAAATCCTCTTAAATGCCACGATTGTATCTGTCTCCACTGCCATCCCTGATATGCACCTACCACTTTCTGTGTAAAAGACTTGGCCTGCACATTTCCTCCAAAACGTTATCCCTCTCACTTGAGAGTTATGCCCTCTAGTCTTTGACATTTCCACACTGTGAAAAGGGTTCTAGCTCTCTACATCGTTGATGCCTCTCATCATTTTATGTACTTATTGTTATTGTTATTGTTATTGTTATTATTATTATTGCTGCACTATATTTTATTTATTGAGTATGTGTGCTTGTGTATATACACACACAGAACTTTTTTTTCTCCTGTTATGCACTGTGTTTACATATTCTGTTGTGCTGCTTCAAGTAAGAATTTCATTGTCCTATCTGGGACATATGACAACACTCTTGACTCTTGTATTGGGTCTCTTCACAATCTCCAATGCTGCAGTGAAAGCAATCCAGATTTGTCCAACCACACCCTACAATTAACACTCTCTAATCCAGGCAGCATTCTGGTAAACCTCAACCCTCTCCAACGCTTCCACATCTTTCTAGTAATGGGGCAGCCAGAACTGCACATAATACCGCCAAATGCATCTTAACTAAAGTCCTATGAAGGTGCAACAGGACTTCCTGACTCTTATACTCAACACGCTGACCAATGGAGGCAAGCATATCATGTGTCTTCCTTACCACTCCTGTTCTCCTGTTCTCCTGTTCATTTGTCTGTAGTAAGGAACAATCCACATCAGATCAAGATGACATTCTCTCTGAAGCTGCGTCAGGTACTGTTGCCACTTTCAAGGAGCTATGGACTTAGACCGCAAGATCTCTCTGGACATCAGTTAAGGGTTAAAGGTCTTGCCATTATGTGCCTTTAACCAAGTCAATTCGGATAACCAAGCCTCGATAACAATCAGCACGGGAGCACCTCAAGGCTGCGTGCTCAGTCCCCTGCTGTACTCACTCTATACTCATGACTGCGTAGCTGGTCACAGTGCGAACTCCATCATCAAGTTCGCTGACAACACCACTGTTGTGGGACGTATCACTGATGGGGATGAGTCAGAGTATAGAAGAGAGATCGAGCAACTGTCCATATGGTGCCAGCACAATAACCTGGCCCTCAACGCCAGCAAAACCAAGGAACTGATTGTGGACTTTGGAAGGAGTAGGATGGGGACCCACAGCCCTGTTTATATCAACGGGTCGATGGTTGAAAGGGTCAAGAGCTTCAAATTCCTGGGCGTGCACATCTCTGAAGATCTTTCCTGGTCCGAGAACACTAATGCAATTATCAGGAAAGCTCATCAGCGCCTCTACTCCCTGAGAAGACTACGGAGAGTCAGTTTGTCAAGGAGGACTCTCTCTAACTTCTACAGGTGCACAGTAGAGAGCATGCTGACTGGTTGCATCGTGGCTTGGTTCGGCAACTTGAGCGCCCTGGAAAGGAAAAGACTACAAAAAATAGTAAACACTGCCCAGTCCATCATCGGCTCTGACCTTCCTTCCATCGAGGGGATTTATCGCAGTCGTTGCCTCAAAAAGGCTGTCAGTATCATCAAAGACCCACAACATCCTGGCCACACACTCAACTCCCTGCTACCTTCAGGTAGAAGGTACAGGAGCCTGAAGACTGCAACGACCAGGTTCAGGAATAGCTACTTCCCTACAGCCATCAGGCTATTAAACCTGGCTCGGACAAAACTTTGATTATTAATAACCAATTATCTGTTATTTGAATTTTTTCATTTTATTTATTCCTGTGTGTATATATTTATATTATAGTATATGGACACATTGATCTGTTTTGTAGTAAATGTCTATTATGCTCTGTGTGCTGAAGCAAAGCTAGAATTGCATTGTCCTATCAGGGACACATGACAATAAACTCACTTGAACACTTGAACACTTGAACTTGAACTTGAACACTTGAATCAGACGATTTTCTCTCATTAATTCTTTATGGAACTTATAGGAAGACTGGATCACTGACACAAACCTATGAAAGTCATTCCACAAGCCCACATTTAAACCTACAATCACTTGTGATTTGCACTTAAAAGGAAACAGTATCTGATCCTGAAATACCATGAATTTTATATTTATATATGAGACCAAGTGGGACCCGTTGGGTCCCTGTCACATGGGAGGCCTGGTCCCCCAATGCAACCCGTTCCCCATCGCAATATTCCACCACTCACCCATAGCCCCTGTAGTGGCCATTTGGCTTGTTTTGTGTGTCATTAATCATGGCATGTATCTTTAAATTTTAGACTGCCTGTTATATTGTGGGTGGGATTTATGACGTAGTTTTGAGGTGTGTTTTGAGCTAAGTTTCTTCATATACAAGATACATCAACGAAAATGTGGCAGCATGTGCTGTGTGCAATAGCCTGGCGCCTCATCAGCAAAAGCATCCCACTTCTGACACCATGTTGATTTGTAGTCCTTATAATAACAGTGGCCTTACACCATGTCCGGTTATATAGATTTTATTGGTTACAAGCAATACAGCTTCTTACTCACTTTAAACTAACAGAATGCAGCAGACCGCAACGTTAACAAGCTAGTGGGCGTAACTACAAATGCATGACTCATAGCATGAGCCACTAATCTACAAAGACAATCTGCCAATGCAAAGAGCATTGGGAGTTACCAATGTTGTACAACTGAAATATGTTAACACAAAAGAAAATCCTGCGAATGAAGTTTCCAGAGAACTGACAGCGAACCATTTCTTAAGCGATCGGAAATGGATCAATGAACTAAAATCTCACTGTAAGCCAGACAGAGAATGGCCAAAGCTTGAGCTGGGATTTGAAATCTCTGCTAATGGTCCAGAAATTAAATCAAACCTAACGGTGAACTTTATTGGTAAAAATTCTGTTATTCTTTTGAAGGATTTTCACACTTCAACATTACTGTTACAACACATCCATGAGTTGATCGGACATGGAGGAAGACATTTCATGCTATCAAAGCTTTGGACTGTTATGTTTTGGATTATATATTGGGTATCATGCCTGATTTTAAGGGTTTGCTACGCACAGCGTGACTTTAAACTAAAACCAGTGTTTTAATAAGATTAATAATCAAGTTATGCTTGCTTCTAGAAGGTAAAAGTGAAGATGGAAGAGTCGATGATTTGGATATATAGTGCATGCTATTTTTTTCTCGTTAGTATAGTAATTAGTATCCCCGCCTGTCACGCGGGAGGCCAGGGATTCAATTCCCCGACGAGGAGCCACAAAGTTCAATTCCCTGATGTTTTTTTTGCTTTTGATATATGTTAAGCATTCATGGCTATTTTTTGGATGTTTATAATAATTGCCTCGTTATATACTCGGAACAATTAGGGGCCGGTATGTAGTGGCCATTTGGCTTGTTTTGTTATGGCATGTCTTTAAATTTTAGACTGCCCATTATATTGTGGGTGGGATTTATGACGTATTTTAAGGCATGTTTTGAGCTAAGTCTCTTTCGCAGAAGCTTAGTTTTTAGTTTAGTTTTGGACGAGCATGGGGAAGGTTCACCCTTTGACCATGCGAAGTGTAACGGAGGCTCGAGGAGTTTTCTAATGTTTAATGAGATGAAGATTATAGTGTACGAGTTGGAAGAAGTTTGGATGTACCTTATTGTTTTTCATCAACAATAAAGAATTTATTAATCAAAGGACTGTATGAAGATTTATCTGTGAAGAAGCTCTGAAGGTCTCTCTTGGAGAGCTCACATGCGTATAAAGATATTCCCCTTAACCATGCAGTCCATTTAGCGGCTAGAGGAAGTAATCTCTTGAATGATATAAAAATCTGCCGCTACAGCCCCCACGGGTGGCCTGGTCCCCCAACGCAACCAATTCCCCTTTCCCCAACACAACCCGTTTCCCCAATGCAATATTCCAGCACTCACCCATAGCCGACAATTGCGCAGGAGCTGCACATTTCATCTTATTCAGCCTCCCTCATTTTTAAACTTTAAAAAAAAATGCATTTGCACTTGCTAACTAGCAGAACTCAGTGTACTGTGACTTTTTTAAAAATGCATTTGCACTTGTTAGCTGGCAGAACAGTGTACTTGGATAGCAACAATGTTGTGAACAGGGCTAAGCATATGGTATTAGCAAAAGACAGTTGTTTTTTCCAAGTTTTTAGAGATTTTTGAACATTTTCATAATTTACTCGAGAAATAATGCATTAAATTTTCAGATAAGGTGATTTTTGACATCATGGCATAAATCTCTATCGGAATATATGTAAAAATTTCACCGTTAGCGCATCGTGTTTTCGCAGAGATGTGAATCGTACATGAACATCACACACACAAATAAATACACATCCAAGATCAGAGTTTTATAAGTATATAGATTGATACATAGAAAATAGTTGCTGGGGTAGGCCATTCGGCCCTTCGAGCCAGCACCTCCATTCAATATGATCATGGCTGATCATCCAAAATCAATACCCTATTCTGGCTTTTTCCCCATATCCCTTGATTCCCTTAGCCCCAAGAGCTAAACCTAACTCTCTCTCGAAAACATCCAGTGATGTCCATTAATATTTACAGTGGTACCTTCAGTTTTTTTTGTGTGGAGGCAGTCAGGGGAGGTAAACGAGTTTGTGGGCCATTACTTGTAGGCAACGAATAAATGTGTAGGAAGGAAATGCAGATGTTGGTTTAAACCGAAGATTGAAACAAAAAGCTGAAGTAACTTAGCGGGACAGGCAGCACCTCTGGAGAGAAGGACAATAGACAATAGACAATAGGTGCAGGAGTAGACCATTCGGTCCTTCGAGCCAGCACCAGCCATTCAATGTGATCATGGCTGATCATCCACAATCAGTAACCCGAGCCTGCCTTCTCCCCATATCCCCTGACTATGCTATCTTTAAGAGCCCTATCAAGCTCTCTCTTGAAAGTATCCAGAAAAGCAGCCTCCACCGCCCTTTGAGGCATAGAATTCCACAGACTCACAACTCTCTGTGTGAAGGAATGGATGACGTTTTAGATCGAGAAATTTCATCTGAAGTAGGGTCTCAACACAAAACGTCTCCAATTCCTTCTCTCCAGAGATGCTGCCTGTCCCGCTGAGTTACTCCTGCTTTATATGTCTATCTTCGGCAATGGATAAATAGTGGGTTGAGGTAGGGTGTTGAGCAAATGTATGGTGGCCATACTTAATTACGGGTGAGTTTCTTATGGGGAATTGAATTATAGCTGCAACAGACCTGGGATAATATGGGTTTGACAACAGATCAAAATGGCCCTTCTAACTCAAGGGCCAAGCATGCATAATACCTACCACTTCACAGAAAAAGTAGTGACCAGGGAACAACAGCTCAAATAGACGAGAACAATTAACATAATACGTTTGATAGATAAAAGGACATTTCCAGAATAATTTGTTGCACTGAGATCAGAAATATGTACACAGCCACATCAACCCCAGAATATTCTGATCTGAAATTTCAAGAGTCAAGTCAAGAGTCAATAGAGTTTTATTGTCATGTGTCCCAGATAGGACAATGAAATTCTTGCTTGCTGCAGCACAACAGAATATGTAAACGTAATACAGAACAGGGAGCCTGTGTCTATGTTGTCTGTCAACTCAATAAAGCCCCATAGTTTAGTGTAGAGACACAGTAAGGAAACAGGCCCTTCGGCCCACCGAGTGTGCACCGACCAGCGATCCCTGCACACTAAGACTATCCTACACACCCACGGGACAATTTACACTTATACCAAGCCAATTATAAGCTAACTACATACTTGTACATCTTTGGA
Organism: Amblyraja radiata; assembly: GCF_010909765.2. Taxonomy (NCBI): domain Eukaryota; kingdom Metazoa; phylum Chordata; class Chondrichthyes; order Rajiformes; family Rajidae; genus Amblyraja; species Amblyraja radiata. The sequence continues at coordinate 25,911,596 of NC_045958.1, read as the reverse complement.
GATGTGGGGGGAAACCGAAGGTCTCGGAGAAAACCCACGCAGGTCACTGGTAGAACATACAAACTCCATACAGACAGCACCCATAGTTAAGATTGAACCTGGGTATCAGGCTCTGCAAGCACTTTAAGGCAGCAACTCTACCACTGCACCACCGTGCTGCCACCATTTCTCTCCCTCCCAACCACACCTCACATTCCACTCCTTCTATTACATTAAGTTTGACTAATCTAAGTGTTAAACAACTTTTAGAATTGAAATTGTTGAATAATCACGGATATAAACACTGTTATCAGTTTATCTGAAATTGGCAGGTTTTAAAAAAAATTAAAATTGCAGTAATCAGTGTAAGATATAGGATGGAAACAGGCCCTTCGGCCCACCCAGTCCACACCATCCATCAGCCTGTTCATACTAGTTCTATGTTACCCACTTTCTCAACCATCCCTTACAGCCTGGGGCAAATTACAGAAGCCAATTAACCAGCAGACCTGCGCATCTTTGGGAGATGAGAGTAAACCTGAGCACCTGGGGAAAACCCACACGGTCACAGGGAGAACATATAAACCACACAGACAGCACCTGGATTGAACCTGGATCTCCTGGGCTGTGAAGCAGCAGCTCTAGCAACCAGGTCACAGTGCCACCCTGGGTGTTTGTAATCTGATTGTCTGAAGTCCATCAATAATTGAATTTGGTCAAAATAATATGACTAATTTCTCCACATACAGTTTAGTGAATTGTAGAGGCAGTGAAAACATCTCGGAGCTAATTTTTTAATAGCAATTTGTAATTCAGAAGAGCATCAGCAATGTGCAATTTTTGGTGATGTGCTGTCAAATTAAATCTATAAGACAAGTCAGCTGAGATGACAATTGGCAATGAAAGGAATGAAAGGAAGACTCTGCTTCAAGAATGAAGCAGCGAACTCTAGCACACAGATCTGCAACAGCTGAAAATTAAGTTCAAATGAGAGGTCATGAGATTTTTTCCAAGTATATGTTGGTGTTCAAAAGCTCTACTAGTTTTACACAGAGCTGCAAATTGCAACTATTGGCCAGTCCAATATAAATGATTTTTTTAAAATGAAGAGATTATTAACACAATCGGCAGGTCCAGACAACCTTGAGCCTTACTTCCTAAAGTTAGCCGCTGATTTTATTGCATTGCCTCTGCCTTATCTTTTTAATCTATCCCTGGAGACAAACGAAATTCCCCTTATTTGGAAATCTGCCTTTGTTCTCCCACTGTTAAAAGGGGGGGACCCCACTGTGCTAAACAACTACAGGCCCATCTCCAAACTGTCTGTTTTAATTAAGGTGCTGGAATCCATTGTGAACCAACAACTGAAGGACTTTTTATCAACTAACAGTATTTTACCTGAATTTCAATCTGGTTTTAGGAAATAATATAATACATCAACAGCTGCTTTAAAAGTAGTAAATGATTTTATTGAATTTTTAGACAATAAGCAACACTGTGCAGCCCTTTTCGTTGACCTATCAAAGGCTTTCGATACTGTGGATCATGCCTTATTGTTACATAGAAACATAGAAACATAGAAATTAGGTGCAGGAGTAGGCCATTCGGCCCTTCGAGCCTGCACCGCCATTCAATATGATCATGGCTGATCATCCAACTCAGTATCCCGTACCTGCCTTCTCTCTATACCCTCTGATCCCCTTAGCCACAAGGGCCACATCTAACTCCCTCTTAAATATAGCCAATGAACTGGCCTCGACTACCCTCTGTGGCAGGGAGTTCCAGAGATTCACCACTCTCTGTGTGAAAAAAGTTCTTCTCATCTCGGTTTTAAAGGATTTCCCCCTTATCCTTAAGCTGTGACCCCTTGTCCTGGACTTCCCCAACATCGGGAGCAATCTTCCTGCATCTAGCCTGTCCAACCCCTTAAGAATTTTGTAAGTTTCTATAAGATCCCCTCTCAATCTCCTAAATTCTAGAGAGTATAAACCAAGTCTATCCAGTCTTTCTTCATAAGACAGTCCTGACATCCCAGGAATCAGTCTGGTGAACCTTCTCTGCACTCCCTCTATGGCAATAATGTCCTTCCTCAGATTTGGAGACCAAAACTGTACGCAATACTCCAGGTGTGGTCTCACCAAGACCCTGTACAACTGCAGTAGAACCTCCCTGCTCTTATACTCAAATCCTTTTGCTATTAAAGCTAACATACCATTCGCTTTCTTCACTGCCTGCTGCACCTGCATGCCCACTTTCAATGACTGGTGTACCATGACACCCAGGTCTCGCTGCATCTCCCCTTTTCCTAGTCGGCCACCATTTAGATACAAAGACTATGCAGCATCGGTTTGTCTGATCAAGCTGTCTGTTGGTTTAAAAACTATCTATCAGGCAGATCCCAGTGTGTGCGAGCAGAAGGTATTACTTCTAGCTCTCTTAATGTATCCAAGGGTGTGCCACAGGGATCGGTTCTAGGACCTTTATTGTTTACTATTTATATTAATAGTCTAGATCATAAAGCTCCGAACGCAAATTTACACCTTTATGCTGACGACACAGTGATATATTGCTCTGCGTCTACCCCAAATCAGGCTCTCTGTCAGCTCCAAACTGCTTTTAACACTGCAACATAACCTGTGTGATTTAAGACTTGTTTTAAATGCTGACAAGACAAAGCTCATGCTGTTCACTAAAGCTAAATCAAAGCCCTCGGACCTCCCTCCTATCACCACTTTGCAGGGCTCTGTGGTTGAATCTGTGTCTCAATATAAATATCTGGGAATTATAATTGACGATTCTCTCTCTTTTAAACCTCATATCCAGCAACTTGTGAAAAAACTAAAGATAAAATTAGGTTTATACTTTAGAAACAAATCTTGTTTTTCTTTTGAAGCCAAAAAAAGACTTGTTGCTGCAACGTTTATGTCTGTGTTGGACTATGGTGATGTTTTATATATGAATGCATCTTCAAAATGCCTACAGTCTTTGGACACGGTCTACCACGGAGCACTGAGATTTGTTACTAATTTTAAAACCCTCACGCACCACTGCACTTTGTATGCTCAAGTTGGATGGTTTGCCCTGTCCACCCGCAGACTCCATCATTGGCATATCCTTATTTATAAGACTATCCTCGGTGTTCTTCCTTCATACCTGCAGAAGTATGTAATTCGAAAAAGCACAGGAACTTATCAGCTCCGCTCTGAGGACTTGTTCTTACTAACTGTACCTAAAGTCCGTACTGAACTGGGGAAAGGGGCATTTAGTTATGCTGCTCCCTTCGCATGGAACCAGCTGCAGAATGAACTAAAACTTAAGGAGCTGGTTTCTATAAACAGATTTAAATCCCTTCTTAATGATGTTGAAGCGGGCTCTTCTGTCTGTACATGCTTTGTTTGATGATGTTCTGACTGTGACTCTATTTATATGTTCTCTGTTGTTTTTAAATTATTGTCTGTAACTGTGGAACTGTGCTGCTGCCTGTCTTGGCCAGGACTCTCTTGTAAAAGAGATTTTTAATCTCAATGAGACTTCTCCTGGTTAAATAAAGGTTAAATAACACTAATTAACTTAGGATGTGTAGGAAGGGAGTGCAGATGTTGGTTTAAACCGAACATAGACACAAAAAGCTAGAATAACTCAGCGAGTCAGACTGCATCTCCGGAGAAAAGTGAAAGTTGATTTTTCGGGTCGAGACCCTTCTTCAAACCTTAGTGTGAACTTAATAGAACGTAGTATGGTCTGTTTTCACCATTTCACATTTTATAATAAAAGAATTAGCTAATTTTCCTATTAAAAAGAAACAGGGCATGTTGTCATATGCAGAGAAATGATGAAGATAGTCCAGTTGTAGGAGAGGATCCATATCAAACCTTCTGCAATGGACAGGTGAGGAAACAGTTATGATAGATTGTCATTATGTGAGAAACAATGGCTGACTGCCGTCTTAAGAACCATCTTATGTTCGACTATAACAAGTTTCCTGGTGTTCCATTCTAGGACATCAAGATGTCCTCTTATAGCAACTGAAGAAGGGTTCCAAGTCTGAAGAAGGGCCCCAACCCCAAATGTCACCCATCCTTTTTCTTCCGGAGATGCTGTCTGACCCACTGAGCACTTTGTGTCTATCTACGATGTCCTCTTTCTTTAGTAAATGTTGTTTCCGCTCTGCTGTCATAGATGGATCCCTCACCTGCATCTCCCCTGTGGCCTGTAGATCTGTATTTTCTCCCACTCCCCCAAGATGGAACAAGGATAGAGTTCCCTAGCACCAGCCCCAACATCATTCTCTGACATTTTCTTCCCCTTCAATGTGATCCCACCAGCAGCCACTTCTTCCCATCCCCACCCCATTTCCACTATCCGCAGAGACAACTCCCTCCACAACTCGTTCAAGAAGGAACTGCAGATGCTGGAAGATCGAAGGTACACAAAAATGCTGGAGAAACTCAGCGGGTGCTGCACCATCTATGGAGCGAAGGAAATAGGCGACGTTTCGGACCAAAACCCTTCTTCAGTTGCTATAAGTCTGAAGAAGGATTTCGGCCCGAAACGTCGCCTATTTCCTTCGCTCCATAGATGCTGCTGCACCCGCTGAGTTTCTCCAGCATTTTTGTGTACCTTCCCTCCACAACTCCTTGGTTCACTCATTCCTTCCAACCCAAGCCATCCCCTCTACAGGCATGACCACACAAGATGTAACAACTGTCCCTGTACCTCCTCCCCTACATCCATCCAGGAACCCTCACAGTCCTTCCAAGTGAGACTAAGATTTACATTCACCATTTCTAACCCCATCCACTGCATCTGGTTTTCCGAATGCAGTCTCCTTTACATCATCAGGACCAAGTGTAGACTCGGTAATCTTTACACAGAACAATAGTGCTTGGTCTGACAAGCCTGCTGGGCTTCTTGGTTGCGAACCACATTAACTTTTTCCCCAATTCCCATACTGAGCTGTCTGTCCTGGGTCTCCTCCAATACTAGTGTGAAGCCACACCCAAACTGGAGGAACAAAAGCTCCAATTTTGCTTGTGTTGCTCACAACCCAACAGTATGAATATTGAACGTAGACAAAAATGCTGGAGAAACTCAGCGGGTGAGGCAGCATTTATGGAGCGAAGGAAATAAGCAACGTTTCGGGCCGAAACCTTTCTTCAGACTATGAATATTAATGAATATTGAATTTTCCAAGTTCAGGTAACTAACCTATAAACAACCCACACTTTCTCCACCCTCACATCCCTGTGCCCTACCTGGATTTGCTTTAATATCTATCCTTATCCTTATCCTTAATCTTATCCTTCTCCTTCTCCTTCTCCTTCTCCTTCCCCCTCCTCCCCCCTCCCTCCCCCCCCCCCAAAACTATATTTGTTCCTCTGGCTTCACAATTACACCGCCCATGTTGTTCTCTCCTTATCTCACACATTTTGCCTTTTCATCTCTGGCCTTTGCCCAGCCTTCTGCCAATTAACTTCCTCCCCCCTCACCTGGTATGACCTATAACTCGCCAGGCTTTGTCCTACCCCCACCACTTTCACTGCTTTCTCCCCAGCACCAAAATCTATCCGAAGGAGGGTCCCGACCCAAAACATCACCGATCCATGTTCTCCAAAACGACTGCTGACCTGCCGAGTTACTCCAGCACCTTGTGTGTTTTCCCAGCATTTAATCCACACTGATTACCTTCCAAAGCGTCAATGATTGAATTACTATTAATGACATTGATAATCTGATGAATTGTGAGGCATATTAACTGCTTTTAGCACTAACTATTCAGAGATAATTCTGGTTATGATTTAACTTAGTATATTGCATATTGGTTGAAAACCTACTACTATTTTTAGGTTTGTGTAAACATAGCCTAAAGAAATTAAAAAATATAGAAGAAAGGTGGCCGCTTAAATCTCTCCCTGCACGGGAGACCCGACCTTTTCTTTGTCGGATCTCCGTTGTCGTTGGGGCTGCAACGAGGAGCGGCCTCCAACAGGAAGACCGGGGGCTGTGGTGCCGACTACTCACCTCACCGTCGCGGAGCTGGCCGAGTCCAGAGCGGGTGGAGCTGTGGTGGACGCTGCTGCGGCCCGACCTCCGGAGATTCGGTGGCTGCAACTGCGGGTTTGGTGGACAGTGACACCGGGAGACCGCTTTTCGGGGCTTCCGCAACCGCGACTTCTCCCGCCCGAGTTGCGGGGTTGAAGAGCTCCTGGAGCGGGGCCTTACAGCACCGCCCCGTGCGGCTTGTAATGGTTGCGGGACTGCGAGCGCATGCCGGGGGCTCTAACATCAAGAACCCGGTGTGCGACCTTGCATCACCCGGCGTAGATTAATGGCCACGGGACAATCGCCATCGCCCGCCGGGGGCTTTGACTTTGACTCTGACATCAGGGGGGGGGGGGGGGGGGGGTGCAGGGGAGAGATAATTTTTTTTGGCCTTCCATCACAGCAATGTGATGGATGTTTATGTAAATTATGTTGTCTCTTGGGTCTATTTGTTTGTAATGTATGGCTGCAGAAACGGCATTTCGTTTGGACCTCAAGGGGTCCAAATGACAATAAATTGAATTGTATTGTATTGTATTGTATTGTATATTTTTTTTTTTTTTTTTTTTTGTATTTCCGGTGGCGCTGGTGCTGGTGCTAGCTGCCCCAGGAATTGGAGAGAGTAAAATACTATACATTTTTAGGTTTATGGTTTGATGAGAGGATTACATGGATGGTTCATATTCAGAAAGTAGTGGACAAATGTAAGAAGATACTTAATGTAATGAGATGTTTAGTTGGATGTGATTGGGGGGCAGATAGAACAGCTTTGAAGGCTATATACACTGAGTTAATTAGATCTGTGTTAGATTATGGTTGTGTGGTGTATGGGTCCGCATCAAGTACTTCTCTTAAGAAAATAGACAACATTCAATATCAGGCATTGAGAATATGTACAGGTGCAATAGAAACAACTCCAACAGCAGCATTACAGGTTGAAATGGGGGAGATGCCTCTAGAGATGAGAAGGATACAGCTTTCGTTGAATTACTGGATTAACCTACAGGGCCACAGTCAAGAACACCCAGCACAAGTTACTGTCAAACCATGCTGGGAAAAGGAGAGAAGGGAAACAAAAAGTTTTGGATGGACAGTGACCCAGAGAGCATTACAAATCAGCATAGCACAATTAAATGCGGTTCCATTACCTTCAATTCCACCTTGGATACTTCCAGATGCAACAGTAGACTTTACAATATTAGAACAGAAAAACAAGGATAAACAACGTATGTATAATTCATTCATCATACAGGAATACATTGGCAGATACTACAGCTTTGTCCAAATTTATACAGATGCATCAAAAGATTCAGTAGATAAAGTAGGAGTAGCATTTATTGTACCAGAATTTCACATCAAAGTAGGGAAGAGGATCAATAATGAGGTCTCAGTATACACAGGTGAAATGATTGCAATATTGTTAGCGGTACAGTGGGTCGAGGATACCAGGCCTTTAAGGACAGTTATTTGTTCAGATTCAAGTTTAGCAATAAAGAGTTTACAGCACAGCCATTCAGACAGTAGACCAGACATTTTGATTGAAATACAACAAACACTATTCAGAATTCAAATGATGGGGCTTACAGTCATATTTTTATGGGTACCAGCACACATTGGCATTAGAGGAAACGAAATGGCAGATAAGGTGGCAAAAGAGGTAACAAAAAGAAGTAAGATTGATTTAAGTATTAACATAGGTAAAACTGAAATCAAAGACATTATTAAGCAAAGACTGAAGGAAAGATGGCAAAAGCAATGGGAGGAAGAGCGGAAAGGACGGTGGTTCTACAGAGTCCAGAGGAAAGTGGGAGAAATGAGATGTGCAGGAAAAAAACAGAAAAGAGGAGACAGTAATTTCAAGAATCAGATTTGGACACACTGGTCTGAACAGTACACTTTTTATAATAGGCAAGCATAATACAGGCAGATGTGAATACTGTGGGCAAGAATAGACAATAGAGCATGTCATTATACATTGTGAGAGGTATGAGGAAGAAAGAAGACAAATGAGTGAACGATTCAGAAAAGAAAAAGTACAATTTGATTTAATAGATATTTTACAAAAGAATTCATATAAGTGCTATCAAATCCTATTGCTTTTTCTCAGGGTAACCAATTTGTTCGGAAAGATATAGGTTATTAGTATATAAGTTATAATGTTATTTGATCCACACTCCATACCAGTTGGTGGCGGTAATGCACTAAAAAGTTGAGGAGGAGGAGGAGGAAGAGGAGGAGGAGGAAGAGGAAGAGGAAGAGGAAGAGGAAGAGGAAGAGGAAGAGGAAGAGGAAGAGGAAGAGGAAGAGGAAGAGGAAGAAGAAGAAGCAGCAGCAGCAGCAGCAGCAGCAGCAGCAGCAGCAGCAGCAGCAGCTAGCTGCCTCCACCTTCAGTACGGTATCTTTTCGTTTTTTTTGTTATGTTGAAGAGCGTTTTCTGTGTTTTTTGTAATGTCCTTATGTGGGGGAAGAGGGTACGGTCAGGGGGATACCGTCCTTCAGTCACTTCCTGTTATTATTCAGGTCGCATCCTCGCCCTCCCCCCCCCCCCCCCAGCGGCCTACCTACTGGATTGGCGCGGCCTTTCCTGCCGGGACCGACCAGAGTTCCAGCAGCGGCGGCGCAGCGTTGGATACATCGCGGGGCGGGCGATGCCTTACTGGGGATTGCTGTTTCGAGCCCCGGAGTGCTGGGCCTGCTGCACCGACATCGCGGAGCTGTGGTTCGCGGAGTTCCCAACGTGAGCGGCGATGATCAACATCGCGGAGTCCTGCGACTCCGCCCGGCTCGGCCTGTGGACTTCGGGAGCCGCGGATCTGGGAGGCGGCTGATCTGGAGGTCCGGGCCGCTGAGGATGCTCTCCGTCGGGGTTCGGCGTCGGTGTTCCATCAGCCCGGCATGAGGGCCTGAGCATCGGGCCGCCCGTGGCGGCGACTGCGGGTGCTCGGGAGGCCCCGACCACGGGTGAACATCTGGGAAGATCGGCGGGGAGGCTGGCTGGACTATGGTACCTTCCTCAACTTTGGTGCCACTGTGTTGTGTTGTGGTTATGTTGTGTCATGGACTTCTGTGTTTGTGCTTTTTTTTATTTTAATATGTTTTATTTATTTATTATTTATTTTTATGTTACTTCACTGTAAGGAAAATTCATTTTGTTGTCTCTAATATGAGATAATGACAATAAATGAATTGAATACAATTATAAGACCTTAAGACCATAAGACATGGGAACAGAATTATGTCATTCAGCCCATCGAGTCTACTTCGCCATCCAATCCTGGCTGATTATTTTTTCCCTCTCAACCCCATTCTCCTGCCTTCTCCACATAACCTTTGACACCCTTACTAATCAAGAACGTTTTAGGTCTCTATGATCCATGAAAATGTGTTCATAACGTGATTTTTTTTTTCTCGAATTGTGGCATTAATTCTATGCTTCTGCAGATTTGAATTGTATGCATGCAAACAAATGCTATTGTCTATTTTAACTCGCTTGAGTTATCCCTTCTAATTTTTGATAAACGTGTATCAAGGTTTGTTCATGAGAACAAACTATACAAAAAATAATTCAGCTCAGTATTCAGTTATTTATATTCAAAGCACTTACTTTGCAATTCAGAATTATATGGAAATTTAATGTCCTGTTCACAAATGCTTTTATCTCTCGTGCATTTTCGTTCTAAGAAATCAAAAACTGCATACAAGTAATCTGTTTGAAGGAAAATTTGATCACAGAACAGCAAAGAAAAGATAGTATTCATGCTGCACAATCAAGTGGAACATCTTTCTCACTCCTCTACATTGCTAATGCTAATTGCTTCACACCCTTTTTCTATTAAGCAATGTGTTTTCCGCAGTCTAGCTCCATCTGTCTATCTGCTTTAAGGATGAAAGACAATAGGTTATTTATACAGACTGGCTGATACAAAAGAACTTTTGATGAATCTACCCTCACAAATATTAACTTATGACCTATGAATCTTTTTAAATCAGATAAAAAATAAATTTACATTGAAATACAGTTTCCTTTCATTTGTTTTCAGGATCTGGGCAAAACAGAAAACTGACACCAATTATTGCCCATCCATACTTGCCCTTGAGAAGATGGCAGTGCAATTTTTCTTTTTTAACCAATTAAGTTTTTCTGGTGAAAGTTCTGTTATTGAGGCTTTTGCAAGACGTGGGCCTAGTGTTGCTGCAAAAGTGATATGTTGCAAATAATAGGCACAAAATGCTGGAGTAACCGTGGGTCAGGGGAAATGGATGGGTTATGTTTCGGGCCAGGACTCTTCTTCAGACTTATTGCAGTGGGGCGGATCGAGCTGGATATGGGGGAGGGGGGGCTGATGGTGGGAAGAAAACCAGGACAAATCAAGGCCAGCAAAAGATGACTTCAGGCAAGGAGGTTCCCTAATATTTTGCTGAACACTTACGCCCGGTTGCCAAGGAGGCCTACTGGATCTCTGGGTTGCTATCCACTTTAACTCCTGTTCCCATTCCCATACAGACTTTCTGTCCTGGACCTTCCCCGTTGCCAGAGTGAGGCCACACACTAATTGGAGGAACAGCATCTCATATTTTGCTTGGGTAGTTTACAACCCAGCAGTATGAATGTTGAATTTTACAATTTTAGGTAACTTCAACAAACATCTTTATTGTGCTCATTGCATTTTCACTTCACTTCCATTGACATTGCACTTTCAAGCACAGGGCAGGCGCATGCCAAATAGCTGATTGCATGTTCACTTCATTTCCATTGCACTTTCAAGCACAGGGCAGGCTCAAGCCAAACAGCTCATTGCATGTTCACTTAATTTCCATTGCCATTGCACTTACAAGCACAGGGCAGGTTCAAGCCAAACAGCTCATTGCATTTTCACTTCATTTCCATTGCCATTGCACTTTCAAGCACAGGGTAGGCTCAAGCCAACAGCTTGCATTTTCACTACATTTCCATTGCCATTGCACTTTCAAGCACAGGGCAGGCTCAAGCCAAATAGCTCATTGCATTTTCACTATATTTCCATTGCCATTGCAGTTTCAAGCACAGGGCAGGCTCAAGCCAAATAGCTCATTGCATTTTCACTATATTTCCATTGCCATTGCAGTTTCAAGCACAGCGCAGGCCCAAGCCAAACAGCTCATTGCATTTTCACTTCATTTCCATTGCCATTGCAGTTTCAAGCACAGGGCAGGCCAAACAACTAATTTCATTTTCATTAATGGATGACAAATCATTTATTCAAGTACATTGCATACTCACAGTGTTCTGTAGTTTCCCAGCTCAGACAGAGAGTCGTGACCTCTCCCTCACCATCTTGCAGACAGACTGAGCCATGCCCACACTTCTGGGTTGATAGTCCCTCCCCCTCCCATCAGAAGGGGCGTGGCCTTCATGGCAGTGATTATGAGAGGAGAGAATCTCAAGATTTTTTAAACACTAATAAGTCTTTTATTTTTAATCGATGGGAAAAATCCTTGGGGCCTGCACAGCAGAGGAGGATTCTGAGTAAGATGGCTAAAAAATCACAGCCATATGTGGTAGTGTTTTTTCTAAAATCAAAGCACAGTGCAAACAGGAAGTGGTCAAGATGAGACTTTTAATTTATATATATATATATATATATATAGACATTATAAACAACAGTCCATATATATCTCTCGTTTCACTTTCCCCAGACTAGTCTGAAGAAGGGTCTCGACCCGAAACATCACCCATTCCATCTATCCAGAGACGCTGCCTGTACCGCTGAGGTACTCTAGCATTTTGTGTCTATCTTCCCCATGTATCCATGTGCTACGAGGATTGGTTTTTGGGAGAAATTCCATTTCCATGCGCTTCCACCAGGCTTTGATGTCGTTAATTTGGTACGTTTGGGAAAACATTGTCAACACAGCATGAAATTAGGTGCTATGTGGATTTTTGTTATGCCTGATTATCTGCAAATCAATTATTCCTTTCTCAGGCAATAACTTTAAATTAGAACAGCTTATGCAAGAATAATACATGATGCATGAAATAATATTCATTTACATCGAAGTGTCTTATTTTACTGTAGTCAGACCCTGGGTTTGGATGCCAGACAAATAAAATAATCTTTAAATTTAGTAGAAATGTCCCCAAAAATCAAAGATCATATAATTCCTAATTAATTTTAACTTCTACAATTCTGATTTTGAAACAGAACAGCTTAGTAAAGGTGCAAAGATAAGTAGCATAAAAGATTAATTTTTGAATGAGTAAAGATGGATGATCCGTAATCACTGTCTCCAGTTAATTAGCTGGGTCCAGTTAATTAACTAGGTCGGCCAGAAAACACTGAACAAGAAAACCAAGCAAGATGATAATTAAAGATAAAAAAAGAAATACAACCTCTCTCCTAATCCTGAAGGATCCTGAAACAAACAGCCCCCACTGGAATACAATTAAGATAAAGAATATTATGTGAACTAGCCCATGACAATGAGTAATGAGGAGACAGATTGCGTAAACCCCCCACATCGGAAATCAAAAGCAACAGAGCACCTTGATGGTAAAAGCTCTGAGAATAGCTAAGGACAAGCTGCACCCCCTCCACACACACCTGGATCTCCTGCCATCAGGCAAGAGATACCGTAGCATCGAAGCCCGGACTACCAGACTGCTAAACAGCTTCCTGCCACAGGCTGTGAGGCTGCTAAACAGTCACTCTGTACTCACAGTCACCTGATTCTGCGGCTTTGCACTGACATTTTAATAACTCTGGCACTGGCTACTCAAATCAGCTGCCCTGGACATTTTAATGACTGTTTTTACTGTATTTTAACGTTGCTGTTTTACCTGCTTTTAACTATTCATACTGTTTCATCAGGGACTGGATTGTTTTTACTGTTATTATGTGTGAAATGTTTTAAGTTTCATGTGCGATGCTCCGGTATTCCCTGGGAAACATCTTCTCATTTTGCACTGTACAACTGTTGCTTTGCAAGATGACAATAAAAGTTGATTGATTGATTGATTGATTGATTGATTGATTGATAATGTAATGCCCCTGTCCCACTTAGGAAACCTGAACGGAAACCTCTGGAGACTTTGCGCCCCACCCAAGGTTTCCATGCGGTTTCCGGAGGTTTTTGTTAATCTCCCTACCTGCTTCCACTACCTGCAACCTCCGGCAACCACCTGCAACCTCCGGTAACCGCACGGAAACCTTGGGTGGGATGCAAAGTCTCCAGAGGTTTCCGTTCAGGTTTCCTAAGTGGGACGGGGCATAAGTGTGAAAGATAGCCAGCCACTCTGTGCCTGGTGCCGTATTCAATCATGGCAGGACAGCACATTCTACTTTCACACTACTGGGCACCAGGCACTGGTAGAGGTAGAGCAACAAGGCACAGGGTGACCACGAGCTCATCTCGATTAGCTCTACGCTGATAAAGAGAATATAAAGAAATTATACAATGTCTCAGACTATGCTTAAAAATTCAACAATTGTTACAATCAGACCAAAAGCATGAACTGCCATCTTCTGCTTGCTGATGTAAGGTCAGTCAAAATAAATGTGTTGTGTTTGGCACAAAGATGGATGCTATAAGTGACTCATTTCAACACAGGACCCTTTATTTCACGACACGATGAATGGAAATCTGCACAAAAAAACAATGGAGCATCAACTTAGTTGCAATGAACCTGCACAACGACATCTTCTTTCAGATGCATTTGATACCTCCTGAATCATTTGGAGTATGTGAATGTTTTACACTACTGGATGTAGACTTTAACAGGTATGTATTTGTTCTGATGCTCCAGCATATTTAACTTTCCATTAAGTTAGTTTTGCTTAATTTCAGGCATGTGAGAATTTGGCATGAAACTTCTTATTCTGTTTTTGTAAACATCACTTCTATTTTCCAGTCCTCTTGGTAAGAATGTGCAATTTGTTTTCCTTTCAGTATCGTAAGAATTGAATGCGGTGAAGAGAAAGATTTTGGAACCAAATATTTATATGCAGAATAATGACAGATTCTTGCCTTAGTGTCTTAATAATTAGCGTCTTGATCAATGGTTTCACTGAATGAGTGCGTAACCATTCCATCTTAATTAATTTTCACCAGAGAATTGTCAACGGGTTTAAGCTCATTTTACACCTAAAATTGATAAGCTAGAAATTTGTCTTTGGTTACGTCCATGAACATTTCAGAAGCTGGATACAATGCAGGTAAGCAACAACGTCACACATTTACTGCACGTGACCAGGAGAATATTTCTACTCCTCTCCCCAATCCGGTGAGTTAAATGTAGAGAAAATGGGGAGAAAGATTAATTATGTGGTGCCAATCTTCTTCCTTCCAAAACGGATAACCTCACATTTTTTTACCCCACGTTGGCATCCAGAACTAACTTACACAATACTTTCTATTGGTAACACCTCTAGCATACTCATGCAGAATAGCTGGAGGACTTTGTATTCAAGAGAGAGTTACACATAGCTCTTAGGACTAATGGAAACAAGGGATATGGAGAGAAAGTAGGAACAGGGTACTGATTTTGGATGATCAGCCATGATCATATTGAATGGCGGTACTGGCTCGAAGGGCCGAATGGCCTACTCCTGCTATTTTCTATGTTTCTATGACTGGACAACCACTTTGCAAATGCTGTACTAATGGAAGAAAAATCATTATTTCTTTAACCATGTGAACCTGTCAATATATAAGTTAACCAAATTGTAAGCTAACCAATAAGATTTCACCCAATTTTTTTAAAGTAATTTCAGGGCAAACTAATCACAAACAAGTGTTTCAAACAGATGTTCAACCCTATTCAGGCCACTCACAAAGATGCTTTGATTTTACCAATGTTTCCTCTCTGCCGAAAAAGATGTTACCAATCAGGGCAAAGAGCAGACACTTTGTTTAAATTACATTTTGGTCTTTCAGGCCCAATGCTAATCCACACATTCTGCATCTGCCAGTTGCCAGCTATTTTAATCCCTTCCCATGCTCATTACTCATCTTTCCTCATCCACCTGTGCAGCTAGGCTGAGACCAAATGCAAACTAGAGGAACGGCACCTCATATTACACTGAGGTAGTTCATAACCCAAAGGCATGCACATTCAATTCTCCAATTTCAGGTTACCTGCACTCCCTCTGCCCCTTTCTCCTCCTATCTACTCTGATCCTCTCTCAGCACGTTTACTTTCCATCCGATATCCCCACCAACCTATCATCTTGGTTCATTTTCCCCTCCGCCACACACTTCTCCCATAGAATCCCCTACTGCCCTTCCACTCACCTCACTCCTCCCTCGACAACTTCTCCTTTGACTCCTCCCATTTCCGCCAAATCAGAGGCGTAGCTATGGGCAGGCACATGGGCCCCAGCTATGCCTGCCTCTTTGTAGGGTACATCGAACAATTCCTGTTCCAGGTGTACACTGGCCCTATCCCGGAACTCTAACTCCGAATTCTGGGTGGGCGGCGCGACTCAAGTCGCAGCGGCCTCTGCAGTCCGTCTGTCTTTTTTTATTTTTTTGTCTCATTTAAATGTAGTTATAGTGGGGGTTTTTGAACTGAGTATGTGTGTGGGGGGCGGGGGATGGGGGGGTGGTGGGGGAAACTTTTAAATCTTTTCCCTGTACGGAGAACCCGACCTTTTCTTTGTCGGGTCTCCGTTGTCGTTGGGGCTTAGCACCGTGGGCTGCCTCCAACCGGAACGACCTGGGGCTCCAGTCGCGGAGCCTGCGGACTTACCCACCATCGCGGAGCTGGCCGAGTTCAGAGCTGGAGGAGCTGTGGTGGCGAGCTGCTGCTGCCCGAACCCGGAGATTCGGAGGATCCAACCGCAGGTCTGGTGGACATCGGGAGCTCGCGGGTCCCTGGTGGGAGACCGCTTTTCGGGGCTTCCGCAACGGCGACTTTTCCCGCCCGAGTTGCAGGGTTGAAAAGTACCTGGAGCAGGGCCTTACATCGCCCGGCGTGGCTTTAATGGCCGTGGGACTTGCTAGCGCCCGCCGGGGTCTCCAACACCAAGACCCAGAGCGTGGCCTTGCATCGCCCTGCATGGCTTTAATGGCCGCAGGACACTTACCATCGCCCGCTGGGGACTTTGACTCTGACATCGGGAGGAGTGCAGGGGAGAGATAAGACTTTGCCTTCCATCACAGTGAGGAGGATATTCACTGTGATGGATGTTTGTGTAATTTGTGTTCTGTCTTGGTTCTTTTTCTTGTGTGTATGACTGCAGAAACCAAATTTTATTTGAACCTCAAGAGGTTCAAATGATAACAAATAAATTGTATTGTATTGTATTGTAACTCCACTAAAAAAAATCCTCTTCTCTCCTCCCATCTGCCACCAACCCTTATTCACTTTCATTCTTCACGGCCTCTGTTGCTATCTCCACCCTTCCTCTCTCGCCCCCTCCCCCCTCCCCAATACCCCCAACATTATGTTAATTGACCCCTCATCACCTGCATTTACCTATCATCAGTCTGAAGTCCTGGCATGAAATTGTGTCTTTGTTTTCCACCTATCACTTAACCATATAACCATATAACAATTACAGCACGGAAACAGGCCATCTCGGCCCTACAAGTCCGTGCCAAACGCTTATTCTCCCCTAGTTCCATCTACCTGCACTCAGACCATAACCCTCCATAGTTTTCAATAAAGTTTTCATTCATTCATTCATTCATTCCATTCCTTTCCCATCCATATACCTATCCAATTTATTTTTAAATGATAAAATCGAACCTGCCTCCACCACTTCTACTGGAAGTTCATTCCACTCTCTGAGTAAAGAAGTTCCCCCTCATGTTACCCCTAAACTTCTGTCCCTTAATTCTGAAGTCATGACCTCTTGTTTGAATCTTCCCTACTCTCAATGGGAAAAGCTTATACACGTCAACACTGTCTATCCCTCTCATCATTTTAAAGACCTCTATCAAGTCCCCCCTTGACCTTCTGCGCTCCAAAGAATAAAGACCTAACTTATTCAACCTTTCTCTGTAACTTAGTTGCCGAAACCCAGGCAACATTCTAGTAAATCTCCTCTGTACTCTCTCTATTTTGTTGACATTCTTCCTATAATTGGGCGACCAAAATTGTACACCATACTCCAGAATTGGTCTCACCAATGCCTTGTACAATTTTAACATTACATCCCAACTTCTATAGGGTTAAAGTAATAATTATTTTTCTTCCATTAGTACTGCATTTGCAAAGTAGTTGTCCAGTCATAGAAACATAGAAAACAGGTGCAGGAGTAGGCCATTTGGCCCTTCGAGCCAGTACCGCCATTCAATATGATCATGGCTGAGCATCCAAAATCAGGCTAATTAGAAATCAATAACATAAGCCTACTCCGAAACACGAAGCGCTGAGCATTGGGATCCGGACATCACGGGCAACTGGCCTCAGTTCCCTGCTCGCATCTGGCAGTGAACCTCGCCTGAACACCACTCTCCTGCCGCTCGCCGGCCTCGCTCATGTCAGCCGCTTCCCGCAAATCCTTAAATTCTGACTGCCGCCAGGAGCAGGACATGGCCTCACTTGCTGCGCTGGGTGACACTGCATGGCATTCACGGCCCGGTCCGTGACTTTCAATGTAAATTTGCATGGGGATGCAAATGCTTTGGAGGGGGACGGTTGTCGGTCAAGTGAGAAGAATGCTGCTGTCTTGTCAACAGACGCGCACACAAGCAGTTGGTATTAGTTTTGAAATTCTCGATGATCACAGAATTTCTCACGACAGAGCGTGAGAAATTCAGTGATCAGCGTGAGAGCGTGAGCGAAATACATGAGTCTCATGCTCAATGCGTGAGAGTTGGCAGCCCTGCACTACCCCCTCCTCTCCTTCTATTCCCCCTCCTCCCTCACTCTCCTCACCTCCCCTAGTTTCCCCCTCTCCTTCCCTACCACTTCCTCTCCCTCAAACCCCCCACTCTCCCTCCTCACCTCTCCAAGATCTTTCCCCTCTCCTCCTCCTCCTCCCATAATCCCTCCCTCACCTCTCCCTGCCTCTCCTTTCCCCTACCCTCAGTCACTCCCTCCATCCATAAAATGCATCATCTGCAGTTCCTTCCCCACATGCCATTCATTGTTAGCTGTGGTTTAGAAGCGGTTGACTAGATGATTGGACCACTTTGCACCGTGTGTGTGTGTGTGGGTGAGTTACTCAAACTCCACAGCAAACTGCTCGGCCACCCTGCAACCCGACACTCCCTCCCTCCCTCTGCCACTCCGGCTCAGCCGCCACTCGGCACGCCCCCGTTTGGTCCGACCGCTCACTACTGCCCCGCGGCCCGTCCACTCCCTGCCCGCCGCTGTCGCTCGGCCCATCCCCACCTTGCCTACCCACCTACCAGCCTGCCTGCTCGCTGCCGGGGGGGGAGGGATGGATTTGGTGTTCGTCATGGTGGGCACCATGAGTTTCGATGAGCTGGTGGAGAAGATCTCCTCCGTGAAGGCCAGACGGACCCGGGGGTCTGGTAGATGGGACCGCCATTGCCGCAGAGGGTGGGGGAAAGGGGTGAGTGATGAGGGGGAGAGACGGCACCTCCACTGAACCCAACCACCCCCCCACCCCCACCCCCACGGCCACCGCCACCGCCAGTGGTGGTGGTGGGGGAGACGATAGACAAGTTACTGTGAGGAGGGGAGAGAGGAGTTTGTGAGTGAGGCGGGACAGGCTGCCGCCAGTGGGGCAGGAAGGGATGTCGCCTTCCCGGCCGTGGCATTGACTGACAGGAGAAGAGACCAATCTGCGTGATGCTGACTGATGGAATCTGCGCACGCGCGATTAAAAAAAATGTTAAACCTCGATAACTTTTAAAATATACCACCGATCGGAACAAAACTTGTTGCACTCGCAGCACAGGTGAATGTTGAGTAACCTGGTAAAAAATCGTAGCACTATCGTGTACCATTTTTGCACAAATAGAAAAACCCCGCTAACCGGAAGAGCACAAGATCAGAGTTTTAATTATGTATGTGTGGGACAAATATTTCACACAGAGAGTGGAGCATGCCTGGATCACATTGCCAGGGATGGTGGTGGAGGAAGTGAAGAGGTGTTTGGATAGATCCCTGGATATGCAGGAAATGGAACGATGTAGATTATGTGCATGCAGATAAGAGTTTATCTTGGCATTTTGCAGGCACAGACATTGTGGGCCGAAGGGCATATTCCTATACTGTTCTGTTCTATTTTCTATGATCTATGCTCACCAGATGCTGCCAGGCCTGCTATGTGTTTCCAACATTTTGTGTTTATTCTTGGTGAGAACAGCTGGTCTCAGAGGTGCTGCAGTTAATACCAGTGTCTTCTGTAGGGTCACAGAATCAGAGTTATACAGCACGGAAACAGGCCCTTCGGCCCAACTCATCCATGCCAACCAAGGTGCCGCACCTAAGCTATTCCTAGTTGCCGGCATTTGGCCCATTTCCCTCTAAACCTTTCCTATCCATGTACCTGTCCAAGCGTCTTCCTGGATGTAAGGAAGCAAAAAATCATGGCCCTATTCTTGATATTCATCTAATGACTATGATTTTGTACAATGGTGGGAATGGCTATGGCAGGAATATTTCATAGAAACATGGAAAATATGTGCAGGAGTAGGCAATTCGGCCCTTCAAGCCAGCACCGCCATTCTCCTTGTTTACTGCACAACCGCCAACAGCTGGGCTATCTCATGCAGGTTACGCTTGCATGGGCACTGGCACATGTGGTGAGGCGGTGCCTAACGGCAGCAGCAGAACTGCAGCCCGTCTGTCTTTTTTTAATTTTAGTCTCGTTAAATGTATGTTTTGATTCTAGTTTCATTATATTTTTTAGCTGTGTATATGTGGGGGGTGGGGGGGGGGGGGAACTGTTTAATCTCCTCCCTGTTCGGGGACCCGACTTTTTCCCTGTCGGGTCTCCGATGTCATTGGATCTAACATCGTGGAGCCGGCGGCGGCCTCTGGCCGGAACCATCCTGAGGGCTCCAGTCGCGGAGCCTGCGGACTCGCCATCGCGGAGCTGGCTGACTTTGGAGCGGGAGGAGCTGTGGTGGCGCGCGGCTGTGACCCGACTCCGGAGCTTTGGAGGCTCCGGCCGCAGGCCCTGTGGACGGTAACATAAGGAGCTCGCAGGTCCCTGGTGGGAGACCGCTTTTCTGAGCTCCCGCAACGGCAACTTCACCCGCTGGAATCACGGAGTGAAATGATTTGGAGCGGGGCCTAACATCGCCCGGCGCGGCTTAAATGGCCGCGGGACTTACCATCGCCCGCCGGGGGCTTTAACATCGGGAGCCCCAGTTCGCCTCGGCGTTGCAGTTGGACAGCTGGACAAGAACAAAGGGAAGAGATAACACTTTAGCCTTCCATCACAGTGAGGAGGTGTTGGAGATTCACTGTGATGGATGTTCGTGTAAACTGTGTTAAGTGTGGGTCTTGGGTTTATTTTTGTAATTGTTAAGACTGTAGAAAATGCAATTTCATTCAAACCAAGCTGTTTGAATGACAATAAAACGCATTCCGTTCCATTCCAAAAGGGTTATTTAGATTTTTATGTGAGCATGTTTGATGAGCATGTCCGAGTTCAATATGCTCATGCATGATCATCCAAAATCAGTACCCCGTTCCTGCTTTTTCGCCATATCCCTTGATTCCGTTAGCCCAAAGAGTTAAATCTAACTCACTCTTGAAAACATCCAGTGAATTGGCCTCCACTGCCTTTTGTGGCAGAGAATTCCACAGATTCACAACTCTCTAGGTGAAAATGGGGAGCATTATTCCCCAACACGGGGAACATTATTCCTGCATCTAGCCTGTCCAATCCCTTAAGAATTTTATATTTCTATAGGATACCCTCTCATCCTTCTAAATTCCAGTGAATACAAGCCCAGTCGACCCATTTCTCTGTGTGAAAGAACATCACAACTCATCAATAACATACAAGGCATTGGACAGTTATAAAATCTCACTTCAGCCTTCGGGAATAATGAAAGTTGACTGGTTTAAATATTTTACTGTTTCAATGTGTTTTTAATTTAGTCTAAATTTCAAATGCTGTTTATTTAATCACTCAATACCAAAAATGTTGTTGCTTAATGTACGTTTGCAGAGCTCAAAACACACTTCAGCAGATTGAAAATCCAGTAGCCAGCAGATAAAATGTACAGTAAATCATGAAGGTTACTGATAAGTATGATGAAAGGTGACAGTTTTATTTAGAGGATAACCTCTCTTGCCAGTTCCATATTTAATGGAAAGGATGCAACAGATTCAGTTACATGTCTTGAATTAGTCAAATGGAAGTCATCACAGATTATTACTGCTGAATCTGAATTGTCTACCAATTGCAGGTTAAACCACAATGGTATGAATAACAGTATGAACTAAGGGGAACATGCAAAATGCTCACCTTCTCCACTAATTAACTGAAAGACTGTAGACATTTCACTGGCAGAAGCCATGTGACACGAACTATTAAATTGAAAATCACTGACACCGTTGCCAACTGGCATCAATTTGAGTTTATACTAGAAATTACGATCACACCCACCCAGAAAAATAGCTTCAAGGAAAAGTCACACAGAGTAGATCTGGCTGTCTGGAAGGAAGCCAATGTTTTCCAAATCATATAGTGATGCCTATGTGGATGCGTATTTCTACAATTTCTCTTCCGTCACACATTCCTGGAATCTTTGTAACCCAACACACAATCCAGTCATTACAATATATAAATTGAATATCTCAGATTCAGATGTAAATTAATCTGGCCCAAGAACTGTCAACAAGCATTGAGCAAAATACCTGGGAGGCATTTAGATTTAATTTGTTTTACAAAGCCACTATTTATCAAATTCACTTTACAGAAAGTTAATATTTAGAGTGCATCACCTGGGATATTGCTTAGAAAAATATAGTTGGAAGCTCAAAAGAAACAGACTAGCTTTCTCACATGTGTAGGAAGGAACTGCAGATGCTGGTTTAAACCAAAGATAGCAACAAAAAGCTGGAGTAATTCAACAGGTCAGGCAGCATCTCTGAAGAAAAGGAATAGGTGATGATTCCTGATTCACAAAGGTCTCGACCCAAAGCATCACCTATTCCTTTTCTCCAGAGATGCTGTCTGACCCGCTGAGTTTCTCCAGTTTTTTTTGTCTATCTAAGCTTTCTAACATCACTTTAAAAAGAATTAAAATTCATTGAGTCAGTGTTTGCGACATTGGAGTCCAGAACCAGGGGCAACAGTCTTAGAATAAAGGGGAGACATTCTTGACTGAGGTGAGAATTTTTTTTTTCACCCATAGAGTTGTGAATTTATGGAATTCCCTGCCACAGAGAGCAGTGGGGGCCAAGTCACTGAATGGATTTAAGAGAGAGTTAGATAGAGCTCTAGAGGCTAGTGGAGTCAAGGGATATGGGGAGAAGGCAGGCATGGGTTATTGATAGGGGACAATCAGCCATGATCACAATGAATGGCGGTGCTGGCTCGAAGGGCCGAATGGCCTCCTCCTGCACCTATTTTCTATGTTTCTATGAAAATTTAAATAATTTATTCAGGTACCCTGTGCATTTAGAAGTAGCCAATGTATGCATTCCTTCTATGGACTAACCAAATAACTCTCAGAACCAACTCTGCCAATAGACTTCTCACATTCTCCGAAGGAGTATTTGGAACCTGCACATTTTCAATGTAATCCACTATATCAACAACATTGCAAACTAGTAAGAACTTTCTGAGTCACAAGGAACTGCAGATGGTGGTTAAAAAAAAGACACAAAGTGCTGGAGTAACTCAATGCATCAGGGAGCATCTCTGGAGAACATGGATAGGTGACATTTCACATTGGGACCAGTGACGTGCGGTGAGGTCAATGGCTGGAGAGGCACTGGCTAGTATGAGTGGCCCGGCCCTCCCTGCATAGATCACCGCGTCTCCCCGAGGAGAGAGAGGGGTGGAGTCGTGGCTGAGAGGGAGGGATAGAGAAGAGAAGTGAGGGAGAGAGAGAGAGAGGAGGGAGAGAGACGGGAGAGAGAGAGAGACGGGAGAGAGAGAGACGGGAGAGAGACGGGAGAGAAAGAGACGGGAGAGAAAGAGACGGGAGAGAAAGAGACGGGAGAGAAAGAGACGGGAGAGAGAGAGACGGGAGAGAGAGAGAAAGGAGAGAGACAGAGAAAGGAGAGAGAGAGAGAGAGAGAGGAGAGTGAGAGAAAATGAGAGCGAGAGAGAATGGGGGAGAGAGAGAAGGGGGAGAGAGAGAGAATGTGAGAGAGAGGAGAGAGAGAGAGAATGGGGGGAGAGAGAGAGAGAGAATGGGGAGAGAGAGAATGGGGGAGAGAGAGAGAGAATGGGGAGAGATAGAGAGAATGGGGAGAGAGAGAGAATGTGAGAGAGAGGAGAGAGAGAGAGAATGGGGGGAGAGAGAGAGAGAGAATGGGGAGAGAGAGAGAATGGGGAGAGAGAGAGAGAATGGGGGAGAGAGAGAGAGAGAATGGGGAGAGATAGAGAGAATAGGGAGAGAGAGAGAATGGGGGAGAGAGAGAATGGGTAGAGAGTGGAACGATGGCACGTTATAACCCGCAGCTGTCCCATTCTGACCGCCGCCGAACCCCCTCCCACCGCACCATTGCACTCTTCTTCACAGTGGCCCAGTGATGTCTCAGCTCTGACAATTCGAGGGATCTAACCGGTAACAACACTAAGAGCAGCCCTGGGCCACCGCGCTCCCCAACTCGAATCTGAGCTTGAAAAATCAGGTGGTGGGCCTGTTGTGTCCCGCGGGCCATATTTTGGAGATTCCTGCCTTACATGAACTAAACAAAAATGTACAGAAGTACAAAAATTGATGACTTTATTATTGTGATAAGTATAGATCTATTTTTTTTTTAATCTAATAACTTTCTAATGTACCGACAAAGTCAACCTTCCCAACTCCATGACCTTTGGTCTGCGCTGCCGCTGCTGAAGCTAGCTAACGTGGAGGGAGAGCGAGGCAGCGTCAATTACATGGGATGAGCTTACGTAATTGACGCTCGCTCTTCCTCCACTGGGCTCAAGACACGCCCCCTTGTGAGGCAGATGTGATCGCTGCCTCCCCTGGAGCTTTTTCATTGCAGTTTTATGTGAGACCAGCGAGCACAAATTTAATATCTTTATATGTGAAATACGTTACCTGGACTACGGAAGGACGTAATGAAGGGCTTTACACACATTACATTGGTGACATACAGAGAGATGGTAGCAGGCACACGCTTATTGCCCGTGATCCATGCAGTTTCTAAGGGTTTGTGCAATCAGAGGGGAGGCTCAGCTTGCTGCTGCCTCACCTCTCATCCCTCTATGTTATTGCAGCGGAGCTGCGAAAATTTCGCAATTTTTACTATTAAAAATGATTAGATTCATATAGAAATGGCATTTATAACACAGATCAGTGGGAAAATCTTTATATTTATTTTATTTTATTATTATTTTTCTTTACTTTTCTTAACAGCTATTTTCATTGGGAGTATGACAGGTGAGACCGCATCCCCTGCCTCCCCTGCCTCCCCTGCCTCCCCTGCCTCCCCTGCCTCCCCTGACCGCACGTCCCTGCTTTGGACCCTTCTTCAGACTGATTGTGGTGAGAGGGAGATAGCTGGAAGAGACGGAGAGACGGGGCATTGGTGTTTACTTTCTCACAGATCAAGAAAAAATGAATCTAAAAACAAAAAAATATTCAATTTCAAATGGAAAAACTACTTAAAGTGAGAAAAAATATGATTCTGGTAATTTGCAGAGCAAATTAAGGGGCATAGAACAAAAGTAAGCTCTCTGATAGGGTAAGGACAGGATTACCGTGGTTATGTTCTCTTTATAAAGCCATCTGGCTGACAGATTTTTTATTTTTATTGAATGTATTGCAATCACAATAAGAAGGGTTTTGATAAAAAGTAAAATAAAAGTAGTCATTTATAAGAGAACATCAATCTAAAACTATTAGCAGAAGTAGAAAGAGAAGCTGAGGGAGATGTGTTTACATATACAATTAGTACACATGGTCCATATTAACAGCAAGTCAGATCCATGCCAAAGTTTTATGCAGCATTTGAAATGGAAGATGTGAAATCATAGACACCTTTTTCCAGCATTCTATCATTCCCTTACCTGATAGTTCAATGCTCAGGAATCTTCGATATTGTTTTTAAACTGGAAAAGGAGATTCGAGTAAGAACAGATCCAACATAGGAAATGTTCAATAAATGTGGTGCTTGGCAAGTACAAAGTATTCAGTTGCATCGTACACACTGAAACAGGAAATGCAAAATAATGTACAAAGCTTTTCTGTAAATAGAATTGTAAGTTTTCCATAAAGATAAATGTTTTAGTTGTTATTATTCTTTTCATTTATCTTCCATATTTATAAAAATAATTAACTGGTACAAAACATAATTCGGTTTGTGTGCGGACGTGGCGCCGACGGACACCCACCGTGATTCACCACGGCCGCGGGGACAGACGGCTCGGGGCAGAGTAAATCGCTTTGAAAACATGGGGGACACGCACATTCTTTGGCAGGTCTATTACAAGTCTGCATCTCCTCCCACTTCCCTACCCCCCCCCCCCCCCCCCTTGACAACAAGAAGCATGTTTTATTTAATACCGTCTCGTTGATGGCGGAACGCACATAAGCTCCAACGCACAAAACATGCAGCATCTCTGGAGAGAAGGAATGGGTGACGTTTCGTGCCGAGACCATTCTGAAGACCCTTTCGGTTAGTAGGTGTTTCGTCTTCGTACTCTTTTGGTTTATTGGTGTTTCGGCCTCATTTCCATTCGGCTCTTTGGCTTCGACTTCTTTGCTTTGGCTTCTCGTCCGTCGGCGCCACGTCCGGGTACCATTCAGTTATTGAAATTGTAATAATGTCCCAAGGAAGTAACATCTTGGAGAGATTTAAAATAGTTTGCGATTACTTTCACGCACTTTACACCGACACACAAATTGAAAATCATCCCCTTTCTAACTCCAAATTCTCTAATTCATTGCCCTTTAAACTCATTTCAGTTTTCATCTGTTCTGCCCATTTGCAATTCCATGGTCCATTAATTTCCATTGTATCTAAATCTGTGAAGATACTATGGTTGCTGGATCTTTCTGAAGCATATGTAAAAATTTACCATTCAGCGAAACAGCTTATAACTCTGAACCAAGCCCCCCTTTGAAATGAACATGGTTCCTAAATTGCGATTTTGGTGAAAGATTATTTCTTACTTTAATATCAAAAGGAACATTCTTCAGGAAGAAACTAAAGAATGTACTCTGGTCTTTCTATTAGTTCAAAGATTCATATCTGGTTTTGAGATGTCACAGGCAAAAGTCCATTTGTTCTTTTTAAACAATCCCTCGGGATTGAGGGTGAACTTCACTCCTGTTCTGTGGGTTCCGAAGTGGCCAATAAAGTTATTCTGGGATTGCCAGACTCTATCACAGGTGCTTGATGGCATGGGTAGGTCGGTTCTTTGTTAGGTAGCAAACTTATTCCATTGCTGGTTTCTCTGTTTTCTTGAAAAATGAACCTAAGGTTCACTAGACACATGGAACTGCAGGTGCTGTTTTACAAAAAAAGACAAAGTGCTGGAGTAACTGAGCAGGTCTTGCCGCATCTCTGGAGGACATGGATAGGCAACATTTTGTGTCGGGAAGAAGGGTACTGATTTGAAACATCTGCAAGACCTGCTCAGTTAATCCAGCACTTTGTGTCTTTTTTTTCTAAGGCCCTCAGTGCGAGGATATAGACCTGAGAGAATACACTGATATTGGTTCGCTAATCCTGCCAATATATATGAAGCATTTTATGCAGATAGATTTGTAACATGTTATATAACAGTGCAGCACAGGAACATGCCCTTCGTCCTACAAAGTTTGTGCCAAACACAATGTCAAGTTCAACTACTCTCCGCTGTCTGTATGTGATCCATATCCTTCATTCCCTGTGTATCCATGTGTCTATCTAACAGCCTCTTAAATGCCATGGTGGTGTGAGTTTGATAATGTGGTGGTTGAGGCTGAAAGGAAAAAGCAGGGAAGCCTTCAGAGAGATACAGGCAAGCGGAGTGAATGGACAGGGGTAAGGCAGGATGTCGTCCTGAGCTCAACAAATGGATTGACCTGTGGCTTTACCATTAACATCATGCCTGGATAATCCCAGTTCAATGAGCTGTGCAGAAGGGCATGACATGCCTAGAAACGCAGTGTCAACTTGGAGAAGCTGCAGCACGGCAGTACACACAAACTGAACAACAAAATCATGCTGAACTAAGCAATCCTAGTTCATAGCCGTCTGAACCTTCTTCCCAGGGTGAAAATATCAAATATTATAGATTAATGTGAGAGGGGTTAAGTTTAAAGGAGATGTGCCTGGAACACGTTGTCAGGGTGATGGTGGAGGGAGATATGACAATGGCATTTCAGAGGCTTCTGGAAATATACATGGATATGCAGGAAATGGAGGGATATGGATCATGTAAGAGTAGTTTATCTCGGTATCATGTTTGGCACAGACATTGTGGGCAAAAGGGCCTGTTCCAGTGCTGTATCATGTTCCATGTCTATATTCAGAGATGGTAATATTGCTAGTCATGAATGGTGTGAACAATTTAATAGTCAACATGCTAGGAACACATTGTGAATATCCTGTTTCAGTGATTGTGGAGACTAGCATATGAGTACCAAAGACAATGCTGACCCATTCATCACCACGTTCATACAGAAGTGCCACATTGGCAATACATCTCAGCTACTTCTTCACATCCCCAGTGCTACAGAAACTAGTCCCCAGCCAATTTGATTCACTCCCTGTGTTATCAAAGAATGGCTAAGAACACTGGGTGCAGTAAAGTCTGCAGAAGCAGTCATAGCTCTGACTACAACACTGAACATTTGTGCTTCAGCAAAACTGTTACATACAGTAACAACATTTTCATCTGCCAAACACGTTGGAAAAAATAAGATGGATTCAATCTGGCTAATTAGTGAGCTATCGTTTTTCTTTCCAAGGAAGAAAAGCGTCAACAACATAGCTAACTCATGATACTTATTCTTCAACTCACTTATCAATTCTTATTTGTGTTTGACCTGAAAGCTCCGGCTCCAGATTTTATTATGGGCATAAAAGTGGCTGTAATACCCTCATCACCAATGTACAAGTCAATGACCACTTCCAACAAAAAAGCTAATCATAGTTCTTATCATTCAATGGCATTAACAGTTCCTCATCATTAATGTCCTGATAGTCGTCAATGACCAGAAACTCACCTGAAGTAGTAACATAAATGTTGTGCTTATAAGTCAAAAGCAGCAAGTGTCTCCTCTTGACACGATAAAGCCTTTCTGTTATCTACAAGGCATTCAACTGGACTGTTATGTTACAGAGTTACAGGATCATGGAGTCATGCAGTATAGAAACAGGCACATCGGCCCAATTTGCCCATGTTGACCAAGATGACCCATCTATACTCGTCCCATCTGCATACGTTTGGCCCATATCTCAAAACATTTCCTATTCATGTACGTCCATCATTTTAAACAATATTCTACATGCTGGCTGATACCCACAAAGACACAGTGAGAATGCATGAAAGTACTCTGATTACTAAAAGTACAAAAATACACACAAGGAATGATGGCAAATTAGATAGCACCTAGAACATATCACACTGTGGGAGGCAATGTACTCATGCACAAACAAGATTAGAGCCTCATAGCTGTAAAGAGTTACTTAAAGTTAAGATAGAAGACCAGAGAGCCAAAATACATAAAATATATCTGGAGATGTCATGATGTGAGCCACTCACCTCCTGTCACCCCAGGAATCTGAGAATCCCAAGTCAGAAGTGTGAAAAGCTCTCCACTCATTTGCTAACGTTGATAAAATTGACCACATGATTGAAAATTAAGAGAAAAGATTAGATTGCTCTTACATGCCAATTGGTCCAACCACCTGGGTAAAACAATAATGAGAAGGAAATGTAATCCAGAGGATACTAAGCTATACATTTGAGGAGGTGCAATGTTTTCAAGGTCAGTTTGTCACATGTACCAGTTAAGGTACAGTGAAATTCGAATTACCATACAGCCATACTTTAAAAAAAGCATTTATTACATAAAAGTTAACATAAACATCCGCCACAGCGGATTCCCCACATTCCTCACTGTGATGGAAGGCAATAAGGTCCAATCTTCTTCCTCTTTATTCAGTGGGGAATTCCAACGTTAAACCTCCTAGCAGCACATGGCCTGCAGATATTATGTAGGCCACATATCTGAGTCTTACAGCGAACTCACGAAACGGCACTGGGGGCACCAAGATGTAGCACTTGTAGGTAATAAACTAAAATTTGCATGCCATATGGCAGATAGCTGCTGGAAGCCTCTTGGAAGATTTCAAATACTGGGGATACACAGTAGTCTTACAATTATTTAACTAATGTCTTGTGTGATCTCTTGTCAAGTTGCATAACTTATTAAAGAGTTTATCCATGGAGAAAGGTTAACCTTGCATTAATGTGATTAATGGTATTTCCAGAGATTTCCCTGGGTTTGTGACCTGGATTAAGTCCCAGCAGAATCTCCCCCATAGTATTTTAATTCATTAGCAGGAATTCACAGCTGCCAGTAATTTTTATATTTTAATTCATTTCCTCATCTGCTTTTCCCCTTGGGATATCCTGGCACAAAGCATTCTAGAAATGTGGCATACGTGAACAGTTTTTGTTTTTGATCAAAAATTGGGTTAAATACCAACTTTAGATACAAAATTGTACCAGTTGGATAATTACCAATGTCTTTATGATTCATTTTTGATAATGAATGGATATAAAATCAACATTCATGAAGGGATTCAGATAAACTTCCTTCTGGCTTCAGTAGGGCTTGAGTAATAAGGAGATATTGTAATAAGAAATGCTTGAGTCTTAAAGAGAAACTGAATAGTTCAGTTCTGTTCAGTTTCTTGTCGCATGCACCGAGGTCCAGTGAAAAGCTTCTTGTTGCATACCAACCAGTCAGCAGAAAAACAATACATGATTACAATCATTCCATTTACAGTGTGTAGGAAATGTTGCTGTAGGAGTACAGATGTAAGGGTGTGGAGCAATTGTAATGTGAGTTTGTAGATCTGCTTCCGTGGCTGGCATGCATACAGTCACCTGTAATGGGCGCCATCTTGGAAGAATACGTTTCAATGGTGTTCCCTGGAAGGCAGTAGAATGCCCTTCCTTCCTACATAGGAGGATGAGAGTTTATACAATTTTGAGGGGCATTGATTGGGTAGATAGTCATAGTTTTTTTTCCCTGCGGAGGGGAGCCTAAAAGTGGAAGACATAGGTTTAAGGTGAGAAAACATGAGCAATGTATCAGATAAAGAGTGGTGGGTATATAGAATGAGCTGTTAGAGGAAGTAGTAGAGGGGTGTATAACTACAAAGTTTGAAAGACATTTGGACAGGTGCATGGATTGGAAACATTTCAAGGCTTAAGGGACAAATGCATAACATGGATAGGTATCTTATATGATGAGGAAATGTTAGGCCAAAGGGCCTGTCCTGTGCTGTATAACTACGCACCTGCTATTTCTCTACATGCCCACCATCACGCAGTAGATGGCAGTTTTAGGCCTTATTTGTACACAGCAAAACCTGAGTGTCTCCAATGTTCATTAATTTTGAAACAGCACACTTTAATCAGCCCGGTCCTCAAAACTTGCCATGACCTCGGGGTTAATTAACCATCACTGGGAGTTGCAGATTAATAACTGCTCATTTGCAGGCTTTTGAGATAGCTCAAAATTAAGTTAAATCACGAGGGCAGGAAAACACTCAAAAATGATCTGGAAGATTTTCAACAAGGTGCTTTCATATGTATTAAGAATCTAACTACAATATTCAGATTCAGATTCAGATTCAATTTTAATTGTCATTGTCAGTGTACAATACAGAGACAACGAAATGCATTTAGCATCTCCCTGGAAGAGCGACATAGCAAATGATTTAAATAAATAATAATAAGTGATAATAAGTGTCCGGGGGGTGGGGGGGTGATTGGCAATATACATTTATTTTTAAGTTGCTCACACACAGTAGATTGACACTGCCTAACTTTGTCAATATTTTATAATTTAAAACTATTCTAAATGCAGATTTTTAAATGAAAAGCTTCTTCAAAGGATGATTTTAAAATATCTAACAGTATTGGATCATGAATAATTAATATGAGCATCAATACCAGCAGAAAGGCTTTTTCAAAAACAGACCCAATTTTGGCCACAATTCCTATTCAATCTTTAGTTCAGTTTAGAGATAAACCACAGAAACAGACCCTTCGGCGCACCGACCAGCGATCCCTGTATGCTAACACTATCCAACACACACCAGGAACAATTTACAATTATACTAAGCCAATTAACCAAGAACCTTGTACGCCTTTGGAGTGTGGGAGGAAACCGGAAAAACCTACGCGGTCACAGACAGAAGGTACAAACTCCGAAGGTACACAAAAATGCTGGAGAAACTCAGCGGGTGCAGCAGCATCTATGGAGCGAAGGAAATAGGTGACGTTTCGGGCCAGAAGGTACAAACTCCGTACAGGCAGAAACCGTAGTTAGGATCAAACCTGGTTCTCAGGCCCTGTAAGGCAGCAACTCTCCCACTGTGCCACTGTGCCACCCTAATCTGTGGACTCGACCCAAGTGGAAACAGCATCCCTTGAAAGGGAACAACTTACAGGGGAAGCAGAGGAATTGGATGGCTCTTATAAAGAGCTAGCATAGCTACAGAGAGCCAAATAATCCTCTTCTGTGCTGCCTTACTCTATGATTGTTCACGGTTGTAGTGGTGATCCATCAGGACCATAGAATCTGCCAGAAAGTGCAAACAAGAATGAAAGTTTGGTAATCCATCTACTGAGGGTGCAATACTTCCTCAAAATCACTGAGCTGCAAGTTTAAAAAGCCTTTTATTTGTGTTGTCATTGTATCCTTGTTATGGAGAACAAGCTGGCATTTTAATCTGCATTCTCATTAAGTATATCTTTGCGTGTTGTCAACTCAAATATCCCTTGCGGTGGGGAGCTCTGCATTGTTATCAGGCTTTAAAAATGTTTTTCATTAATTTGCTAGTCGTTTTATTAATGACTGTTTTAAGGACTGCTGCCTCCAGCGCCTTCAAGGTGGGCTTTAGGAGGTGCCCCCGGGACACAGAGGCGGTTGGGCGAGGAGAGGGACGTCGGATGGTGGGCCAAGTTGGTAGAGGGCAACAGAGGAGGCTCTGCAACAGCCTGGGACCTACCTGGATCGGGGGCACTCCAGGATATCCAGCATGGAGACCAGACTTTGAACATTTTATTTTCAAAATGGCACCAAAATATGGCAAAGAGTGCAAGAATTTCACTGCGCATTCATACATGACAATAAAGAACCATTGAACCGTTCCTTCAAATCCAGGTCTTCCCTGTGCACATGAAACAGCTTCTATCTAATCGAACAAACCCTTTGATAACCATAAATGCTGTCCAGCCACTTTTTGGCCTTTTCGTTTAATAAGAAATGACCCCAAGTCTGATCATTCTTTCCTGGTAGGTATAATTTCTCTTTTCCAATATCATCTGGTAAATCTTTCTCCACTTTCTCCAGTGGCTTCAGTGATATACATGTAAGAACCAACACTTTTCAGACTACTCAAAGTATGATATTACAAAAGTTAAATAGATTGAATAAAATAAAGATCTCAGCAATGGACCAATCTTTACCTTTTATTTATTCCCAAGATTAAAATTCTTAGTGAAGATTGACATTTATTGCCCATCCTTTTAATTGCTCTTTTACGAGGTGACTTGCAACAGAAACTTATGAATCAGTTACAGGTACGGAGTTACCAATGGGCCAGATCAGGTAAGGATGACTGAATTAATTCCCCAAAGGACATTAGTGAGCCAGAAGTACATCTTTGCACTTCCCCAATCCTGGGCTTTCCACTTGTCACTTTAATTTCATGTTTCACGTATCTTGTTGTGTTTTCTGACTGTTGGCAGACCAATTTCCCTTCTGGGCTAAATAAAGCTCTATCGTATCGTATTGTATCATATCATTCTCCCAAAGGATATTAGTTAACCAGTAGTTTCTTGATTGTCATTATTAAAACAATTTTTAACTTCAGGTTATTTAATTACCCAGTGTCAAATTTCCAGTCATAATAGGATTTGAACTGAAGTCTCAGGATCTTTCGTTAAGGATGCTGCCAGAGTCAGAGGCATTGGTGAGGCAGATGTGATGGTGGTGTTTAAGAGGCTTTTGGACAGGCAAAGGGAAGGGAATAGCGGGATATGGATCATAAACAGGCAGATTATATCAATTTAACTTGGCATCATGATCTGCACAAACATCGTGAGTCGAAGGGCCCGTGCTGTATTGTTCTATGTTCTATCTTGACACTAAATAACCACTATGACAAATCATACAGTGCTGCTGTTTATGCATTATTTAAGCCTGTTTCCATCCTGCATCTTTTAACTCCGTCACTTAACCTTCTATTATCTTCTCACTACATATTTAATTAGATTTCCCTTAAATTACTGAGTGCCACTATTGCACTCTGTGAAATATATTTCCATATCCTCACCACTTACTCCTCACCAGAGTAAATTTCTGAGACATTTCCTGTTCAATCTTTTTATGTTAGTGTCGTCTGATTTAGTTCTGTTCACAAAAAAACTCTCTCATTGGGCAGAGAAGCAGCAGTGGAATATAGTGTAGCAAAGTGTGGAGTCATGCATTTTGGGATAAAGGCGTAGACTATTTTCTAAATGGGGTGAGAATCCACAAACCGGAGGTGCAAAGGGACTTGGGACTGTTGGTGTAGGATTCCCAAAAAGTTAATCTGCAAGTCAAATTTGTAGTAAAGAAAGCAAACTCAGTGCTAGCATTTATTTCAAGAGGGCTTGTATGCTAAAACAGGGATGTAATGTTGGGGCTCTGTAAGGCGCTGGTAAGGCCGTGTTTGGAATATTGTGAGCAATTTTGGGCACCATATCTGAGGAAGGATGTACTCTCTCAGACTGCCTCCAAACTGGCCATTTTTTCCCCTCTTTTTTTTAATTTTAGTTTGTCTAAAGAGTTTTGTTTTGGGGATACTTTAGTTTTTATATGTGGGGGAGGGGGGTAGGGTAAGGGGGAAACCGTTTCCCAGTCGCTTCCTGGCGAGGATGCGACTATTTCTCCAAGTCGCGTCCTCGCCCCCCCTCTTCGCAGCCTACCAAGTGGATCGGAGTGGTCTTTCCTACCGGAGACCTGACCAGAGCTTCGGCAGCGGCAGCGTGGCGCTGGACTCACCGCGGAGCAGGTGATGCCTACCTAGATCGCTGTTTGGAACTCTGGAGTGTTGGGCCTGCAGCATCGGCATCATGGGGCTGTGGTACGCAGAGCTCACAGCGCAGGCAGCGCTGACCGACATCGCGAGTCCTGGGGCCTTTTGCCAAGGGCCGCCAGTGTGAATCTCCACCCAGCGCGGCCTAGGGATGTCGGGAGCTGCGGACTCCGGTGGGAAGCGGCCATTTTGCAGGTCCAAGCCGCTGAGGTTGGCCTCCCGTTCCGACGTCGGAGTGCCAACATCCCGGAGAGCGGGCCTGAGCAGCGGGCTGCCCGTACCGGCGACTGCGGAGGGCTCCAGAGGCCCCGACCATGGGTGAACATCAGAGGAAGATGACTGACTTTGGTGCCTTCCCTCACAGTGGGAAACTTTTGATTCTGCTGTGTGGGGGTGTTTTATGTTGAACTCTATCGTGTGTTCTTTATTTTATTGTATGGCTGTACGGTGACCACATTTCACTGTGCCAATTGGCACATGTGACAAGTAAATGTATCTTGTATCTTGTGCTGGCTCTGGAGAGGGTCCAGAGGAGGTTTACAAAAATGATCCCAGGAATGAGTAGGTTAACCTATGATGAGCGTTTGTCAGCACTGGGCCTGTACTCGCTGGAGTTTAGAAGAATGAGGGGTGACCTAATTGAAACATACAGAACAGTGAAAGGCTTGGATGTGGAGAAGATATTTCCACTAGTGGGAGAGTCTAGGGCTAGAGGTCATAGCCTCAGAATTAAAGGATGTTCTTTTAGGAAGGAGATGAGGAGAATTGTTTTAGTCGGAGGGTGGTGAATCTGTGGAATTCTTTGTCACAGACGGCTTTGAAGTCAGTGGATATTTTTAAGGCAGAGATAGATAGATTCTTGAATATTACAGTCGTCAGAGGTTATAGGGAGAAGGCAGGAGGATGCAGTTTGGAGGGAGAGATAGATCAGCCATGATTGAATGGCAGAGTAGACTTGATGGACCAAATGCCCTAATTCTACTACTATTCCTTATGACCTTTCTCTCCCCTTAATGTACATTAACTCACTATCTTATGCAATTTTAAAAACCTCCATTAAAATACCTCTCAACCTTTACTTTTGAAATTCATCTTTACATTTTTGGTTTCTACACATTTTGCCCAGTTTCTCATTTAGTGTTATGTTGACTGACCAATTATGCATTAAATAAGCTTGACTTTCTCTATTTATGTAGCACATTAGTTATCTGCCTGATTAAATGTGGTATAATTGTAACTGTGGTATTACTACAGTTAAAGCT
Organism: Amblyraja radiata; assembly: GCF_010909765.2. NCBI lineage: Eukaryota > Metazoa > Chordata > Chondrichthyes > Rajiformes > Rajidae > Amblyraja > Amblyraja radiata. The sequence continues at coordinate 25,875,953 of NC_045958.1, read as the reverse complement.
ATCAAATAGACTGCTACAAAGGCTAAAGTATATTTGTTCTGTAACTCATAGTATCAGCCCGAAGATTAGCCCAAATAATATTTATTCCTCATATTTGGGTACTAGTTTTAATTTAAAAAGAAAAACTGCATCAACTACATTTATAAAATGATCCATTAATTCCATAAAAATATGCATATATCAAATGATAAGTCATAAGACTTACACATTAAATAACAGTATTTAATCTGTGCAGAATCATGACACTACTGTGGACATGCATGGACCTCATAATAGAATCACAATAAAATACAGTCTAATTCTCCAGTCAGTTAGTAATAAGAGTCTGGAAAATGTTAGAACTGTAGGTTTATTTTTCTGCAACATGCTATCTACCAGTATTTACAGATCACTGTCCTGTATACTCAAAATAACACATTTTGATTGTAATTTTTAAACCATTAAACTAAAGGGTAACCAAATAATTATCTATTAAAAACAGATAAATCTAGAAACATACAAAAGCATTTTAAAACAGAAAAACAGACCAATGATTCTGACACTAATGACCTTTAAAAATAATAAAATCAGTTTTGTTGAAATCTCAAATCCGTGCCACTAATGCTTTCTCTCATTATTGATTGACAAAGCACATTTGAAATTCGATTATTGGCATTTGCAGGTTTTATTTTATTTATATGGCTTCCATGATATTTTCTAATATTTAGTATTGATCCATATTCAACAAGTATAATCTGTGTTTCCAACAATGAACGGCATAATCTGACAATATTATATTTACCCTAAACAGTGAAGCAAACATTGACAGCAGCTTATTCAGACATAAAATGTGAGAATGTAAGAAAATAAAATGGTTTATTTCATTGAGAAAACAATTTGGGAAAACATAAAGTAAACGTACAAGACACTAGAATGAGATCAGCAGCCACATGTAGAGAGAAAGAGTGAACCTTCAGATGAACCTTCTGCAAAAGTATAAGCACAAACACTTAAAATTCACAGCCATACTGTAGTTGCTCACTCTACCACAGAGATTAATATACTGAGGAACCTTTAAGACAATTTGGATGAGATAAAGTTTCAAGAGACAATAAACTGTAATAAATGTGGTAAAACCTACACATAATTAAGATCTCTGTCATTTAATTTCCCCCGTAACACACTGTTAATTTACCGACTATTTCCATTATTGACAATTTCTAGGAGCTCATTATGAATGTGCAGATTTAGGGGCCTGTCCCACTTGGGCGTCAAATGCGCATAATTTACGCGACATCATTTACGCGTCACGACGCGCGTGGTGGTGCGCATTGTGCACGCATGGTGCGAGGTGACATAGACAGTGACGCACGCGGTGCCCCAGGATTTGGGGATGTACAAAATCTTCGCGCGCCATCTGCATGATGCGCAAATGATGCCCAAGTGGGACCGCCCTTTACTGAACAGGAGGTTTGGTTCTCAGTTGCACAATACAACACTTGTGCTTTCCTGTACATCCAAATTCACAGGACATGGCTTTAAAGCATGGACAAAACCATGTACAGTTGGGAAAAAAACATTGGTGAAGCCTTACTTGGAGTATTATGTCCTGTTTTGGTTTGGGTATCAGGTTTCTGCAATAAGAAAGATGCTGTTAAGCTGGAAAAAATGTAGAGAAGATTTACAAGGATGTTGCCAGGACACGGACCTGAGCTGCAGGGAAACATTGGGAAGGCAAGACTTTATGTCTTGGAGCACAGGAGGCTGAGGGGGGGTGGGAGATTGCAACCTTCACGTGGTCTGCCCTGTTTCGACAAATGCAATCAACCTGGCATGCACAATTAAGTAAGATCAAATATAACAAGTTGTCCTACAACTTTAGGCTGTGCACGCCATATGCAAGAAGAAGAAGAAGGAGGCTGAGGGGTGATCATATAGAGGTGTATAAGACCATGAGGGGAATAGATAGGATGAATGCACAAAGTATTTTACCCAGAGTAGAGGAATCAAGAACTATTTAACATGAACGTGGGGGACACCATTTTCTTACAGAGGATGGTGGGTATATGAAACAATTGCCAGTGGAAGTAGTTGAGGCAGGTAAAATAACATCATTTATAAGGCACTTGGACAGGTACATGGATAAGTAAGGTATTGAGGTAAATGGACATAATGCAGGCAACTGGAACTAGGTTAGATGGAGCATCTTGGTTGGCATGGACAAGATGGGATGAAGGGCCTATTTCCATGCTGTGCTCTATAACCCGATGTATCTTCAGAATAAATCTTGGTTAGTCAATCTGTTATGGTAGAAACTCATGTACAGACTTGTACAATGTTATTCAACGGGTGTGAAAATGTTGACCCTTCCAGTGGCTGAATTGATTTCCCATATAATTTGTGACCACTTTCTTGTAATATTAATGGGAAGGCTGATCTTTGCCTGTTTCCATTTGGCAAATAAAGCTGCCTTCCATTGGAATAGCAGCAAACCAACCAGCAATATGAATCTCTATATCCGTAAGGTGCAAGGTTGTTGGTGAAAGGAAGATCTTTGCCATTCAGATCACTTTTGATCCTTTTTATATGCCTGAGGTTAGGTGCTAACTTTAATAAGTAGAATCATGATGTTATGTGTTTTTGCTTTTTTGAGCCTTGGATCTCTTTTGGTGCAGAGTAGAAACTGTTGTATTCTGATCCTGAAACAAGGATTTTTCTGCTTTTGATTGGACATAATTAGATGGGAGTTTAGAGGAAGCATTCAACCTGAAGATGTCCTTCATATGGCTGCATTGTTTTCCTAACTGCAGCATAATTGGGTACATACATTTTAAATAAAGGGTGCCAGCCTTTAAATGCAAACACTAGCAAAGTCCTGTTCTTGTACCTTTGTAGGTTCTGTGATATCATTCATTCATGTCAGCTGTATATTCAGTTTTACATCTGACACTGGTTACCCAGTCATTATTGACAATATTGGGGATTTATAATAATGTTAGCCCATGGGTCTAGCTGCTATACCTACAGTAAGCAAAATGATGGATTTTATGCAATTACATTTCCCATTCACATAAGACTTTCACTTACTTTTGTGGATCAGTGCTGTAGTCAAAGAGAACCAGAAACACTGAAGCTTGTGGAATGAACAATCATTCTATCTGGTTAACAGGGTCACCAGATGGCAGGATTTCATGCACCAGAGACTAGACTTTAAATGGTTCAATGCTAACTATTATGTGAAGTCCTATAATGTGATTACTACCTATCACTCTGGATGTCATAATCCTGTCAGACCATTCAGCTTTGCATGTGCCATAGTTTCATTTAGAAAGACTGAGGAATTCACCAATACTGCTATGATCCTGTGTCTTCCGGATTATGCCCAGAAATTCTTGCCATTGCTGTTCCACCGTTATTCCTGCTAGGATCCCTTTCCAATCTACCTTGGCCAGATCCCTCTCATGCCTTCATAGTCCCCTTTGTTCAACTGCATCATTGACACTTCCGATTTAACTTTCTCCTTCTCAAATTGCAGATTAAAACTAATCATATTATGATCACTACCTCCAAGCGGTTCCTTTACCTCGAGTTCTCTTTATCATATCTGGTTCATTGGACAACACTAAATCCAGAATTGCCTTTTCTCTGGTCGGCTCCATTACAAGCTGCTCTAAGAATCCATCTTGGAGGCATTCGACAAACTCTCTTTCTTGGTGTCCTGAACCAACCTGATTTTCCCAGTCTACCTGCATATTGAAATCCCTCACCATAGTGGCATTACCCTTGTTACATGCCAGTTTTACCTCCTGCTGCAACTTACATCCTACATCCGGGCTACTATTTGGGGGTCTGTAGATAACACCAATTAGTGTCTTCTTGCCTTTACAATTCCTCAACTCAATCCACAGTGACTCTACCTCGTCAGTCCCTATGTCTTCCCTCGCAAGGGACTGAATTATTTCCCTCACCAGCAGAGCTACCCCCCCCCCCCCCCATCTTTTGCCCACCTGCCTGTCCTTTCTGTATGATGTATAACCCTGAATATTAAGTTCCCAGGCCCGATCCTCCTGCAGCCACGTCTCAGTAATCCCCACAATGTCATATCTACCAACCTCTAACTGAGCCTCAAGCTCATCTACTTTACTTCTTATACTTCGCGCATTCATATACAATACTTTTAATTCCTTACGCATCTCACCTTTCACATCGATCCCTATTACACTAGGCCATACTCTCCTATCCCTTTGTGAGCTTCCTTTCCCCGTTAATTCTGGGGTCATTAACTATTCATTTACTCTCTTTCCCTTTAACTCCGTCCTTGACTATCCCATTTGACACCCCACCCCCCTTATTCAGTTTAAAACCACCCGTGTAGCAGTGGCGAACCTGCCTGCCAGAATGCTGGTCCCCCACCTGTTAAGATGCAATCCGTCCCTTTTGTACAGTTCCCCCTTACTCCAAAACAGATCTCAGTGATTTAACTATCTAAATCCCTGCCCCCTGTACCAGTTCCTCAGCAACACATTCAAGAGTAAACGGGTCCTTTTCAGAATGGCAGGCAGTGACTAGTGGGGTACCGCAAGGCTCAGTGCTGGGACCCCAGCTATTTACAATATATATTAATGATTTGGACGAGGGAATTGAATGCAACATCTCCAAGTATGCGGATGACACGAAGCTGGGGGGCAGTGTTAGCTGTGAGGAAGATGCTAGGAGGCTGCAAGGTGATTTGGATAGGCTGGGTGAGTGGGCAAATGCATGGCAGATGCAGAATAATGTGGATAAATGTGAGATTATCCACTTTGGTGGCAAAAACAGGAAAGCTGACTATTATCTAAATGGTGGCCTATTAGGAAAAGGGGAGATGCAACGAGACCTGGGTATCATGGTACACCAGTCATTGAAAGTAGGCATGCAGGTGCAGCAGGCAGTAAAGAAAGCGAATGGTATGTTGGCATTCATAGCAAAAGGTTTTGAGTATAGGAGCAGGGAGGTTCTGCTGCAGTTGTACAGGGTCTTGGTGAGACCACACCTGGTGTATTGCGTACAGTTTTGGTCTCCAAATCTGAGGAAGGACTTTATTGCCATAGAGGGAGTGCAGAGAAGGTTCACCAGACTGATTCCTGGGATGTCAGCACTTTCTTATGAAGAAAGACTGGATAGACTCGGATTGTACTCGCTAGAATTTAGGAGATTGAGGGAGATCTTATAGAAACTTACAAAATTCTTAAGGGATTGAACAGGCTAGATGCAGGAAGATTGTTCCCGATGTTGGGGAAGTCCAGGACAAGGGGTCACAACTTAAGGATAGAGGGGAAATCCTTTAGAACCGAGATGAGAAAAACATTTTTCACGCAGAGAGTGGTGAATCTCTGGAACTCTCTGCCACAGAAGGTAGTTGAGGCCAGTTCATTGGCTATATTTAAGAGGGAGTTAGATGTGGCCCTTGTGGCTAGAGGGATCAGGGGGTATGGAGAGAAGGCAGGTACGGGATACTGAGTTGGATGATCAACCATGATCATATCGAATGGCCTACTCCTGCACCTATTTTCTATGTATGTTTCTATGTCCCGTATCTCCCTGTTACTGCTCTCGCCATATTGATAGAACTAAATAAAATGAAGCAGGCCATCATGTCAATGCTTGCTCTTTAAAAAAACAATGGCCATTCAGTAACATTCCCCATTGCAGTGCACATTTTCATCTTGTTCATTTACAGAAACTAGGGAATCAATGGTACAGTGCAAAGCAGCTTATGTTTAATAATGCATATCACAGGCAAGGCCAACACACTATACGTCAACTCTTTATTCTCTCTTAAAGATAATGATGAGCAATTTTCTTTAACTGCAATAATCTGAACGGGACCATTAAATAAAATGCAGTGCCTTTTCTACCTTGTTGCTTTCCCAAGTCATATGCATGTGAAAGACAATTGATTCAGTAGCTGAGGGTGATAATCAGCGGGAGATGTTCTTGCTATTGATCGATCTGATAAACATGGAATACACAGTCAATGTTACTTCCCAAAGTTGATCGCTAATCGCTTGCTGTCTATCTGTTGGGCATTTCCACCTCATACAATATTGGCTGGTTCTATAAACATGATTAAGACATATTTTAAGAATTGTTTAACCAATGTTTCCACAAACTCCAATAAGTCAAAGAGAACAAATCATGGTAGAATTTGAGTCCAATGCTAGGTTGATGCTTCAGTGATCTGTCCAGTTTTATTCTTTCCACTTAGACCTGGAGTGACATGGTCAAATCAAGATGAATGTCAGACTTTTTTTACCTAAAGTAACTGACTGGTTCATTCAAGGGATTTACAACGATCCGATAGTTTTAAAATCACTTTTAGGAATCTTTTATTACAGATTTGTAAAAACTAATTGAAATATAATTTGAAACCTCTCATCAAGAGATTTGCTATAATATCACCATATTGTTAGTTGGGGCTACTGGATTATTTGTCCAGTTTGTAACTACCTTACTACCATAGTCTGCAGCAAATAGCTGATTCCACATTATTATAGGTCACCGAAGGTAACTGTGACAAACGCTGGACATACTTTCAACCTTGTTGCCCATATTATTCAGTAAGGAAAAATATAAAACCAAAAGCTTTCTCAGAAGCAATTCTGGACAAACTTGAAATGTTTTCTCTGGAAAGTCAGAGGCTAGGGAAGACCTGATGGAAGTTTAGAAAGTTATGAAAAGCATAGATAGGGTGGATAGTTACAGTATTTTATTCAGTACGGTAATGTCATAGAAGAGGGCATGACTTTAAGGTGAAAAGCTGCTTCGATCAAACTACAGAGTTAAAGAATACTCAGATGATTTGAGTGGGTTAGGTGCTCTTGGCATTTTCACCACTTTTTCCCCAGCATCCGATACAGGCAAATCAACTCGCCATCTCTTTCTGTCAGGTCTTGTTTTGTCGCATACATCATTTATTATTAGACAGTTTTCAAAATGCTAATGAGTCTAACGTATAAAAAATGCTGTTTGAGGAAACGGAACCAAATAATAACATGCTTTAGCACATTCTATTAATTATGCAAATTGGTTTTCTGCAATTGCAGTGCTTTTGATCAGGACAAGGCAATTGGGCTCACTGCTTACAGCAGATAAACTTAAGGGAGAAGAAATATCTGTTTCAACTCACTGAATCCAGAGATGAGCATTTGCAAGCTACTTAGCAATTGAAACACATTCCTCTTCCTGACTCTCAGAAGTTTTTACTTGTTCTTTACCTAGAAAATTCTGTTGCAGTTAACTGCAATTAAGAACTTCAAGGAGAACCAAAACAACCTTTTTAATCTCAATGGCACAGTTTAATTGCTGTAGGGGGGAACCTGTGTATATAATGTCAGGCAGTAGACTGACCAATAGAGCATCAAATGTAATAATGATACAATTAAGTTATTTAAGAACTGAAAAGGTAATTTGATCTTTGTGTTTACAAATAAACCCCTTGTCTAACAATATTGTTGCAAAATGCATATATCCAGGGCGTCATAATATAGATATCCTCGAGTCCAAGAGAATTGGAAAACTTAAATCTAATATCAATATTCAAGAAAGTAGAAAGAAACTAAGAAACAATAGGCTAAAGGTAGACCAGTTTGAAGAAGGGTCTCGACCCGAAACGTCACCCATTCCTTCCTTCCAGAGATGCTGCCTGTCCCACTGAGTTACTGCAGCTTTTTGTGTCTATCTATGGTTTAAAGCAGCATCTGCAGTTCCTTCCTACACAGAAACAAGAGGCTAGTTAACCTAACGTTTGTCATTGGTACACAAAGTGCTGGAGTATCTCAGCGGGTCATACAGCATCCATGGAAAACTTGGATAGGTAGCATTTTGGGTCGGGAACTTTCTTTAGTCAGCAGAAGGGTACCGACCCAAAATGTCACCTATTCATGTACTCCATGGATGCTGCTGGAGTTACTCCAGCATTTGTGCCTTTTTTTATAACCAGCATCTGCAGGTCCTTGTTTCTACATCTGTTATTGGAAAAACCCAGGAATCCATTACTAGGAAGGTAAAGGCAGAATATTTAGCAAATCATACGACAATAAAGCAGAGTCAACATTATTTTGTGTAAGAGACACCACGATTGACTAATTTGCTGGAGTTCTATGAAAATAAAAAAATTAGGGTAGATAAAACTCAGAAAGTCAGCACAAAGGTACATCAGAGTATAATTCCAACTCACTGAATGTCAGGCAGTACACTGCAATTAAGTTATCTGATGATACAATTAAGTTACCTGACACAACCCTGCTTGGACTGATCCAGGATGGGGAAGAATCTGCCTACAGACAGGAAGTGACAAGCTGGCGGCCTGGTGCCATCGCAACAACCTAGAGCTCAATGCTCTTAAGACAGTGTAATTGATAGTAGACTTTAGGAGAGCTCCCCCTCCCCTCCCCTCCCCTCCCCTCCCCCCACTCACCATCAACAACACCACAGTCACATCTGTGGAGTCTTTTAAGTTCCTGGTAACCATCAACTCCAAGGACCTTAAATGGGGGGCTACCATCGACTCCACAGTCAAACAGGCACAACAGAGGATGTACTTCCTGCGGCAGCTGAGGAAGCACAATCTGCCACAGGCAATGATGGTCCAATTCTATACAACCATCGTAGAGTAGAGACTGTCCTCACCTTCTCCATCATGGTCTGGTTTGGCTCAGCCCCAAAGCACGACATCCGGAGGCTGCAGCGAATCGTCCGAACAGCTGAGAAGGTTATTGGCTGCAACCTTCCCTCCATTGGTGAACTGTGCACTGCAAGGGCCAGGAAGCGAGCGGGTAAAATCATCTCTGACCCCTCTCACCCTGGCCACAAACTCTTTGAATCACTTCCCTCTGGAAGGCGACCCCAGATTGTCAAAGCCGCCACAGCCAGACATAAAAACAGCTTTTTTCCACGAGCTGTAGCTCTACTCAATAACCAAAAATCTGTAGCCTCCTTTTGCTCTGGTATTTTATTTTAATTCACATGTTTAATCAATAATGTTTTATTATTAATGTTTAATGTTTTATGTGTTATTCCTAACTGTCGCTGTATGTTGTTGTCACTTGTGGGCGGAGCACCAAGGCAAATTCCTTGTATGTGAATACTTGGCCAATAAACTTATTTATTCATTCATTCAATCAATTCTCATGTTCTTACTTCTTAATCTCTTAAACCCTTATATTCTAGCGAAGTAAAGCTAAAGCATTAACTGAAGTTCCAAACCACCGCTAAAATACATATCTTCTATGTAAATTAAAAATGTGTCTGTATAAAGCTCAAGATATACAGCTTTGCATTCATGGTATGGTATTGCAACTCTCAACAACAAATTACTCAGATAATCTCCATATTCACTCCAAAAACTTATTGAGATAGCTATGCTCCTCTATTTCTTACCTCCAGCAAACTTGAATATAATACTGGTGGGATCACTGTGTGATCAAGTAATTCACCAATTTAAAACACATTAATTGGCAATAACTCTTTGCTTCTAGTTTGTGAGCATCTCCCCATGTAAGGAAGCTCAGGGGCGCAGCGAATAGTGTCACCTCTCCAGCAATCTGAGTTAAATCTGAAACATCCTGATCTCTGTTGCTTGTTGTGTGGAGTTTGCACTTTCTTCCTGCAACAATGTAAGTTTCTACTGAGGCTCCAATTTCCTCCCAATGTCAAGCAAGTTGGTAGATTAATTAGCCACTGTATCCGAGAGGAGTTTATGGAAATATACAGATAATTTTTAAATGGGTTATGGTTAATGGGTTTAGGGTGGCACAGTGGCACAGCAGGTAGAGTTGCAGCCTTATCACCAAAGACTCATGTTTGATCCTGACTTTGGGTGCTGTTTGTATGGAATTTGTACATTCTACCTGTGACCACGTGAGCTTCCTCCAGTTCTTCCAGTTTCCTCCGATATCCCGAAGGCATGCAGGTTTGTAATTTAATTAGCCGGTGTAAAATTGACCCTAATGTGTAGAGAGTGGATGAGAAAGTGGGATAACATAGAATTGATGTGAATGGCTGGTTGATGGCCAGTGTGGACTCAGTGGGCTGAATGATCTTATGAAATGAGTAATAAAGACGGGAAAGTTGGTACAATCAGGTTTTCAAACATGTATTTCGTAGCTCTTTTTAAAATTCTCAATCAGATAATTCATAATCACTAAAAGGCAGCAACGTGGTGCAGCGGTAGAGTTGCTGCCTCACAGTACCAGAGACCCACGCTCGATCCTGACTATGGGTTATGTCTCTATGGAGTTTGCACGTTCCCCCTGTGACCACATTGGTTTTTTCTGGGTGCTCCGGATTCCTCCCACATTCCAAAGACATGCAGGTCTCGTACCAGTAGGATGAGGTACAGCTTCTACAATTATACCATCACATTGCTGAACTCGGAGTCCCGCCGATAGATTTCTCCGGTCCCTCCGTCCCCATTGTTTAATTATTCTGTATTTTTGATTATTCTGTATCCTCTTTTTTTTAAATTTCTATATGCACTACTACAACGGACTGACGCAAAACTGCATTTCGTTGTACCCATACTTAGTATTTGTGCAATGACATTAAAGTTGAATTGAATTGAATTGAAGGATAATTGGCCTCGTTAGAATTTCCCCCCTAGGATGGAACTAGTGTACATGGGTGATTATGGTCAGCGTGGACACGGGAGGCCAATGAGCCCGTTTCCAAGCTGTATCTCTAAGCTAAACTTTAAATGAAAGATACTGGAAACTCAGTTTCAACCATGCAGCGCCTAGTCCATACTGGAATGCATCACTGGTAATTGTAACTGGCAGGTTGAGATTGAAATAGGACAAAGTGGGCGCACTGGCGAGCTGTAGTTTTAAAGTCTTGAAAGCTCACTAGTGGTTTGGGTACCAGGACCAGGTGTAACCAAATTGTAGCCATTATGGTAAGCATTTTCCTTTTACTTATCTGGTGCTTGGAACTCACAGTCATTTCTATAAGTAAATACCTGAAAGCAAATCTAAGTTGCAGCAGGAAGCAGAAGCAAGGAATAGCCGTTTCGCAGTTGGAGAAGACTATCCCTCTTATTTAAGTAGGGGTAAAGAGCATTATCTGCAAAGAGCACCATTTGCATTATTTTGTGCAGAAATCTTATGCTATGCTTGTATTTATGCATGAATTTAAAAGTGAAAGTCTTCTTGATTAAACCATATAAACATCGAACAAGTCTCGACACGGTGGATGTGGAAAGCATGCTTCCTCTTTCAGGAGATCTAGACCAATAGTCACTGATTCAAAATATTTAAGACAGTGATGGGTAAAACTGATGAAGGTCAGTGGGCCGAAAGGCTTTTTTGACCACCCTATCTACCTGTGATGTCATGGGCAAAAGATGTGCAAAGAATAAACCTTTCCCGTCTGTCATTTATAACAGTTACTGAAGTGCTGCTTATTCAATCTGACATGGTGCTACATAATGGATCAAAGGTCCTTTGGATGTGAAAAAGGAAACATGTTTCTCTACAAAGGAATTTTGAAAATATTGTTATTTTTATTCTGAACACAGTTATTAACCTCATAAAATAGCTGCATCAAATCAAATATCAATTACTGATTTCAAGATTAAAACCATGCAAAGCCATTTATTGCTAAACTCCAAACTTATCATTAAATATTAAAAGATTTGTTTATCTGACCTCAATTATAATGGATAGCAAAATAACGTGGGTCATTGAAAACAAATATAATTAAATCAGATATGGATTTTAAGATATCAATATGTTAATAAATTTGGAACCAAATTATTCCAGATATCCAGTATCAATGGTAATTTGTACTTTAATAACTGTTTTGCTCAATTATGGATGTTAAATTTTCATTATAATCCCTTGTTAAACAAATCCCATGCCTCAACCTATAAAACACATCATTCATAGCCAGATGTATGTTCCAGCATTGTCTTTTGCATTTGTGATTGCAAATACAAAATTATTGTCTACAGGACACAAGAGTACTTTGGAAAGAAGTTTACATTATTAAATTGTAGCACAAATGCCCTTGCAGATGACAATTAAATTTGCTCAACATTTATTTAATGTTCTCAACAAAATTTATAAAGCTTTTAGAGCACATATCCAAATCACTGATTGCTTCGAACCACCGAAGGGAAGTGCAGCATAACTGAAGTAATTTTACTGCTATCAGACAGAGCACTGAAGCTCAATAAAATAACAAAGTGATTTGAAATTATAGAATGAAAACTGGTTAAAATACCCAGGCAGAACTTTTTCTGTAGTGATAAAATACAAAATAAAAGTTTGATCATTCTGGTTGAAGTGCAAGAGTGCCTTCCAATGAAATGAGCCATCAATGCACTTCAGAAAATGTTGACAGCAGTGCATTTAGCAGGCCCATAGCAGACATTTACAATTAAATGTTAGTTGGCATCATACAAATCAAATCTAGTCATGGAGATCATGAAACGATATATACTTCAGAAGGGGCAAAGGGTTATCATATACCTATGAAAAAGTTATTTCATTAGTCTCACTTCCCTGTTCTTTTCCCACTGCAAAAGCTTCCTCTCCGACCCCAAATTTATCCACTTGGCCTTTGCACAACTAAAACAAAACTTTTAGCTGTCTCACTTTCAGGCCATACATTCCTGATCACAACTTGATGTGAATGTTTCTTTTTGCTCTCCAGGATTAGTTTAGTTTAGAGATATGGCATGGGAACACCAGAGTTATTGTTGACCACACGAGTTCTATCCTTCACACAATAGGGACAATTTAAAGAAACAATTAACCTATAATCCTGAAGATAGGCACACAAACCTATAAACCTGCATGTCTTTGGAATGTGGAAGGAAACAGGGGCACCCAGAGAAAACCCACGCAGTCACAGGTAGAACATATTCAGGATCAAACTTAGGTTTCTAACGCTGTAAGGTAGCAACTCTGCTGCTGCGCCACTGTGCTGCCCTGAAATATTGTCAATACACAATAGACAATAGACAATAGGTGCAGGAGTAGGCCATTCGGCCCTTCAAGCCAGCACCGCCATTCAATGTGATCATGGCTGATCATCCCCAATCATTCCTGCCTTCTCCTTATATCCCCTGACTCCGCAATTTTTAAGAGCCTTATCTAGCTCTCTCTTGAAAGCATCTAGAGAACCTGTCTCCACTGCCCTCTGAGGCAGAGAATTCCACAGACTCAACACTCGCTGTGAGAAAAAGTGTTCCCTCGTCTCCGTTCTAAATGGCTTACTCCTTATTCTTAAACTGTGGCCCCTGGTTCTGGACTCCCCCAAAATCGGGAACATGTTTCCTGCCTCTAGCGTGTCCAAACCCTTAACAATTTTATACGTTTCAATGAGATGCCCTCTCATCCTTCTAAACTCCAGAGTGTACAAGCCCAGCTGCTCCATTCTCTCAGCAAATGACAGTCCCGCCATCCCGGGAATTAACCTTGTAAACCTACGCTGCACTCCCTCAATAGCAAGAATATCCTTCCTCAAATTAGGGGACCAAAACTGCACACAATAGTCCAGGTGTGGTCTCACTAGGGCTCTGTACAACTGCAGAAGGACCTCTTTGCTCCTATATTCGATTCCTCTTGTTATAAAGGCCAACATGCCATTATGCAGGTGCAGCTTTCTTCACTGCCTGCTGCACCTGCATGCTTACTTTCATAGACTGATGTACAAAGACCCCCAAATCCCATTGTACTTCCCCTTTTTCCAACTTGACGCCATTTACATAGTAATCTACCTTCCTGTTTTTGCTACCAAAGTGGATTTTTCCAACTTGATGCCATTTACATAGTAATCTGCCTTCCTGTTTTTGCTACCAAAGTGGATAACCTCACATTTATCCACATTAAACTTCATCTGCCATGCATCTGCCCACTCCCCCAACCTGTCTAAGTCACCCTGCATTCTCATAGGATCCTCCTCACAGTTCACACTGCCACCCAGCTTTGTGTCATCTGCAAATTTGCTGATGTTACTTTGAATCCCTTCATCCAAATCATTGATGTATATTGTAAATAGCTGCGGTCCCAGCACCGAGCCTTGCGGTACCCCACTAGTCACTGCCTGCCATTCTGAAAGGGACCCGTTAATCCCTACTCTTTGTTTCCTGTCTGCCAACCACTTCATCCATGTCAGCACTCTACCCCCAATACCATGTGCCCTAATTTTGCCCACTAATCTCCTATGTGGGACCTTATCAAATGCTTTCTTAAAGTCCAGGTAAACTACATTCACTGGCTCTCCCTTGTCCATTTTCCAAGTTACATCTTCAAAAAATTCCAGAAGATTAGTCAAGCATGATTTCCCCTTCGTAAATCCATGCTGACTCGGTCTGATCCTGTTACTGCTATCCAAATGTTCGGCTATGCTCAGCTAACCTTGAGTTCCTCTTGGTTAGATGCAGACCGTTCTATCTGCCCAGAGAGTTCACCTCCACTGTTGTGACTGCAGCCTATATCCCTCCTGATGCTAATGCCAAGCTTGCAATGAAAGAGCTGCATACTGCCATTAGCAATCAACAGACGCACAACCCCGAGGCAGCCTTCATTGTTGCGGGTGACTTCAATCACTCTAACCTGAAGACTGTACTCCCCAAATTCCACCAACATGTCTCCTTCCCCACTAGAGTAGACAAGACACTGGACAAAGTCTACACCAACATGGCTGAAGCTTACAAAGCCATCCCCCTCCCCCACCTTGGTCAGTCTGATCACGTCTCATTGTTCCTGCTCCCTAAGTACTCCCCACTCATCAGACGGGTTAAACCAACTGTGAGGACAGTTAAAGTCTGGTCAGAGGAAGCGGACTTCACACTTCAGCAGTGTTTTGGAAACACTGACTGGAAGGCGTTTGCAGCCCAGGCCACCCTTGACTCCCACACGGACATTGATTCCTACACATCCTCTGTTCTGGACTTTATAAACTCCACCATCAATAGTGTCACCTCCCTCAAACAGGTGACCATATTCCCGAATCAGAAGCCATGGATGAACAGCGAGGTCAGGCTACTGCTGAAAGCACGGGACACCGCTTTCAGGTCAGGCGATGCTCGAGCCTACAGTTCAGCCAGGGCTAACCTGAAGAGGGGCATCAAGAAGGCCAAGCACTGCCATAAGCTCAGGATTGAGGAGCACTTCAACAACAACTCCGACCCCCGACGCATGTGGCAAGGCATCCAGGCCATCACGGACTACAGACCCTCCAACACCACCCCCACATCCAGCGACGCCTCCTTCCTTGAGGAGCTTAACCACTTCTATGGCCGCTTCGACAGGGACAATCTAGAGACAGCCATCAAGGCTGTGCTACCTGCCGATCACCAACCCCTCACACTCACCCCCTACGACGTATTCGTGGCACTGAGTAGGACTAATGCACGTAAAGCTGCTGGCCCTGACGGCATCCCCGGGCGCGTGCTCAGGGCCTGTGCTGCGCAGCTGACAGACGTCTGGACTGACATCTTCAACCTGTCACTTGCCCAAGCAGTTGTCCCCACGTGCCTTAAATCCACCTCCATCGTGCCAGTGCCAAAACACTCCACTGCGGCAAGCCTCAACGACTTCCGCCCAGTTGCACTTACCCCCATCATCACCAAGTGCTTCGAGAGGCTGGTCCTGGCACACCTCAAAAGCTGCCTACCCCCCACACTGGATCCCTATCAGTTTGCCTACCGCAAGAACAGGAGTACGGAGGATGCCATCTCAACGGCACTTCACTCCGCCCTCTCCCACCTCGACAACAGAGACACTTACGTAAGAATGCTGTTCATCGATTACAGCTCAGCATTCAACACCATTATACCATCAAAACTGATCACCAAACTCGGTAACCTGGGCATCGACCCCTCCCTCTGCAACTGGATACTGGACTTTCTAACCAACAGACCCCAGTCTGTTAGGTTAGACAAGCACACCTCTTCAACCCTCACCCTGAACACCGGCGTTCCACAGGGCTGTGTGCTGAGCCCCCTCCTCTACTCCCTCTTCACCTATGACTGCACACCTGTACATGGTACTAACACCATCATCAAGTATGCAGATGATACAACGGTGATTGGCCTCATCAGCAACAACGATGAGTCGGCCTACAGGGAGGAGGTCCAGCACTTAGCAGCATGGTGCGCTGACAACAACCTGGCCCTTAACTCCAAGAAGACCAAGGAGCTCATTGTAGACTTCAGGAAGTCCAGGGGCGGCACGCACACCCCCATCCACATTAACGGGACGGAGGTGGAACGTGTTTCTAGCTTCAGGTTCCTGGGAGTCAACATCTCCGATGACCTCTCTTGGACCCACAATACCTCAACTCTGATCAAGAAGGCTCACCAGCGTCTCTTCTTCCTGAGGAGACTGAAGAAGGTCCATCTGTCTCCTCAGATCCTGATGAACTTCTACCGCTGCACCATCGAGAGCATCCTTACCAACTGCATCACAGTATGGTATGGCAACTGCTCTGTCTCCGACCGGAAGGCATTGCAGAGGGTGGTGAAAATTGCCCAACGCATCACCGGTTCCTCGCTCCCCTCCATTGAGTCTGTCCAAAGCAAGCGTTATCTGCGGAGGGCGCTCAGCATCGCCAAGGACTGCTCTCACCCCAACCATGGACTGTTTACCCTCCTACCATCCGGGAGGCGCTACAGGTCTCTCCGTTGCCGAACCAGCAGGTCCAGGAACAGCTTCTTCCCGGCGGCTGTCACTCTACTCAACAACGTACCTCGGTGACTGCCAATCGCCCCCCCACCCCCCGGACACTTATTATCACTTATTATTATTTATTTAAATCATTTGCTATGTCGCTCTTCCAGGGAGATGCTAAATGCATTTCGTTGTCTCTGTACTGTACACTGACAATGACAATTAAAATTGAATCTGAATCTGAATCTGAATTATGATTGACTCCAGCATTTTCCCCATCACCGATGTCAGGCTAACTGGTCTATAATTCCCTCTATTTTCTCTCTCCCGCCTTCCTTAAAAAGTGGGATAACATTAGCTACCCTCCAATCCTTTGGTTCTTTGGTTCTTTCATGAATTATTTTAATCGTGTTCACTCAGGTTATATAGATATTTAGGAGTAGACGGAGGCCAACCCACAACTTGAGATTACTTCACCATTCAAAAGGATCATGGATTAACTGCCCCACACCTCAACTCCTTCATCTTGCCTGTTCCCTGAAGCCTTTCATTCCCTGACCTTTCTAAAATGCAGATTTTGGAAAATGTTAATTTATCTTTTCTGGATCAAAAGTGGATATCTGTGGGTCTTGATGACATATTTAAGCTATATTTTTCACCCAATGCCAACTGTTAAAATAACAGTTCTTTTCAAGTAACCCTGGCATTCCCTCTCTCTCTATCCTTCCCCCACCTAAGTCGCACCAACTTCTCGTTTTCACCTAACAATGGCCTGTTTCTATCAACCGTTACTTTTTTGCATATCTTTCATTCATTGTTCTTTAACTCTCTGCATTATCTATATCTCTCGTTTCACATTCCTGTGACTTTCAGTCTGAAGAAAGGTCTCGACCCGAAACGTCACCCGTTCCTTCTCTCCAGAGATGTTGCCCGACCTGCTGAGAGATACTCCAGCTTTTTATGTCCATTAACAGTTCTTTTAACTTGCATCATTCGTGAGGATGAATATATGACTTTCATCCAAAAGGCTCATTTGTATGCTGAGTAGTTGAGGACCCATTATCGCATTCCACTGATCTACCCATTCCATTGTCCCCAACCTCCCAATAATACACTTTTATAGAGTGCTTCTGCTGCAAAGAAAATTCTTAGGCTCCTGAAAGGAACATTAACAAACAGAAAATTGACACAGCCACGAAAGGAGATATCAAGATTAACAACAAAATCTACATTAGAGATATATTTTAAGAAGCATCTTTTAGCACAGGAGAGATAGAAAGGTCGGGCAGGGAATTCATTGTTCCCTCATTTCCCTCCTAAACATTTATTACTTCTGTGGCATATTGAAAATTTTATTTAGCCTGTTCAATCTCTCACTGTAGTTAGATCATAGAGCTCAGATAGTCGTGTCCTCATGGCAACATCCTTGTAAAAATCTTCTCCTCAAGAGCATTTTCTTTCGACCTCCGTGTTATTTAATGCAGAATAAGAACATATTGACTCTGTTTTGTACTGAGAATTTTATTAAGTTTGCCTGAACTTTCACTATAGTTCAGATCTTAGAGCTGGGTGCTCCCCTTTGTCTCAGAAACAGTCGAGGCCTCATGGCAACATCCTTGTACTGAGAATTTGCACAAATAATCAGTTGTATGCTCGCTGAATAAAACCATCCTTAAGTTATACATCATTTGTAAATCTTGCTTAAACAAATTTAATTTTGAGAAATACTTAATTTAGATAACCCCACCATTACAGACAGATCTCATTCCACTCTCTGCCTATTGGGAAGACCAGACCCATTTTATTGTTGAGAAACAACTCCATAGACACAAAAACATTAAGTAACATTCCAGGGCTAGAGCAACTGGAATCTTCATATTGCTATTATTTTCCCAAATACTGCAGTTGTGAACAGTGTGATTAGATGAATGAATTACAGAGTGCAAGTGCAATACAAAATCAACTCAAACACAGCACATAAGCCATTTAAAAATAAATGATTTAAAAAACATTAAAAAAGAAAATTACCAGTCAAATGTTATATACATTTTATTCTTTAAAAAGAACTAACAGAATTATGAATCTAACCCTATATCACACACACAAATTGTTCCCCCGCAACGTTGATTACACTGCGAATCGGGTCGGGTAGGTTCCGGTTACTGAAATGGACGAAAAGAATTCCCACGATCTGCTCCGTAGCGTACTACACGTCAGCCCATTGAATTTCGCAGGAGTGGCCTATCTTGCTCCGCTATAGGATCTTTGGATAAAGGCATGATAACAAAACTTGGGGGTGGGTGGGAGGGGGCAGGCAACTTTCTTCCCTTCCTGCTGGAATCATGTTTTAATGTGCCACTGATCACCTTGTAAACTGATTTCCATGTTGTTACATTTATTGCCAACATTGCTAGCACACTTGCCACTGAGTTAATCAAGGGCAGTCCCAGAAACCTCATTACCTAATGGGGAAACTAACAGGCAGGAGCTTGCAAAAGTTGAATGAGTAGTTGTTTGCGGGTAAAGGGGCATCCACAAATTGGGATGCTTTGAATAGTGTCATAGTGAGAATTCAAGATGTGCGTGTTACTCAAAAGGGCAAGGCTGGTGGGAATAGAAACCCTAAATAACAGGAAAAATTCAGGCTCTTGCTATGAAAAAGGCATGGGTCGGGTGTGGGCAGCAGTAATTAAATGTATTAACAGTAATTAACTGTTTAGGGTGAATCAGATGCATAATTAAGGAGTAAAAAGGGGGCAAGCGATTTGATCAGTATATTAAGGGGAAATAGGACAACTAGAGAGAATAGGGATCCTCAATAACCAGAGCAGTTCTTTATGTTTGGAACCATAGGAGATGGGCAAGGTCCTCAATATTTCTCCTGTTGTTACCATGGAGAATAAATGAAGACTTGGAACATGAGAAAATTAAGGCCCATTTCTTGAGGACAGTCCATATTACAGTCGAGGAGCAGGATGTCGTAATATGTATGAAGGGCTAGATCAGCTACATACAGAGACAATGTTGGGAACCAGGGAAGAAATTGCAAAAACCCTGGCTGAGATATATCATTTTCAAGGGAGAGTTAGGTTTAGCTCTGAGGGTATCAATGGATATGGGGGAAAAGCCTGAACAGGGTACTGATTTGGATGATCAGCTATGATCATATTGAATGGCAGTGTTAGCTCGAAAGGCGGAATGGCCTCCTCCTGCACCTATTGTCCCAACCCGAAACGTCACCCATTCCTACTCTCCAGAGATGCTGCCTGTCCCACTGAGTTACGCCAGCTTTTTGTGTCTATCTTCGGTTTAAACCAGCAGCTGCTGTTCCTTCTTACGCTTATAGATTACTATGCCTAACATCTCTGGTAGGAAAGTTACTGGAGAGCATTCTGAGGGATGAGTTGGGCGTAAGTGCTTGTTTCCGGGTTATACCACACTATGATGAGTATATTCACCACCGGGTGGCTCCCGTAATGGCCACCTCGCCAGCAGTCGGTCTTGTGCCTTATCTGTTTTTATTATTGTTATGGGCCTGAACCACAGTCGCTGCATCTTCGCGGGTGGTTGCCGGGTAGTCGCCTTCATGGATGTAGCCAGTGTTGACCGATGAATTGCATTGGCTCATTGGGGAAAAAAAACCTAAGCAGTAGTTTTCAGAACCAAGGATAACCGACCGGTAATGTTAATGTCCGCCGAGTTTCACAGCTGTGTATCTGTGGTTTCTTAAAAGTTGTCTCCACTCCTTCTCCCCCCCCCCCCCCCTCTCCAAGGACTTACGTGACCCTTCCCGTACATTGTGCTTTTACCGTCTTAATTACAGTGCCATCCTTCCTGTTCATCGTGTGTCTGTATCACATTGGCTTTGCACCGTGTGAATTTCACTCAGACAGTGCTCCCCCGCTTGCCCTGTCCCCCACCTGCATAACAGGCTGGTGAAGGAAGCGATGTGTGTGTGTGTTCCACTCTGACAGTCGTCATTCCATTCACCTGAAAAATTGCCCAAGTGGGACAGGCCCAGTATGTCTTGAATGTATGTTTTAATGTCTCTTGGTATGTTTTATGTGCGGGGTGCAGTGGGGATCGGGGGAAAAAAATTTCCAGTCACTTACCTCGACGGAGATGCGTTTTTTCTCCGTGTCGCATCTCCGTCCCCCCCTGCAGCCTACAACGTGGAGTGGTGCGGCCTTTCCTGGAGACCGGCCCGGAGCTTCAAGCCGCCGGTGCGGCGCGGACTTCCCATCGCGGAGCCTGGGAACTTTTGCCGAGGATCGCCAGTGTTGGAGCTCCGACTGCGGGGCCTGTGGGCTTTAACACCGTGTAGCAGCGGTCTCCGGTAAGAAGCGGCCGACTCAGGAGCTCCATGCCGCAGAGTGTTCCGATCCGTCGCGACGCCGGAGTTTCGATCAGCCCGACGAGCGGGCTTGATCAGCGGACCGTTGGCAACGGCTCCATTCAAAAGCCCCGACCACGGGTGAACAAAGTAGGATGACTGAACTTTATTGCCTTCCATCACAGTGAGGAATGTTGATTCCACTGTGGCGGATGTTTATGTTAAACTTTATTTTGTGTATTTTTGTTTTTTACTCAATATGGCTGTATGGTAACTCGAATTTCACTGTACCTTAATTGGTACACGTGACAAGTAAATTGAACCTTGAATATAGTATTGTTGGTTTTAATTAGACCAGCAGTTAACTAGATCGGAGCTCCATAGCAGAGTTCAAATTACAGATAGGTACGAATGTAAATTCAAACTGTGGAGTAAATCTGTTCTTTCAAAGCTAATAATCAACATGAAATTAATAATGTATACCTCTCCACTGATGCCGCCTGCTATCCTTACACTACATGCAACTGTAAGCTTACCAGCATGTCTCAGTCATGGATGGACAATAAATTCCCGCATTTCCTCTGATTTGCACTTTATATGAAAGATTTAAAAAAAAATCAAATCAAGTTTATTCGTCACATACGAGATGTGCAGTGAAATGAAAAGTGGCTATGCTCGCGGACTTTGTGCAAAAAACAAACAAACTACAAACAGAATCACATATTCTTTTACATATTAAATATTGTGGGCGGAAGGAAAAAGGGGGGGAAAAAAACAGAAATTAAAAAAAACCCAGTAGAATGGTACAGTAAAGTTGGTCCCTGGTGAGATATGAGTTTACAGTCCTCATGGCCTCTGGGAAGAAACTCCTTCTCAACCTCTCCGTTCTCACAGCATGGCAATGGAGGCGTTGCCATGCACAAATATCTACGTGGGTACATAACTGAGGGAGTATTTTTTTTACAGGGGAACATAAAAAATCCCATAGCATTATTTCAAAAAGGATTGAATTATTCCGGCTGCCAGGATCAATGCTTATCCTTAACTCAACATCATCAAAGCAAATTATTTGGTCATTATTGCCATTTGTGGGAACATGTGCACAAATTGTCTGCTACATTTCCTGCATTAAAGGGATGATTAAACATCAAAAGTATTTCATTGGTTGTGAAGTACTTCAGGGCAGCTTAAGAATGCAAAAGGCAGCATTTAAAGACTTTTGCTGGAACTTCTATTAAATAATGGCAGTGCAGTTGACTGCCATAGGGTAAATGTGCACCAGAGATCGTTTTTGGATTAGCTTTTAATACTGCAGATGAACCTCTTTCAGGTGTCACAAATTATTTTTATGCTGTTGACAGGATTCTCTAAGTTTTTATAATGTTCTATGAACTGCACTAATTAAACAGCAGCAAATGCTAGCTTCATTACCAAGCTGTTTGTTAAATCCAATAAAACGTCATGAACATTACACTTTCACTGTGTGCACAATGGACACCATGGCAGCATTAGCATTGGTCTTATCTTCAAAAGTACACTTTTAAGTATAATACCAATACTAATTAAACTCAAACCAGTCACCCGCTGAATGATGTTATGCATACATGCAATCCCCCAAGGCCTTAACAGGATAAAGAGCACCACCACATGTGGGATTTAAGTTATTGCATGGCAATTTACTCATGGTCTATAAATCTGTTTTTAATACTGCTAGTCCTTTAATGCTTAATTTACACATTAGGCACAATGAAAGGCAACATATCATACATTTAGTCTTTCTAATTCAGTAAAATGATTCTTGTGTAGAAAATACTCCCTGTTTAGCAAATGGTGGCAGTTACCACTATAGAAGACAAGTTTTTAAATGTTAAATGATTTAAGCTTTATTTGTCCACACTAATATGAATTTTATTCCAATGTGCCTGGTAAACTTTCATTAATAGAACATAGAACAGTACAGCATTGGGATAGGTCCTTCAGCCCACAATGTCCATGCCGAATAAGATGCCAAGGTAAACTAATCTCAACAGCCTGCACTTGATCGATATCCCTGCATTTCCATGTGCCTATCTTTCATTGTTCTATCTGGAACATATGACAATAAAACATTCTTGACAAGCCTCTAAAACGCCACTGTTGTATCTGCCTCCAACATCACTCCTGGCAGTGCATTCCAGGCATTCACCACTTTCTGTGTAAAAACTTGCCCCACGCATCTCCTTTAAGCCTTCAATTATACTTTATTGTCACATATAACCATATAACAATTACAGCACGGAAACAGGCCATCTCGACCCTTCTAGTCCGTGCCGAACACATAATCTCCCCTAGTCCCATATACCTGCGCTCAGACCATAACCCTCCATTCCTTTCCCATCCATATAACTATCCAATTTATTTTTAAATGATAAAAACGAACCTGCCTCCACCACCTTCACTGGAAGCTCATTCCACACAGCTACCACTCTCTGAGTAAAGAAGTTCCCCCTCATGTTACCCCTAAACTTCAGTCCCTTAATTCTCAAGTCATGTCCCCTTGTTTGAATCTTCCCTACTCTCAGTGGGAAAAGCTTTTCCACGTCAACTCGGTCTATCCCTCTCATCATTTTAAAAACCTCTATCAAGTCCCCCCTTAACCTTCTGCGCTCCAAAGAATAAAGCCCTAACTTGTTCAACCTTTCTCTGTAACTTAGTTGCTGAAACCCAGGCAACATTCTAGTAAATCTCCTCTGTACTCTCTCTATTTTGTTGACATCCTTCCTATAATTAGGCGACCAAAATTGTACACCATACTCCAGAATTGTCCTCACCAATGCCTTGTACAATTTTAACATTACATCCTAACTTCTATACTCAATGCTCTGATTTATAAAGGCCAGCACACCAAAAGCTTTCTTTACCACCCTATCTACATGAGATTCCACTTTCAGGGAACTGTGCACAGTTATTCCCAGATCCCTCTGTTCACCTACATTCTTCAATTCCCTACCATTTACCATGTACGTCCTATTTTGATTTGTCCTGCCAAGATGTAGCACCTCACACTTATCAGCATTAAACTCCATCTGCCATCTTTCAGCCCACTCTTCCAACTGGCATAAATCTCTCTGTAGACTTTGAAACTCTACTTCATTACCCGCAACCCCACCTATCTTAGTATCATCTGCATACTTACTAATCCAATTTACCACACCATCGTCCAGATCATTGATGTACATGACAAACAACAGTGGACCCAACACAGATCCCTGTGGCACCCCACTCGTCACTGGCCTCCAACCTGACAAACAACCATCCACCATTACTCTCTGGCATCTCCCATTCAGCCACTGTTGAATCCATCTTGCTACTCCACCATTAATACCCAACCATTGAACCTTCTTAACCAAGTATAGCAGGTAGAGTGAAATGCTTTGTTTTGCACACAACCCGGTAAACCTTGCTACTCCACCATTAATACCCAACCATTGAACCTTCTTAACCAAGTATAGCAGGTAGAGTGAAATGCTTTGTTTTGCACACAACCCGGTAAAATCAGAAGGACCTCACCGAGGCAGTGTACAAAAGTTGCCACGTTTCTAGTGCCGACAAAGTTACAAAAGTTCACGTGGCAGTCGACTGCCTCCCCACGCTGGGAACCCTCAACAATACACAATCGTCTTCCTCTGTGATAGGTATGATTCCAACCAGAGTATTCTATCCTTGACGCTTATTTTTCCAGGAAGCTTTGATGCTATACTTGGGCAAATGCTACCATGGTATTAAAAGTAGGTACACTCACCTAACTACCAGAATTCAGCTCTCCCGCATATGGTTCAACCATGTCTATTCATCTGGTTCAAGCAAAACCCAAACTGAGCATCAGACGACAAGACTTATTTGATAACTTGCTGATTATAGAAGCCAACTTCCATTAGAAGCCATGTTTTGCAGTGGACAGATTGGGTGATTTTTATGGATAGAACCTGGACATTTTCTTAATTCTGTGGTAGATGTTGCTGCTGTGACCATACTGAACAAAATGTTTGTGGGTCAGAAGCACTGAAATGCAAGTTGCCCGTTGACCAAGCTTAATCATCTTCTTTGCTCCCAAACCCTCAAAATATGCTGTGTTTGTCAATTCGATCCACACCTCGTATTCCCATTAACATAGCTCAAAGTTTCCAACATGCATCCTGGTTTACTGCCTCTCCACAACATTCCCACTCTAAAAGAAAGCCAAATGTAGAAACAGGAATCAAAGAAAAGAAGCATTGAGAGATTGTCTCAATCCTGAAACGTCACCCATCTATGTTATCCTAAGATGCTGCCTGACTGGCTGAGTTACTCCATTAAAAAAAAATCAAACCTGTCAACAAATTTGACTCCCAAACTCAAAAGCATCTGGCCAAACAACACTTCCCCATTTCTGCTTGGGTAAATCACTCAATTCACCGTCAGGATTAATTTATGCTTTTGATCTGGGGTATGGGTCCAATTATTTATTAATGTCGCTCATGTTCACTTGATCAGTATTTCATTCATAATCTTGCCATATGGTGGATAATACAATGGCAATTGTAATTTAATATTTATACACAGATATGTGTTGAATTCAATCTATAACAAGTTTTCACAATAGACAAAGAATGATGCTAATCACAGGATCCTTGTACTGTTATGAAGTAAGAAAGATGTTTCCATTATGGATTTGTTCATTAAGTAAATAGTCTCTCTGACTAGTCCTCAGTGTGTCCTTTATTTCAATGCTTGACATACTTCACGTCGTCCAAATGATCCAAACAGAGGTAGATCTCAATTACTGAACTCATGCCAGTGAAACACAAAACCGCCTACTGGTATATTTCCATCACATTAAAATTAATATAAAAATGGATAGAAATGCACAGTTAACATCATTCTCAATTTATTTCATACATTTTACAAGAGTTGGTTCATTAGAATTAAAACTGCTAAAATGAAACAAGGGAAGACATGCCAATAGCAGCGAGTTATCTTGCCAATTTAAGAAAATATCCCAAAGAGTATAATTAGAATTATTGAACCAAAAACTGCTTCCTCTGACGGCTTTAAACCCAGCACCTACCTGAAGCTAGAACTAATGCATGTTCTAGCAACATTTCAATTCCTCCAAAATCGGGATGTTTTACAAAGAATGGTTAATGGTTGAAGTACAGAGAACTGAATAGCTACTGTTCTGAACAATGCAAGCAATGCAAAGATTAAGAACATCAAGGCCATTACACATAGTACAGAAAGAATGGGGAGTTCTTCTCCCGTGGTTTAAAAATAAACACCATCCTGCTACTATCTGAAATCCTTCAAAATAACGCAAACAGAAATGAGATGAAAGCAGAAAGTTCTTAGCCAGTGAGTAATTTGGTCAAATTTACCATTTGAAATAAAGCCAGTTGATTTTGCTGATAGCTATGCAAGAAAAAGAGAACATTATGTCATTTCTAGGAAGTTTTATTACTGTACATTGTTCAAAAGCCCTCGGCTGCTTCTGAAAGACAGATTCACATACTCAGAAATCAAAGTTTTCTTATAGCTTTGCATAATCTTTAAGGATCATTTCAAGCTTCTGGCTGTGCATGATGTTCCCTTTAATATGCAGCTTGCCTGAAACGAAAGCCTGTGAGAAAAAAAACACACAAAATTGAAGGAGGTATTAAGATAATAGAACCATTATTACTATTCACTTTATTGTCATTTCACTGAGTACTTGCATACACAGAAGAAACAAAAAAATGTTTCTCATCAGTTTTGTCATCAATAAAAACAGAAAGAAATACTTACAAGTCATCTCTAAGATAGAACTGAAATAGAACTAAAACAGACATTCAGACAGAACAATCGATCCCTAACATAGGAACAATTTTAAGTGCTGTTCAGTGGCTTCACCTTGACAGGTAACTAGCTGTCAAGGTGTTGGGGAGGGATTAGATGTGGGTGTGTATGTGTGTATGGGGAGAGGACACAGTCCGTTAACCATTTTTATTGCTTGTGGGAAGAAGCTCTATAGCATCCTGCTGGTTCTATAGCTGCTACCCCTGTACCTCTTCCCAGATGGCAGAAGGGAGAAGATGTAGTGGGAGGGGTCCTTAATGATGGAGATGGCTCTGAGGATGCAGTGCTTCTGGTAGATCTCCAACAGGAAAGGGAGGGGGGCACCAATGATCCTGCTGGTTGTCTTCACTATCCTGTTTAGCTGTCTTTGTTCATAGGCCTTGCAGCTCCCAAACCAGGAAGTGATGCCGGAGGTCAGTATGCTTTCAATGGTACCCCTGTAGAAGGTGGTAAGGTGAACAGTGGGGAGACCTGCTTTTCTAAAAGCAAGTTGAATTCCAATTTTGCACATTTCCCACATACAGCAGATACAAAAGGATGAGTATCCATTATGTCTGGTCTCTAAGCCCGTTGACCTTTCTGCAATTCCAGCTTTTTCCTGTGGATGGAAATGGAGGCAGGAGGTTCTGCAGCCTCAAACAGGCAAAAGTAATTGAATAATGTACAATTGTTAGAAGTATCGTACTCATTTTATCTATTTTTTTAAATTAACAAGTGCATTTTGGGACGACAGATGGCACAATGGGCTAAGTGTTCGGCTGGCAACCGGAAGGTAGCCGGTTCGAATCCCGCTTGGAGTGCATACTGTCGTTGTGTCCTTGGGCAAGACACTTCACCCACCTTTGCCTGTGTGTGAATGTGTGAGAATGTGTGTGAGTGATTGGTGGTGGTCGGAGGGGCCGTAGGCGCAGAATAGCAGCCACGCTTCCGTCAGTCTGCCCCAGGGCAGCTGTGGCTACAGAAGTAGCTTACCACCACCGAGTGTGACTGAGGAGTGAATGAATAATGCGATGTAAAGCGCCTTGAGTATTAGAAAGGCGCTATATAAATCCCATCCTTTATTATTATTTCACTGTATCTCGGTACACGTGGCAAATAAATTATTATTGAACCATTGAAGTTAGCTTTTACAAAAGGTTTAGTGCAGTAAAACTCCAATAAACCTCTACCCGATTGTTCAAGAATCCTAGTGGTTCAGTTTTTGGCTCTCTTGGTGACGTGTCCCATATTCCCTTTAAATGCACCAGGCTCATTTTAAACTTTCTCATAGACCAATTTTTGGCATTTCCTTCAAATTTACTGAAAAAAAATAATCTCTCTTGCTCTGAAACATTGCAAAAGCAGCAAAATAACATTATTTTATATGTGAAAATATTAATATGAAAAAACATTCAATAGACCAGAAAATCTGCCAATCTGGAAACCATAGTGTTAAATTTGCCTGATTAATGTAGTCCTTGTTCAATCTATCCAAATGACCTAATTTAATGATCATTCCACAATATTCTCACTTAATTCTACAGCAATGAAATACAGTAATTAAACAAATTGCTGTTCAACCCTTTATGAATTTCTGACCTGAACGGACAAACACAGCCGTTTTCAGATCAGGCTAGTGATGGAGTGTTTCCGTTATAAAGAGGCACTGGGTAGGCTAGGTTTGTTTTCCTTTCAGCCAAGTGGATCAAGGGGGAATGGACACACTTGATTTATGGGGTAGATAGTAGGAAACGTTTCCTCAAGGCAGAAGTATCTGAGACTATAAGGCAGAGGTTGAGTATATCAGTAAGAGATTTCGAGGGGAGCCACAGAAGAAATGTTCCCTCCCAGGTCGCTGAAATCAGGTATACAATACCTCAGCGGGTTGTACTCAAACCATTTAAGTAACATCTAGATGAGCACTTGAGTCATCTCCACGTAGAAGTCTATGGACCAAGTACCAGTCAATAGGATTAGTATACAAGTTACTTGATGGCCTTCATGGTCACAGTGGGATGAAGTGCCTGTTTCTATGCTGTGTACATCTATGATAAAGTCCCTCTCAATTGGGTGTATAAAAGTGCATTGTACAAAGTACCATGCCATAGAGGGAGTAGGAAAATGTAGGCCATTTTTTAATTACATATGGACAAGACATCTTGCATTCCTTTTTTGTTTACCATTTATAATTTTAAGATCTACCTTTTGAGGATTAAGTTTTCCTGATACTAGTTGCATGAAATCTTCATCTGACAACATGAAGGTAGTGTCAGCCTGATGCCGTGCAGCTCCCCTGTACAACTCTCCAGAATCATTCTTCAGATCGATAGCTAAAAAACACCCAAAGGTAATTAGAAGAGATTCTGGGGAAAGAAATATTGGATTAATATTTTATTCATACTTTATTATTGATTTCAGAAACTTGCAAGGACAAATGAAACGTGCACAATTTAATTTAGGAAAAATGTCAGAAATCGTTCGACAATATACACTATAATGAAAACTGGCATAAAACACACCTTTCTGTCAGTTTCTATTTCCCTTTAAAATCTAGGGGGACAACAGGCCTTTGTTAATTTTATAAACTGATTCACAACTATATATATAATCATCATTCCTTGACATTAATGTTCAACTCAATATACAATAAGAATATGGTCATTAAATCAGGGGAAGGTGTAGATTAGTATGTCTTTACTATATATATTGCTCACTTGCCTAGTTGGTTTCAGTTTATTTTAGTTTTGTTTTTTTGTTCAGTTTGTTATTTTACTATGGTTGACAGACTTCGTAAGCCTGAACCTTTAGTGTTCGATGGTGACCTCGCCGAGCGCATTTTTGAAGAGGACTTCACCGTGTATGTCCGTGCAGCGCATCTTGCTGCAGCTCCAGCCATTCATGCCTCCATTCTCTACAATCTGGCTGACGTGCTCGTAGATTCCACTATGCCCCAGCTCAGGTAGACGCTGTGGGTGTTCAAATAGTCTCGGCAGAATCTATAGATGCCAAGAGTTCATTCTGGCAGATTCCCTTGGATCACAACTCTTCCAAGCTAACCACTTTCAGCACACCCTTCGGACATTACAAATTCCTGCGTATGCCATTCGGCATAAACTTGGCAAGTGAGGTATTTCAGTGTACTATGAAACAACTATTTTCAGGTTACCCATGCTCCATCATTGTTGATGACATTCTTGTTGCTGGACAAACAGTCCCAGAAGATGATGCAAACTTAAAGAAAGTTCTGGATCGCGCTAAAGAGATCAACCTCAAGTTCAACCCCCTAAAGTGCAAATTCAGAGTGAGCGAGGTGAATTACGTGGGTCATGTGTTCACCAGTGACGGCCTCAAACCTGATCCATCAAAGACTATTGCAATCAACGAGTAACCAGCACCCACACACATGCTCAGCCTGCAGAGATTCCTTGGAATGGTAAACTACTTAGGGAAAGTCATTCCAAATTTCAGTGAACTATCGGCCCCACTGCACCACCTAACCCACAAAGACACTGTTTGGTACTGGCATGAATAGCAGCAGAGGGCGTTCGACAGTCTTAAACAACAAATGTCTTGCGCCCCCCACCCTCACCAACTTTGATGTGAAGCTACATGTCACACTGACTTGCGATGCCTCGCTGTACGGTTTAGGAGCAGCTTGCCTCCAAGACAACGGGGATGGCAACAGGCCTGTTTCTCACACCATGACCAACACGGAACAATGCTACGCTCAGATTGAAAAGGAGCTGCTAGTGGTCGTTTTTGCTTGCAGGAAGTTTAATGACTTTATCTTCGGGAAAACGGTCATGATTGAGACTGAGCATCAACCCCTAATCAGCATTCTGATCAAACCGATACATGCTTCTCCATGACGCCTCCAACGTATGTTGCTACAGCTACAGAAATATGACATTGTTCTAACATACAAACGTGGCAAGGACATGCACCTGGCTGACATCCCTGTCACGTGCTCCACGGAAGATCTGCGAGAAAT
Organism: Amblyraja radiata; assembly: GCF_010909765.2. Classification (NCBI taxonomy): domain Eukaryota; kingdom Metazoa; phylum Chordata; class Chondrichthyes; order Rajiformes; family Rajidae; genus Amblyraja; species Amblyraja radiata. The sequence continues at coordinate 25,845,163 of NC_045958.1, read as the reverse complement.
CATCCACAGCTGAAGACAGTTTCCTTGTGATGACAGTCTCCTATGTTCCTTCGTCCAGTTTGGAGGACCTAGTTGCCCAAACTGCCGCTGACGATATCCTCCGATCGCTCTCCTCCGTCAGACAAGCAATACAGATTACCGCTCCTAATCTGGCCCTTCTTTGCCGTTCGTGATGAACTAGTACTACAAGAGGACATTATCGTAAAGGGCCACAAAGCTGTAATTCCTGCTTCCTTACACAGCAAATACTTTGATGCTGTCCATGCGGGACACCCAGGTGCAGAGGCAACTGTCCTGCAAGCGAAAAGCATGTTTTTCTGGTCTGGCACGGCTGATTATATTTGTGAGAAAGTAAAGTCCTGTGCAGTGTGCAACAGTTTGACACCACATCAACAAAAGCAGCCACTCCTCTCACGCCCGGTTCCCGACCTCCCATGGTCCACGTTGGCCACTGACATTTTTGAGTGGCATGGCAAAAATACCTTGTTCGAGTCGACTCATATCCCGGATTGCTTGAAATCGATCTGCTCAGTGGCCCTACCTCTGCAGGCATAGTCCAGAAGCTGTTATGCCATTTTTCTGTTCATGGGTCTCCATATCAGCTACTGTCTGACAATGGCAGTCAATTTACCAGCCAGTACTTCAAAGACCAGCAGCCTCAAATACCCACAGTCAAACGGGCTGGCTGAACGTGCTGTCAGGAGTGCCAAACAAGTGATGGAATGATCCCACAGAGCAGGATCCGACATATACCTAGACCTGCTCAACCTGTGCAACATCACCCGCGACCCGATTATTGGGTTCTCCCGCCCAGTGACTGATGTCAAGGCAAACCCGAGCCACACTGCCTGTGGCGAAACAGGCGCTAGTACCGCATGTGATCTCATCATCCGAAATCCAGTCCAGGCTACAACAATAACATGATGTTCAAAAAGGATGGTATGACAAGACGAGCAGACCATTTCCACCACTAGCCATGGGACAGGTGGTCCGTCTACAAACCGACAAGGGTCACGACCACCTCGGTGTAATTTCTGGAACTGCTTCCGAACTACATTCATATTTGGTCAACGCCGATGGCGGCACCTACAGACATAATAGACTGCACATCCTGCCCGTAAACGAACCCGCACCACCTCCGTATTATCCTGACCGCATGGGGATACTTCCATCCCCATCCAGCGGCATTGGCCCGACCACACCACTATTACCATCCGCTCCTGATCTGGTCATTTCGCCTATGGCCACGCTGCCTCCACCCTACCAAGGTCTCCTGTTTCATCCCTGGGGATGCTGTTTCAATCTCCTGCACCTAATCTACCACCGATCGCATCTCCGGTAATGGGAGAAAATGCAGGTTGCATCTGCAAGCCCACCGTAAAGTACCCGGGCTACGTTTGAACTGCCCTCCAGCTTACTTACACATACCATATGTATTATATGTAATCAGTAGTACCTACATTTTGCATGCGATTATCATATCTATTTTATTAGGAGTTAATGCTTTTGTAGTCCAGTCCAGATCTTCATCCCTACCCTGGACCGGCCCTATAAGCCGGTGTGTCACTCTCTCTCTTTTAGATTTGATGCGGACCAGAGATAAAAGCACGTTGTGTTCCCTCCATTTGTACTGCAATAAAGACTGTGAGTTCTAACCTCAATGTGTGAGACTGATAATTTCAACAGAAGGTTTATTTTATCAGTGCAAAAAAACCCACAAAATTATGTGAAGTACTTTACAATATACATTTGACTGTGGCCAAGTTTGGTTGAATAGTAAAATGTGTAATAAAATGGGACAACTATCACAACATTTGGCATGTTCACTACCCATCAAGGTAATGAATGGGGGATATCAGGAAGACATCTTTTTTGAGTTTTTGGCAATACCCTTATGCATGAAATACGCAAATAATTTAACATATCTCAAGCAAAGAAACAAGAAAATCAATGGGTAGAACATTCTTGTTTTTGATCAAAGGATATAACCCTTTAAATCTCAATCACTGGGCAAAACCTGAAACTGATACATGATCCTCTAACCTCGTTTACAGTTATCCCCATGGTAAGCTCGGCTTTACACTATCATAGACACCCCCCTCCCTGAAACTTAACAAACTTCTTTTGGATCCTTCATAGGTTCTGACGAAGAGTCTTCAATCTAGAATACAGATAGAAACATAGAAATTAGGTGCAGGAGTAGGCCATTCGGCCCTTCGAGCCTGCACCGCCATTCAATATGATCATGGCTGATCATCCAACTCAGTATCCCGTACCTGCCTTCTCTCCATACCCTCTGATCCCCTTAGCCACAAGGGCCACATCTAACTCCCTCTTAAATGTAGCCAATGAACTGGCCTCGACTACCCTCTGTGGCAGAGAGTTCCAGAGATTCACCACTCTCTGTGTGAAAAAAGTTCTTCTCATCTCGGTTTTAAAGGATTTCCCCCTTATCCTTAAGCTGTGACCCCTTGTCCTGGACTTCCCCAACATCGGGAGCAATCTTCCTGCATCTAGCCTGTCCAACCCCTTAAGAATTTTATAAGTTTCTATAAGATCCCCTCTCAATCTCCTAAATTCTAGAGAGTATAAACCAAGTCTATCCAGTCTTTCTTCATAAGACAGTCCTGACATCCCAGGAATCAGTCTGGTGAACCTTCTCTGCACTCCCTCTAGGGCAATAATGTCCTTCCTCAGATTTGGAGACCAAAACTGTACGCAGTTCGGGTGAGGCCTGACCTGTTGAGATTTCAAGCAATTTCTATGCCTTTTTTTGTCACATTATTGCCGGTTGAGGTGGATGTGTTATATTTTCATTTTTGTAAATAGAGGTGGCAGTCAAGAAACTGGTTTAAGCTGCTCATTTCGTCGGATGATCAGAGAAACAGGGCAGCACAATGGCACAGCGATAGAGTTGCTGCCTGACATGCCAGAGACCCGGGTTCGATCCCGTCTAAGGATGCTGGCTGCACGGAGTTTAAAAGGTCTCCATGTGACCACGTGGGTTTAGTCCGTGCGCTACGGTTTCCTTCCACATTTTAAAGACGTACAGGTTTGTAGGTTAATTGGCCTCTGTAAATTGTTTTTTTACTGGATAGAGGTAGTGTATGGGTGATTGATGGTCAGCGTGGGCTCGGTGGACCGAAAGACTCGTTTTCAGGCTATATCTCCAAACTAAACGAAAGTAGACTCTAGAGCGATAACCCCAGATCTACCAAGCAAGTCAAACCAACTAATGTGAAGCACAGTCTGGGGTCTATTTGAGTCCAAAATAATTTATTTTGTCTCATGAATTGATTTATGGAACATCAATGTTTTTGCCAATCCCTAAATATCCTTCAGGATGTGTTGATAGGCCATAAACTACAACAGCATGTCCAGAATCAATTTAGCACTTGAAACATTTATAGCTGAACTACTTTTATTGTTCATCAAAACATATCTTCTTGTCAACATTCAGGAAGTCAATTCAAAATTCCTAAGGAAACAGCCTCATAGCATTGGCTTAAAACTTGCTGTTACATTTGCTCCCAGTCTTCTTTGAAGAGACATTTTACTCTCCAAGGGATAATCCACATTGTGCAGATGGAAGCCATGAATCAGCAACAAACTTAAATCAGAAAAGGTTCTACAAATCTTGAGTTTCAAAATAGTCAGTTGTTTTTAAACCTTGTAGGAATTTATTTTCAATTAAATGTAACTGCAGTGATTCTAAACCGAAAAGGGGCATTCCAATATTTCATACTGTTGCACCCATAGATAGCTGCACTCGGGGCCGGATTTAGATGAAGAGAGGCCCTAAGCTGTCCCACTTGTGAGGCCCCCTCCGCGTTGGTTTTCAGCGCTGGCGGCGAGGCAGCGACCGGACATCAATGGCGGCCAAATCTCCCACAATTCAAAGCGAGAGAAAAAGTGCCCAGCGCCGACCAGTTGCCGTTGCAGTGCGCATGCGCCGGGCGGCCGATGATGTGCGAGTCGTGGTTGTGCGCATGTGCAGGGGGGAGGACGTGCAGGCCGCAGCAATGCGTATGTGCAAGGCGGCCTGCCGTGCCGGCGGATGAGGAGAGAGCGGAGCCCGGCGGCGCGGACACGGATAGCGGGGGGAGATGGAGAGAGAGAGAGATAGAGAGGGGGGCCGCCCAGAGTTGAACGGTAGGTGTCCTGCCTTGGCCGGAGGCCCCCTAGATTTCGAGGCCCTAGACTTCAACCTATGAAGCCTAGTGGTGAATCCGGCTCTGCGAGGCCCCCCTAGACCTCGAGGCCCTAAGCTTAAGCTTGTCTAGCATATAGGCAAATCCGGCCCTGGCTGCACTAAGGCAGCTCATGTCGGCCTATAATTGCACTGTTTTCCTTTTGTTGTCTAAATGAAAATTTAAATTATCTCAAACCTGCCACATTTACGTTCCCTGACTTCAAGGACATTAACTGAAGATGCCTCAGCTTGACTTTGTGGCATATGACAGTAATGAGCTAAAAGGGCTCATTATTTATATAGTTTGTCAATTTCCATGGCTCACCAAGTGCCATTGTGCAGGAACAAGGCAACGTCTCACATTACATGTATGGCAGCAGAGCCGACAGCGCATTTAACATCAGATACAGTACTGGCAGAAAATATCGATGAGCATAGCCAATACTTTGTTAAACCTGAGAGTTGATAAATTGGAGAGCATATTGCACAGCATTAAGGAAAACAAAGCCTATGTCAGAGGCATAATTGTTTAACTATTAGCTAATGAAAAATTGACAATCATGGATCAGATCCCAGCACAAACCTTGAACTTGCTCAGCCAGACAACCTTTAGGTCAAGCAGCAGCAATCTCGAGCAACTGCATGTGTGTGACCTGCAGATGGTCATGGGGAGGGGAGGGGTGGGGGTGGGATTTTGCACATCGGGGGTCCTCCATGGAGGATTGTCAAGCAGTTGCAATACCAAGAAGAATGGGGTTTGGAAAGTGAAAGTTTATTTTTTGCCACTCACTCGTATACAGTATTAATTGGGAAAGGTTAAAGAAAAATAATTGAATTATTAAGTTAGAGGATGAAGATGTACTTCCATTACGTTCCATTGAAGATTATTTCTAATTTTAATAAGCATACCTTCAGGGAATTTCATGCTGTTGTTTAATTAACTTTTCACAATTCCATAATTCTGCTCTTAGCAACAGGTTTGGAATTCCTCATTTAGCAAATTAATAACCAACGTCAGCACCTTTTATTATTTTTAGCTGCATGGTTTAAGCATCCCATAATGTTAGGGTAATATTAATACAACAGAAATCCTGCACCATGGACATGACTCATGTTCAAATGAATTTAGCACTTTCACATTACAGAAATAAAACTGGCAACCTTCTGCAATAAGTGAAGATTCATTGGTGATATATTGTACGCGTAGAATTTAGAACATTTAATCTCAGGATCCACATGTTGGTGGAAAACATTAAGCCACTTTAACACTTCTTTTTAATTCTACTTCATCAGTCACCGATTAATTATTTTATCAAAACATTCAGAAAGATTCACCTTATAGATCTGTTAGCCCCAGTGATTGCACAAACTTCCTCCTAATACTTTTCAATAAAATGTAAAATTTGTGTCTTCAGTATCACTCAGACTGGCAAATAGATAGCAAAGACAAATACCCAAATTCTCATTCACTATTTGCAACCAAGGCCAAACCTCTCAACTAAATTCTTAATTAAAATAAGAGACATAAATGATAATCATTCTTCCGGATTGCATTGAAAAAAGCTCCACTCTGGCAGGATACAAAATGGCCACATCAGACTCGCTCAAGTCAACAAAATCAAGTAAAACAGAAATCCGCACTCTTCTGAAGGCCAGACACTGGGCATTCATGTCTGATGATACAGTGGTCTACAAGAAGTCCAGATACGACTTTGGTAAGGCCATCAAAAAGGCCAAAAGGGACTTCTGCTCCAAGCTGGAGGATGGGACAAATGTTCGGCAGCTGTGGCGGGGCCTGAATGCAATCACGGCGAAATCAGGAGGTAGCTCAAATGTCGGCGAAACATCACTCCCTGACGAGCTCAATGTGTTTTACGCACGCTTTGATAGGGTGAACACGGATGTGCCTTCTCGAGCCCCCATTCGTTGTGATGATATTTCGGTCTCAGTCACAAAGGTCGACGTCAGAAAATCATTCAGAGGGGTGAACCCTCAGAAAGCGCCTGGACCTGATGGTATACCCGGTCGTGTTCGAAAGACCTGTGCAGACCAACTGGCTGGAGCTTTTACGGACATTTTCAACCTCTTGCTTCTGAGGTCTGAGGTTCCCACCTGCTTAAAAGGGCATCAATTATACTTGTGCCCAAGAAGAGCAATTTGACGTGCCTCAACGACTATCGACCAGTGGCACTAACGCCTGTAGTGATAAAGTGCTTTGAGAGGTTGATCACGGCGCAAATCAACTCCTACCTCGACAAAAACCTGGACCCACTGCAGTTCGCTTACCGCCACAACAGATCAACGACGGATCCAATCTCACTGGCTCTCCACTCCGCTCTGGACCACTTAAACACCAAAAACTCATATGTCAGGCTGTTACTCATTGATTACAGCTCGGCATTTAATACAATCATCCCCTCCAAGCTGGTTACCAAGCTCTCACATCTGGGTCTCTGTGCATCCCTCTGCAATTGGATCCTCGACTTCCTCATCCACAGACTGTTCTTATTGGTGGAAATGTGTCAGCCTCGATAACACTCAGCACGGGAGCACCTCAAGGCTGCGTGCTCAGCCCCCTGTTGTACTCACTCTATACTCATGACTGCGTAGCCGGTCATAGTGCAAACTCCATCATCAAGTTCGCTGACGACACCACTGTTGTGGGACGTATCACTGATGGGGACGAGTCAGACTATAGAAGAGAGATCGAGCAACTGTCCATATGGTGCCAGCACAATAACCTGGCCCTCAACACCAACAAAACCAAGGAATTAATTGTGGACTTTGGAAGGGGTAGGATGGGGACCTACAGTCCCGTTTATATCAACGGGTCGATGGTGGAGAGGGTCAAGAGCTTCAAATTCCTGGGCGTGCACATCTCTGAAGATCTCTCCTGGTCCGAGAACACTAATGTAATTATAAAGAAAGCACATCAGCGCCTCTACTTCCTGAGAAGTTTACGGAGAGTCGGTTTGTCAAGGAGGACTCTCTCTAACTTCTATGGGTGCACAGTAGAGAGCATGCTGACCGGTTGCATCGTGGCTTGGTTCGGCAACTTGAGCGCCCAGGAGCGGAAAAGACTACAAAAAGTAGTAAACATTGCCCAGTCCATCATCGGCTCTGACCTCCCTACCATCGAGGGGATCTATCGCAGCCGCTGCCTCAAAAAGGCTGGCAGCATCATCAAGGACCCACACCATCCTGGCCACACACTCATCTCCATGTTACCTTCAGGTAGAAGGTACAGGAACCTGAAGACTGCAACGTCCAGGTTCAGGAACAGCTGCTTCCCCACAGCCATCAGGCTATTAAATGCAACTGAAACAAAACTCTGAACATTAATAGACCATTATCTGTTTATTTGCACTTTATCTGTTTATTTATTCATGTGTGTATATATTTATATAATGGTACATTGACACACTGATCTGTTCTGTATTCATGCCTACTATATTTTGTTGTGCTGAAGCAAAGCAAGAATTTCATTATCCTATCTGGGACACATGACAATAAACTCTCTTGAATCTTGAATCTTGAAAATAGGAAAATTATGTAGTGCACATAGCTGGCAGTCAATGTTGTTCTCTGTCTAGCATTAAGTAAACTTCCCAACCAAATAATTCAATTCAATATGGTATTCCCTCAGCATGGTCCAAAGGAAAACTCCACATACTTAATTTGCAACTATACATCCATTTCAGAATTAAACAAAAACAACTTGAAAGCTTAACAGAGATAGAGTCATACAGCATGAAAGCAGGCCATTTGACCCAACTCGCCCATACCATCCGAGATGTCCCATCTACACTAGTTCCATTTGCCTGCACTTGGCCCATATTGCTCTAAAGCGTTCCTATCCATGGACCTGTCCAAGTGTCTTTTAAATGGTGTTATAGTACCTGCCTCAACTGACTCCTCTGGCAGCTCATTCCATATATCCATCACCAGCTGCGTGAAAAGGGTGCCCCTCAGATTCTTATTAGATCTTTCCTTTCTCACCTTAAGCCTGTCATTTGTTTCTCGATTACCCTACTCTGGGTAAAAGTGTGCATACTCTGTCTATTCCTTTCATGATTTAATAAACCTCTATAAGATCACTCCTCTGCCTCCTGCTCTCCAAGGAATAAAGTCCTAACCTGCCCAACCTCTCCCTGGAGCTCAGGCCCTTGAGTCCTGGCAACAACTTCATAAATCTTCTCTGCACTCTTTCCAGGTTAATGACATCCTTCCTAATGAGGGTGATCAAAACAGAACACAATATACCAAACTGATTAGTAAGGGTGTCAGGGGTTATGGGGAGAAGGCAGGAGAATGGGGAAAGATAGATTAGCCATGATTGAATGGCAGAGTAGACTTAATGGGCCGAATGGTCTAATTCTCTTAGAACTTATACAGACTTGCCAACACCTTGTACAACTGTAACATAATGTTCCAACTTCTATACCCAATATCCTGACAGATGATGGCCAATAAAAGAAAATAGCCTCTTGACCACCCAATTTAACCATTGTGCTAATTTCAGGGAACTCTGTACCTGGACTCCAAGATCCCTGTGATTTACAACAGTCCCTTGCCTTGGTATGACTGCAACACCTTACACTTATCTGCATTAAACTCGATTCTCAACCCAGTTGCCCAGCTGATCAAGGTCCTGCGGTAATTTTTGAAAACCATATTAGATTATTGTCATAGATTAATACAGTGTGGAAACAGGCCCTTCGGCATAACTTGCCCAAACAGGCCAACAATGTCCCAGCTACCCTAGTCCAACTTGCCTGCGCTTGGTCCATAACCCTCCAAACCTGTCCTATCCATGTACCTGTCCAACTGTTTCTTAAACACTGGGATAGTCCCAGCCTCAACTACCTCATCTGGCAGCTTGGTCCATACACCCACCACCCTCTGTGTGAAAAGGTTACCTCTCGGATTCCTATTAAATCTTTTCCCCTTCACCTTGAACCTATGTCCTCTGGTCCTCGATTCCCCTACTCTGGGTAAAAAAATGTGCATCTACCCAATCTATTCCTCTCATGATTTTGTATACCTCTATAAGATCTCCCTTCATTCTCCTACTCAACCTCTCCCTATAGCTCACACCCTCTAATCCTGGCAACATCCTCGTAAATCTCTTCTGAACCTTTTCAAGCTTGACAATATCTTTCCAATAACATGGTGCCCAGAACTGAACACAATATTCTCACCAACGTCTTATACAACTGCAACATGATCGCCCAACTTGAATTGAATTGAATACATTCAATTAGCCAAATATGTATACATACAAGGAATTTGCCTTGGTGCTTTGCTCGCAAGTAACAACACGATATACAGTAGACAATTAAAATGAAAGCATTATAATTTAAACATGTGAAGAATGAAATAAAATACCAGAGCAAAAGGAGGCCACAGACTTTTGGCTGTTGAGAAGAGCTACTGCTTATGGAAAAAAAGCTGTTTTAATGTCTGGCTGTGGTAGCTTTGAAAATCCGGAGTCACCTTCCAGAGGGAAGTACTTAAAATAGTTTGCGGCCAGGGTGGGAGAGGTCACTATCTATACCATCCATTTTAGTGTAATTTGCTAACTCTGCATGCCTCTGCATTCTCATCCAAACTGTTGATGTAGCTCAAATGTGATTTTTGCAAAATAAGTTGTGAATGAACCAACACTTCTCCGTTATTATAGTTTCCATTTTCCTAATCATTGACATCCGAAGATGGCAATATACCGTGTGCGTCGATGCCTTGCACAGTCACCTCTGATCTAGGCCTCATTTTGACCTCAGCACAAGGTGTGTCGGGTCATTTTTAAATGAGTATTCAGCAAAGGTCAAAGATTGCACCCAAACACTAATTTATGGCACCAATACAAGATGTCATCGGTAATGTCAGTAAGTGGCCAACTGACACGAGGACAACTGTCAAGTCTGGATGAATAGCATAATTGCTCACAACCTCCCACTGTTATCATTTACCTGGGAAATGTCACTTACATAATCTGCCCCATTCAAATCACCTCTGAGCATGGTTTGAAAAGTTAAAGAAAAGTCCAAAGGTATCCAGGTTTTAGGGCCCAACACTTCATTATTTTGTAATTCATTTAGATGCACATACTCCAAGTTTATTAAATTAATGCATAAGCCATCACTTTCTAACTTCAAACTTAATTATTCTTTTCCAAAGCAAATATTGTTAATGTAAATAGTGAGATGTTACAGGCACCAAACCTATGGGATCCAAGCTCTGTCACCCTGAACATCTATCCTTAATTTCTATTTTATCTGCTAGCCAATTATCTATTTTGCCATGTTTCCCTGACTCTTTATGCTCTGACTTTATTTGCGGTATAGTTGAATCTTTCTAAATCCAGATGTACAGTATTACATTGAGGTCAACAGTCTCTGCCATACCCCATGCATAAGAAATTCAGCAATTCAGTGCCTCAAGTCTTCTCTGCCAGTCAAACAGTCTCAGCTGATGTTTAACAGCTGCATTCCTTTCCTAAACTCACAATGTACTCCTAGATTACCTTAATATTTAATATTCTATCAATCTCTATATTTAATGCACCAAACAGAACCTCTTTTGCTATCTAGGTTAAGGAATTCCCTAGAATCACTTCAACTTGTGTGAAGAGGTTTCTTTGCATCTCTGTCTTTAATGAATAAACCCTCATTTTGATATTGTAAACACAATGAACTGCGGATGCTGGTTTACAAAACAAGGCAAATTACTGGAGTAATTCAGCAGTTCAGGCAGCATCTCTGGAGGACATGAGGTGTGAATTGTGAAGTTACAGGAAGGAATATTGGTGGAAGCGGAGGGGGAGATGAGAAGGGGAGAAAAGGGTGGAAGTCCAGGTGGGGCACAGGGAAGGGAGGGGGGGGGGGGGGGTGAAAGGAAGTTGTTTGTGAATTGGCTACCTCAAATTGTGAATTCAATGTTTATGCCATAAGGTTGTATGCTACCAGGCGTGTGCCAGAGTGAGGCCACATGCAAACTGGAGGAATAGCACCTCATATTCTACTTCAGATTACAACCTAACAGTATGAATTGAATTCTCCAATTTTAGGCCCACAAACAAATCCCCCTTCTGCCACCTTTTCCCCCCTTCCACTCATGTTCCTTCGCCCAACTTCACAATTTACTCCTCTTCTGTCTTGTCTCACATGTTTTGTCTTTTCATTTCCAATCTTTGTCCAAACATCTGACTATCAACCCCTGCTGAGTTACTCCAGCACTTTGTGTATTTTTTTGAGAATATGATCAAGGTTCTGTGTATCCAGGCTGAGAGGAACATCATTCTTGCATCTTCTGTCAATTTCCTTTGGAAATTTGTATGTTTCAATGAGACCAACTCTCATTCCTCTGAACTCACGACAGAATAAAGTGGAGAACTTCTGTGACAATGAAAATACATATCATTTTGCAAAACTGCATTACTTACTCCACTGTGTTGCTATCTTCCCTTCCTGAGTGATATCCCATTGGAAGATTGCATTCACTTTTTTTACCATCTCTCTGCCAACATCTTGAATGCGGCGACTTATTTCTGCAAACACAAGGTCACTTTGCAGTTCTCTCTGTTTTTGAAAGAAAATAATTCAAAATCAAAGTACATTTGCAGATTCATAAAAATACACTGCTTCTAATAAATAGGCATGGAAAACCTATATCAGAAGTGCAATGGGTAATGGTATTTAAACATATCAATTTTCAAACACAGCAATTTTCAAACATTGCATCATATGCCATTAGGTAAAAAAGTGTTGAATATTTGGGAACAGAAACACTGCCATAACTCAGAGACTAAATCTCCATCCACAGATACAACCCGATCAATATATGGTTCACTACTGTTAATGTTCACCTTGCAAAAAAAACAGTAGACTTGGTTCAAATTTATTTAGATAACATTGAGACCGCCCTGTAGCATTTTAACCTTCTAGTTTAAATTCTGCATTTAGATTGATGTTTCCCTTTAGGTATGGTTGTCAAAAATGCCTGTCATGTTCTTGGCAGCAAGGCTTTCAGGATATTTAGCAGAAATACTAACATCAACCAACTGTAGAAGAACTTCAATCAGATAAAATGAGTAGCCCATACTTTAAATTTAATCAAAGACAATAGATAATCTCTGGTGCATACATTCAATATGACCCATCTTTTAACTATATGAATTTTAACTTTCACATTCAGATCACATATCAACAATATCTCTCTAATCACTGGCAACATCACATTCTTCACGTTCAACTAAAAATCTGATATTTTCCCTTGTGAATCATACCTGGGAGGAACACTGATGTAAATAAAGATAATAATATACAATCGACTGGAAGAACAAATGCTTTGCAGAGCTGTTGCTAACGAGTACCTTGCAGCCCCATGCCAAATGGTAAGGCAACCATCGTGGAGGAGGAGCCTCACCATTTTTTTCATTATTAGAACTCATTTGCCCCACTTAATAATCGTAGAAAGCCACTAAAACATTTTGGTCTTCTCAGCAAGAAATTAAATGTAGCCCTGTGCATTTCTATCAAGCTAACAGTCGATTAATTAAATTCACAGCTCTAAATATAATACTGGGAAAAATTAACAGCAGTAACATTGCATTCCACCATAATCTGTTATCTTATAATAAGGCACATGCCTCATTCGTCCATCAAACTGGTAGACTGATCTTGGTTCAATGACAGACATGCTATGAAATGATATAAAAATCTAGTGAAGTGATGAAAATAAACTATTGCCTGCTAGAGGGTAATCCTTTACATATTCAGGAAGTAGCAGCAACATATTTTCACATTAGGATGGTGTGCAGCTGAGGTGGTACTACTCCCACTGACTTACTGCCTGTGTTTCTTGTTAGGAGTGGTTGCAGATTTGGGACGGATGGTTTGACTGCCCCGGCCGCGGGAGAACAAGAGGAAGAACGTTGAACTTTATTGCCTTCTTTCACAGTGAGGAATATGGAATCCACTGTGATGGATGTTTATTGTAGATTGGCTATTTCATTCTAGCCAATTATAGTGTTTGTTAGTAGTGACTCCGCCTACTATGTATTTCATATTATCAAGAGCTTGCTTACGCTAGTTAGAATGAATAGCAGCTCGGAGATGTGATGACTGCAGATCCTTGCTGTATGTAGATTTAATAAATATGTGTTGTACCTTGATGTGTGTTCGAGTCGACACATTACATTTATGTTAACTTATGTGGCTGTGTGTCTTGTTGCTTTTCACTTAGTATGGCAACTCAAATTTCACTGTACCTTAATTGGTACATGTGACAATAAACTGACCTGGAAACCTGTCGGAATAGCCTTGGTGGGCGACTGCAGTGCATTTTGTTGGTCCACTGCACAGCTAGGAGGTTTAGGGGGGTTTATGGCAGATCAATGAACAGAGTTTTCAAGAAGGAACTGAAGATGCTGGAAAATCGAAGGTACACAAAAAAGCTGGAGAAACTCAGCGGGTGCAGCAGCATCTATGGAGCGAAAGAAATAGGCAACGTTTCGGGCCGAAACCCTTCTTCAGACTGATAGGGGGTGGCGGGGAGAAGGAAGAAAAAAGGAGGAGGAGGAGCCCGAGGGCTGAGAGGAGACAGCCCGAGGGCTGAGGAAGGGAGGAGACAGCAAGGGCTAACAAAATTGGGAGAATTAAATGTTCATGCCCGCAAGATGCAGACTCCCCAAGCGGAATATGAGGTGCTGTTCCTCCAATTTCCGATGTTGCTCACTCTGGCCATGGAGGAGACCCAGGACAGAGAGGTCGGATTCAGAGTGGGAGGGGGAGTTGAAGTACTGAGCCACCAATGAACAGAGTTGTTTGAGAGCTTCAGGCAGTTTTCCACCAGACAGTGACTAGTACATGGCAGGAAAAGAAGGAAGTTTCAGTTTCCAAGTCATTTGCTGCAGGAAGCATATCGTCCGATTTGCCCGGAACATATTTGTTTGTTCCAGTTGCGTTGTTCATCAACGGTGATCCTCAATACGTTGATGATTGGGAACTTGTCTATAGTAATGCTTTTGGAAGTCAATATTCTCTCTTGTTGGAAAAGGTCATTATCTGGAACCTTTGTGGTACTAGTTTTATTTATCAACTTATACCCAATTTGGCATAACCACAATTTCTGTTTCAACTCCATTTACACCAGATAAAAAGTGCTACCAAAAAAGTTAAAATTTATATCTGTTTCTTTCTCTAGTTACTGCCTGACCTGCTAAATATTTCCAGTATTTCTGTGTTTATTTTGCTTCACATACATTCTAGATTTATGCAAGACTTGTGGAACGCTCTGATCCAATCCAATCCACATTCCCTACTTTTCACATTATGACCAATTGCATTGATCACGTCTCCTCTCCTTGTACAAATGTATGGACTGCAGGCAGTGAGTACGAGGCCCATTCATACCTAAAGTTGGCAAACAGGATTTACAACTTCTTCAGAACTTCAGCTTCTTCCACCCCCCCACCCCCCCCCCCCCCTCCCACCTTCCAAACATAGTCAATCTTTGCCCAATGCAGAAACTCATGATAGATGACATTTACAGACCTATTTGAAAAATGTTAAACAGATAAAGCTTCGGTTCCAGGATGCAAAGCATTGGTTATTTGCTTCATTCAGGTAAAGACTGATTGAAATTACTGATATCCCATGCAAAATGAGGATCGTGGCCATGTGCAAAATGTCATGGAAATTTACTGGCAATTATTCAAAAACCTTGAAGACATTCAATAAATAGGTTATGCTGTGAATTACAAAGACATGATTTCAGACCATAGGACGCACGGGCGTCAAGAAATATGGGGAGAAGGCAGGAGAATGGGGTTAAGAGGGAGAGATAGATCAGCTATGATTGAATGGCAGAGGGCTGAATTGATGGGCTGAATGGCCTAATTCTGCTCCTATCACTTATGACCTTATTATGACATTCGGTTGTTCCAGGAAGTTTCTATTAGTATTGGAGGTGTTAATATCACCTTAGGAAGTTTCTATTAGTATTGGAGGTGTTAATATTGACCAAATTAAAGACACTATAAAATGGAGAATCCCTGCATTTGTCAGAATTGCTTAACCTTTGTCAGCAGAAAATTACAGGCTATGGATGGCGCCGACCAGTCTGAGCCTCAGATTGATATGCAGGATGGTGAAAGATCCAGGTGTTCTCCTCATTTCCCCTTAATTGATTATATGTAAATAAAATTAAATGCATTGATATGATTGGATTGCTGCAAAGGAATTGTAAATAATGTAAATAATGTTGCAAGACAGTTACCCTGCTGTTTGTTGATTGGCCAAAGTGTTAAGCCTTGGCAGGATTGTTTTGAGTTCCAGGGTAAATGTTACATTATTTAGTTAGTTAGCTTCCTTCCAGAAGCTTCTGCCAGAAACATTGTATGTAAGACACTGTAATTGGTTTGGGGGACTGTCAATAATGTATTGATGTAATTAATATGTTTGATTGGACTTTAAAGAGATCACCCCTACGTAGTTCGGCCCCTCAAGATTAGTGGACCTATAAAAGGTAGCCCATCTTAGATCGATGTCGATCTTCTGGAGGAGTGCTTGGGACTGCATAACCTTTTGGAGTGTGTCTGCTTGCACAAGGCTGAAGGGCTTGGCCAGGCGGAGACAAGGATCGAGCCCGCTGTGGTTTAGGTATCGTATAGGGGAATTTGCTGTTCAATCTAAAAATAAAGTTTAGTTGGTCCAGTTCTTGAGTCAGTGTTTTTTACTGAACTAGACTAGGGGGGTAAGCTTTGAAAGAGCATATATTTACAGAGGGAACACAGGTTGATAATCATACCTCATGGGTTAAACTACATGTTGCACAAACTAAGGTTATAAAGCTGGGGTTATGATTTTATTCAGGATACCAAGGGAAATTGGTAGTGTAACTGGGATACAGAGGGCAGCTGGACAACCACTTCTGATAGCTAGACCCCAGGAACTAATCATCTTTCAGAAACCAGGCAGAGAATGACAAAAGGTTGGAAATCTCTTTTGGAAATAGAATATGATGCATGGACAATTATTTTTAAATTGGAGATTGATACATTTTTGATTTCAAAATACATCAAAAGTTGCTATGAGCATTTTTCTTAGAGATCAGCTAGATGTTCACTCGATGATGGAATGGGCAGAGGTTAAACATCCACTCCTGGTTCAACGTTTCTCTGTGGGATCTGTCTTAGGAACCAGTCTAAATCAATGAGGACTGCAGTGACTTTGAATTATAGTAGAGAATGCTGTAACAGTTATTTACATATCTTGTTGCAAAAGGTGACAACTTGCATCAAGAAGCCCAACTTAATTATCTATTTGCAATGCCTTGACAAGCATATTTGAAGGGTTGAGATCTCTGTTCACATTGACTGGTGTTGACTGCCATGCAACTTTTTATATCCTACTGTGTTGTTTCTATTATCACAAGAGAGGCCCAGGGAAACCTCTCTGAAGAAAAATGCACAACATTGACATATCCAAATCATTTCAGAACGTTTCACAAATACTTTGGAATTACCTACGGAACAAAAAAAAAAACTCAAATGTTTTGGTGGCACATTGGCACAATATTCCCTCACAGCTTGAGCAACCCAAATTCAATCATTTGTAGGATTATGCATGTTCTCCCTGTGACTGTATGAGTTTCCATGTGATGTTCAGGTTTCCTAAAACATCTGCAGGTTGGCCGGTTAATTGGTAATTGTAAATTCTCCCAATGTGCATGTAGAATCTGGGGCATTGATGGGAATATGGGGAAGAACAAAATGGATTAGGTAGGATTATTGTAGAAAAAACATATGCATGAGGGCACAAATGCATAATCACAGAGAATTGAGGGGCCTGTTTCCATGCTTATCTCTCGATGACCAAGTTCCTTCCAGAACTTTGAATATTATATCCAAAAGATTGTTTAACTATCACTGAAAACGATCATATCTTTGTTCCACCCATGTGAATGGGCAGGGACTAGCATTAACAACCGGAACAATACAGAGACGGAATTTGAGGAATAACTTTTCAGATATGAAGAGTGAATGCGAGGAATAATTTTTCACAAAGAGGGCCGTTGAAATCTGGAATGAAAGGTTACATTTGAAATGAATATTAAGGAGGAATTCCCTCAAAATGTAATGCATTTAGATAAGTAGAAAACACTAAGGTGTTAAAGGCTACAGATTAAGTGCTGGAAAAATGGTTTAGCATAGATAGGTACTTGGTCAGTATAAACATAGCGGATTGAAGGGCTCTATGAATCTATATTCTATGACATTGATTAGGGACTTAATATTGTTAGTATAAACCTGTAATCTCATTGTCTGTAAAAACCAAGGTTACAAGCAAGGTAGGTAACTATTAGTGTGTTCAATTGAAAAAAACTCCTCAGAATACTGCAGTGTTATGATTAGTGATTATTAGTATTGCATACTAATTCAATTGATTGTTGTCTTTAGAAAACATATTCAAGGATTATGAGCAAAGTATTTGCTTCAATCTATCTCTGTAATATTTCACTCAATATATTGAATATCAATTTAAACTATAGTAAAGCAATTCTCCAAATATAATGCTTAAAGTTAATCATTATCCCATGCCCCGAAACGGTACAATGAAATTCTTACTTGCAGCAGCAGCACAACAGGTTGTAAATACAGTATAGGTAATCTGCTATTGTATGCACATCTCTTGTAATACGTGGGAATGTATATAACAAGATTTTTTCATCTTAACTACAGCTTACCATGCTGGTACCATCATCTCTGGGCTTATGTGCTGTGTCCACCAGATCAACATATGCTCCTGTAAGCACAACCTCATTGTTTTCCTTTACCTAAGGAAAAGGAGGAAAATGCCAATATTAAGAATCAAATTCAAAAGGGAATGAATTGTTTAAAAAAAAGCAAAACTGAATGTTAAGCAATTCAGTTTTAGTGGATAGGCACATAGACATAGAAAATAGGTGCAGGAGTAGGCCATTCGGCCCTTCGAGCCTGCACCGCTATTCAATATGATCATGGCTGATCATCCAACTCAGTATCCTGTACCTGCCTTCTCTCCATACCCCCTGATCCCTTTAGCCACAAGGGCCACATCTAACTCCCTCTTAAATATAGCCAATGAACTGTCCTCAACTACCTTCTGTGGCAGAGAATTCCACAGATTCACCACTCACATGATGCTATGTAATCTTTAAAACGATAAATGTGCCTGATCTTGTTGGTCCTGCCATAACATCTCCTACCTATGTACTTCCATCCACCAAAGAAACCCAATTTCATTGACCCAAAAGACCCCAAACTCGTGCAGTACAATTTGGACAATGATAAGAAAGCCCTACCTCAAAATGCTTCTGAAAACTTTAACATATTTCTAACTTTGCTGGTACTCAACATTATTTAGGGTACTATATATTTTTCAAGACAAGTTTATTGTCATACGCACAGGTATGGTGAGGTACAGATACCATGTAAACCTTGCTTGCAGCAGCATCACAGGCACATAAACACACAATAACAAATTATATATAAAGTACACGCCAATGGTACTTTGTCACATTTACCTAGGAACAGTGAAATTCCTTTCTAGCATACGGGTCATTAAAAATCTTACCAGACATAGGTACAATCATAATTAAGCACAAGAGTGTAAGAACAGTAGATTACACTGAGGCAGTACACAAGAGTCGCCACATTTGTGGCACCATCTTGCATCCTTCAAGTTCAAAGTTGTTAAAAATGCAGTGTCTTAATTTGGTCATATAGGCTTGCTGTCCTAGTGGTGGCTCTGGCTTGTCGCAGCGATTCACTCTACCTATTGTATTTAAGTTTGACATGATTGGATTTATGTATATTATTATCGGATCAGATTGAATAACATGTAAAACAAAGCTTTTCACTGCACATTGGTACACGTGAAAATAATAACCGTAAACCAAAGATGTCCTTGAATACTCCAACCAGTTGGTCTGCACAGACTTTAATACTCCATTAGGTATGTCACATGGGTTGGATGATTTACATGGATTCACCCTCTTGAAGGATGCTCTGTCATTGACCTCAGAGACTGTGGTCATCAGGTATTGTGGAGCTCATGTGGGTGTATTGTTGTTCTCTCTTTCAAAGAGTGCATAATAGGTGTTGAGCTCATCGGGAAGTGATGCGTCGTTGCCACTAATGCTACCTGGTACACCTTGCTGGAGGTAATAGTGTGCCACGATCTGCTAGAGCTGTCGAGCGTCTGTGGATCCAACTTATTCCAGAATTGTGTCTTTGCAATCTGGTTGCTTTCACAAGGTCATACTTGGACGACCTGTGTGCTGCTGAATTACCTTTTTTTTTAAACTAAGTCTGAACATAAGATATCAAATGTACTTATAGAATTGTAGCAAATATTTAAAAAAAATACTTAAAGGTTAAATAAAAATACAAAAATAATGAACGTTCAATAAAAACAAATTCAAATACATACTCCCAATTTACTGTCCAATAGGTCTGCTTCAATTCACCTTTCTAGAATTCTGTGCAAAGTCAGTGGTGTAATTCACCAGCTTAAATGGCCAGAAATCTTAGCACACTTAAAGGGCTTTCTCACTGTGCGACCTGAAGCAAGACTTAACAAGATTTAACATCGTGGGAACCTTCTGCGATAGCAGTACGGCATTCGTGGACCACCGAGGACCTCCGTGGCGCTAACGGCAGGTAGTCGTGTGACTTGGTAAGGTCGGGAGAAAATTCAAACATTTTTGAATTTCTCCAAGAGTGACTTGAGCAGCATTGCAACATTGTATGAACATAGTGGCCAGTGCGATATCCGTGCGATATCCGTAATAACTCTTGCGGGTACCGTGGGAACTCCTGCGAACGGTGAGTAACTGAGCAGTTTGATTGTCAGTGCTTGTTTTACCTCATTGTTAAATAAATATATTTTTTACTATCAGATTGATGTCTGCAATTCTTCATTAACACATCACTACAAGATGAATGTCTCTAATGTTATAATCCCTCTCATGCTGAAACACAAAATAGTTGAAGGGAGGTGAAATAATCACATTTTCATTCTTTTTCATTTTTGAGTGTTCAGGTACCTCACTTGCTGAGCTATTTTACTCCAGCAGTTTGTGTCTCTTTTTGTCTAAAGCAGTTTCTAAAACTGGAGGAACTTCGCGGGCCAGGCAGCATCTACGGAGGGAAATGGACATGCGACCCTTTCTTCAGGCTGCCTTATCTCTCTCCCCCCCCCCCCCACCCCCCCCTCCCCCAACTCCCACCCCCACACACAAATGCTGGAGAAACTCAGCGGGTGCAGCAGCATCTATGGAACGAAGGAAATAGGCAACGTTTCGGCCCGAAAAGTTGCCTATTTCTTGTGCATGTGTCGGAAGGAACAGCAGATGCCGGTTTAAAGAGAATGCTGGAGTAAATCGACGGCAGGCAGCATCTCTGGGGAGAAGGAATGGGTGCCATTTCGGGTCGAGACCCTTCTGATATGCTGCTTGTCCCGCTGAGCTACATGTTGTGTCTATCTTCGTTTTAATCCAGCATCTGCAGTTCCTTCCTGGCCGAACCGGATTGAAAGATGAGAGGCTGGGCGATGGAGCACTGGGTCTGACAAGGATCAGGCTTCAGTAAGCAAAGTAAAGAGAGGTGGCAATGTTTTGGAAATGAAGCGGGTAATCCGAGTGATGGCGAGACGGTATCCTCTAATCATAATGTGTCGGAAAGAACTGTAGATGTTAGTTTGCGCCGATGATAGACACAGTAATACTGGAGACAGACATAACATCATGGACGGGCAGCATCTGGATAAAAGGAATGGGTGAAGTTTCGGGACGAGACTCTGAAGAAGGGTGTCTAACCGAAACGTCACACATTCCTTCTCTCCAGAGATGCTGCCCGTCCCGCTGTGTTACTCCAGCATTTCGTGTCTATCTTCCGTATGCTCTGTGATGGTCATCTCGGAGTCAAGTGGCAACTCTGGTCTGTAGACACGAGGAAATGCAGATGGAGGAATCACGAGCAAAACACAGAGTGTTGGACGAGCCTGACCCTTTGTGTTCCTCCATCACTTTGTGTTGAAGTCAGGTCTGGACATTGCTTGGCTCAGTCTCAGGCGCCGGCTAACTAGGAAGGTCGAGTCAAAGTCCAGCACTAACACTCAAGAAATAACGTTTGCGGTCTGATGTTATCAATATTTAATTGAAATCATTAATAAAGTAAATAACTAGATACCGGTCTAATCCGTATCTACGGGATTGGACAGGCTAGATGCAGGAAGAATGTTCCCGATGTTGGGGGAGTCCAGAACCAGGGTCCCAGTTTTACAGTCTACCGTGGGAACTCTTTAATTACAGCGGGCAGGCAACTCCCTTCAGTTTCCCAGGTGGTCGGGACGGGACTGGAGTTGGGAGGGAAAGGTGGGGGAGTCGAGGGAGAGGGGGGGGGGGGGGGGACAGATGGGGGTGTCTTCATTTACTGGCGGTGGGTGTCTGTCATTGAAACAGGCAGGTGAGATTTCACATCCACCTTGTGTGTGCCTCTCTCTCTCTCTCTCTCCATCCCTCCCTCTCACACAGGCATGACTGGAGGAACTTCGCGGGCCAGGCAGCATCTACGGAGGGAAATGGACAGGCGACCCTTTCTTTAGGCTGCCTTATCTCTCTCCCCCCCAACTCCCACCCACACACACGAATGCTGGAGAAACTCAGCGGGTGCAGCAGCATCTATGGAACGAAGGAAATAAGCAAAGTTTCGGCCCGAAACGTTGCCTATTTCCTTCGTTCCATAGATGCTGCTGCACCCGCTGAGTTTCTCCAGCATTATTGTGTACCTTCGATTTTCCAGCATCTGCAGTTCCTTCTTAAACACAAATGCACCGAGTTCCTCCAGCACTTCGTGTTTTGCTCAGTATTCCAGCATCCGCTGTCTCCCGCGTCTCCAATAAAACAAAACTACTGTCAAAAGGGTGAAGAATAGGGGCAGAGATAGATACATTCCTGATTAGTGCGGCTGTCAGGAGGTTATGGGGAGAAGGCAAGAGAATGTGGTTGAGAGGGAGTGCCCATCTGTTACTATTAATTGGACAGTTCGGTCTGTGAAACGCAACACGCCAGCCCCGACATCCAGCCCGGTGGTCAGTCCTTTGAAGATAGACACCAGTTGCTTGGAGCAACTCAGCGGGACAGGCAGCATCTCTGGAGAGAAGGAACGGGTGGCGTTTTGGGTCGAGAGCCTTCTTCAGACTGAAAGTTTCACCTCTCAGTAGATAATAAAATAAGACAATCATCACGGTCAATGTGAGACACAGTCTTTATTCCTATTTGACAAAATAAAAAGACGACTTCTTGCACATATTGAGAGAAGGCGCATCACACCAAACAACATTTGTCTAAAAAAAAACAGATTATTCTTCAGCTCATTAAAGAGCTCGGGTGAAAAAAACCAATATAGTGTGTGAAAAAAAGTAACATCATTTGTACCACGTGATTAACAACACTACAGTCCACGATGTTCATTCAAGATTAACGGGAAAGATCGGGAGACGGACAAGTCACTCGCACAAATAACAGAAATGCCGAGTACCGTGGGAACTCTTTATCTACCCCCCGTTATATCGTGCGGAACTCGTGCTGGACCACGACCACTTCACTCGGGTGACATCTTGCTTCAGGTCGCACCGTGAGAACTGGCCATTAGGCTCCCTCACGGCAATCCATATGCAGTATAGTGGAAGATGACAAATTTAGTATTCCTCGTCAGTTACAAATTACTGCCCTTTGATGCCGAATTTATCCTCATTTTATATGCTAAACTAAAATGCCTGCATTCAAAACAACCAGCATTAACAAGATCAAACTCAATGTCATAGCTCTGAAAGATGATAGTTAATTATGAAACATTTTATGTTATAATTTGAAATAATTATTTTATATTTGTTCTGAAAAGTTAACGTTGTGAAACAGTAGAGATGAATTTCAGAGGGATTCTTCCTATCATCTGGATGCAGCATAGCTTGATCTGGCATCTGCCCAAGATCACAAGAAATAGCATGGAATTATGAATGCAGCCCATTATATCAGGGCAGACCAACCTGTCTGAAGTTGACTACATATGTACATTACATTGCCTTGGAAAAGCAGCCAACACAACCAATAACTACTTACATTCATTCTCTCCTCTTCCCTCTCTCAACAGACAGAAGATACAAAAGCTTCAAAGCACATACCACTAGTTTCAAGAAGACGTATTTTTTCTTGCTTCATCAGGAATGGACTTCACATAAGCTAAGTAGTTATTCTTGATCATCCGATCTACCTCATTGTGGGTCTTGCACTTTATTTTAAGCTGCACTTTCTCTGTAGCTGTAAAACTATTCTATTCTTTTTATTTTCATTTTTTCACTACCTTGATGCACTTTTTCACTGTATCTCAACACATGTGACAACAATGCCAATTTCTTCAGATTTCTCAGCTCGATTTCTTGGTGGTTTTGCTAATCCCTCTCCTTGCAAGCAGTCTCTCTTCCTTCCTACATTAACAGTGTCAAACCTTCTTAAAATTTTAAAGTTTACTTTAAGGTCACACCTCAGCCATTCATTTTCACATGCACGGCCAGCCTTTATATGAACTCCTCATGAATATGATCTTTCAGGAGCTGGAGAACTGGTTGAGAGCAGTGGACCGGTCGGGGCTTCCCGGCAAGTTCAAGGCATGGATTTACCAGCATGGTATCCTGCCAAGGATACTCTGGCCACTGCTTGTCTACGAAGTCCCAATATCCATCGTAGAGAGATTGGAGAGGAAAGTCAGCAGCTTTCTCAGAAGGTGGCTGGGACTGCCCAGGAGCCTTAGCAGCATCGCCCTTTACGGAAATAACACCAAGCTCCAGCTGCCCCTGAAGTCCCTGGAGGAGGAGTTCAAGGTGACTCGGGCCAGAGAGGTGATGATGTACAGGGACTCCAGTGACCCCAAGGTGGCTCAAGCAGGGGTGGAGGTGAAAACTGGGAGGGAGTGGAGAGCCGGCGAAGCCGTGCTGCAAGCAGAGTCCCGGATACGCCACAGAGTCCTGGTGGGAGCAGTGACTCGGGGAAGAGCAGGCCTGGGAATCTTCCCATCTCCCCAGTTTGACAAGGCCAAGGGGAAGGAGAGGCGCAGGCTGGTCCAGGAGGAAGTGAGGGCAGTGGTGGAGGAGGAGAGGTGTACCAGAGCGGTTGGATTAAGGCAGCAGGGAGCCTGGACAAGGTGGGAGCAGGCCATGGACCGAAAAGTCACATGGACTGAGCTTTGGCAGGCTGAACCACAGCGCATCAAGTTCCTGGTCCAGGCAGTGTATGATGTCCTGCCCAGCCCATCGAACCTCTTCATCTGGGGCAAAGCGGAATCTCCAGATTGCCCGCAATGCTCAGGCAAGGGGACGTTGGAACACATCCTGAGCTGTTGCCCAAAGGCTCTTGGGCAGGGCCGATACACATGGCGTCACGACCAGGTTCTTAAACCCATTGCAGAAGCCATCAGCATGGGAATCAGCAGCTGCAGACGAGAACGCCCCACCACCCAGATGATCACCTTCATGAAGGCCGGAGTGCAGCTGCCAAGAACCACAGCAGCCAGGAATCCGTCAGGAATCCTGGCGACTGCGCAGGACTGGCAGCTTTCCGTAGACCTGGTGAAACAGCTGAAGTTCCCACAGCACATTGCCACGACCACCCTGAGGCCAGATATCCTCCTGGTCTCAGAGGCGACCAAAAACATCGTCTTGTTGGAACTGACAGTGCCGTGGGAGGACCGTCTGGAGGAGGCCCACGAGAGGAAGATGACCAAGTATGATGAGCTGGTCATAGACTGCCGCAAGGGCTGAAAGGCAAGCTGTATGCCCATCGAGGTTGGCTGCAGAGGTTTTGCAGGACAATCGCTCTACAAAGCCTTGAGTGCACTGGGCATAAACGGAGTGGCGAGGAGAAGGGCCATCAAGAACACCACAGAGGCAGCGGAGAAGGCCTCGAGATGGCTCTGGATCAGGAGAGAAGGTCCATGGGGAGGAGCGAATGCCACCTGAACACAAGTCGTGGTCTGATCAACCACGGCTGGGTCGCCTGGGTGAGGGTGTCTGATGTTGAAAGACCCGAAACACCCAATGACCCCAGGTTACATCACTGATGATGTGTTCAGCAGCATCGATCGATGTATTTGTATCAATCTATATTGGGTCTTCCTTTATAGTGCTTTCTGCACCTTCTATCATTCCTCTTCATCCTGTTTAAAATATTGTAACCAAAACTGCATATAGAACTGTAATCAAACCAAAATGTAGGATGCAAGGTTTGCATAGCATAGGTGTTACAATTCTATCCCTCCAGAAATAAATAGAAATGTTTAAAGAAAAATGGTTTAACCTGCATGACTGTAATGTCTAGTGATTTTTAAATGTTTGTAAACAATAATCATCGACATGTAATATTCATGGCCGCTCACACAGATTCCTTCAACAGGGCATTGTGAATTAAAGCTGTAACCGTAAAAAGTGTTCTATTTATGAAAGTACATCA
The DNA here is from genome assembly GCF_010909765.2 of Amblyraja radiata. Classification (NCBI taxonomy): domain Eukaryota; kingdom Metazoa; phylum Chordata; class Chondrichthyes; order Rajiformes; family Rajidae; genus Amblyraja; species Amblyraja radiata. Next base: position 25,819,422 of record NC_045958.1, on the reverse strand, counting down.
TTAAGCTCATTCTGCTGACATAATTGAGTATATTTGGAATTGTTATCTCTGGTAAAACTGAAATGTTCTTATTTTATTCTCAGCTTATTACGCAGGAGGGAAAAACAGATGACCTATAATTCTGATTTTCACTTCTGCTGGTGTTTTCACATTTTCAAGGACTGGAATGTTTCTGAAAACATCACCCCTTTACTGAAGAATCAGATTCCAATCCAGTAAAGCAAATAATTAAGCCATTGTTGAAATATGATTACTAGTTGGAATGATTTTAATATGCATTCAGACATTTCACAAAAGCAGATAAAAAAGTCCTCACCTTTGCCCGAAGATGAATTCGGTTTCCTTCTTTCCACATTTCAGTTTCTAACGTTTGTCCCGGAATGACTGGTTTCGCAAAACGAACCTGTTTAAAAGATTATTGCTATTTGTAACCATTTTATCATGACCATCTTATAAACCATTCACAACCATTGAAAAATAGATTAATGTACCAACTCGCCTAATATGCACTTTCATTGCAACGTGATTAACACATTCTCAAAAAACATTAAAATATTTATAGACACTGTACTAAATTACTAATGATGTGCATGTCAGATTTATATGCAAGGACAAGCAGCTTTTCGTTTCATTTTCTACACGATGCATGTCTTCTTCAAATGCACTGCTGTTTGTGCATTGATATAAATTTACCATATTATTCTTGCAAGCATGAAATCTGCTAATTATTTTGAATTACAAGCCACTGAAGTAGGAAATGCTAACACAATTTCAACATAAGACACCAATTAAGGCAGGCTGCATACAGAATGCATGCCTTTACTAGCCAGAATAGCAGAGCAAGGTGTTATGGTTCAACTTTAGTTCGGACACAGTCTAGGAAGGATATTATTGCACTGGAGAGTATAGAAGATGTTTACCAGGATTTTGCCTTGGATGGAGTATTAGAATGAGTGGCTGGAGAAATTAAGTTTATTTTGTTTGGATGGAGGAGACTCCTAATAGAAATGTACAAAATTCTAAAGGGCTTAGACAGGATAGACAGAGACGCTTCCCATTATTAGAGGTCTGTAACCAGAGGACATAGCTTTGAGAGGAGGGAGGGGGTAGAAGTAGCAAGAGATTCGGAAGGGATTTAAAGAGAACGTCTTTCACCCTGAAATGGTTGAAATCTGAAATGCACGGAGTGAATGGTGGAGGCAAGTACTTGAAAGGTATCTAAACAAGCCCTTGACAACAGCAGAATGGCTGGTGCTGGAAAATAAAATTAGTATAGATAGGTACTCAGAGATCAGCATGGGCATGGTGGATCAAAGGGAGATTTCCATGCTGAATGACATGAAATAAAATTAACATGTTACTTCATGTACAATTGATCAATGTAACATATGATAAAACCAAGAGCTACATAAAACCATAGCTCAGTGTATAACACAAGAGAAATGTCGCATCATATATCAAATAGAGTGTCTTATACCTTGATCGCTTTGAATTTTGTCACATCGTTATTTGCATACTGCTTTAAGACATGCCGTGCAGCAAACCCCATGGTACACAATCCATGCAGAATAGGTTTTGTGAACCCTTTACAAGAAAAATAAACAAAAATTTCTTGATCAATCTGGAAGTTTTTCATAATTTTAAACTTAATAGCCAAATATATATTAACTGCCTGTTACATTTACACTGCTTTAACAGACAAGTTTTCACTCCAATGTTTAGTAGCTTACTGTTTTTTTGTTTGTTAAATGCCAATACCGATGTAATTTGCATCTTTTGCCATGGTATACTTGGCATTCCACACATTGCACATGCATAACAAATTTCTCAGTCCCGCGGAAAATGATGTGACCTTCAGATTTTCTTTAAATTATGCAAATTTTGTAAAATTGCAATTTGGAAACATTCTGCTTCTGCTCAACCTGAAAGTGAATTCTACAAATTACAATACAATTTCATCAACAAAAAGATATCAAACAAATGAAAGCAATTCATGTTAATAATCAGCATTTTGATGATCAGGGGAATATCATGATCAGTTTTCACAATTGAAAACTTTGGTCACTTTACAGTGAAAATCCTATAAATCGACAAGCTTGGGACTTCAGTGGTGCAGAAAAGCTGATTTTCCAGTGTACTGGATATTATTCCATCAAGATCCTTACGAACGTGTTTTTACACTGTATTATAACAAACCTTTCAGTGAACCTGGTATGTTTACAGTGCACAGGGACACAAGACTCAGCGAATCAGAAAGCAATCATAGCAAACATCACGCAGTGAGTCAATGTCAAACCGTAAGGATTTTCAAATAGTTTAACTATAATTATGGTAATCCCAAAATTGTGGAAGAGTAGAATAATCATTTTATTGGAAAACAGAGAATGTACAGTGAAGTACAAGTACAGTGAAATGCACACTAAGGCATTTCAACAAGTCTTACACCTGAAATATCAGAGACACAACCGGAAACATCACTGACCCATGTTTTCCAAAGATGCTGCCTGGCCTTCTGAGTTACTCCAGTACTTTGTGATTTTTACCTGAAATATCAACTTTCCTGTTGAGTTTTTTGTGATTGGGTTTTGCTTTAAAATATTGTTTAGATTGAATGCAAGTTAATACTTCTGACAAGAGATAATGCAACAGCTTAAAGAAAAAAAATGAATTGTCAGTTTGTCTCCATCCACCAAAATCATGAGTATTTCTGCTGAGAGCCTCAGGGCAAAGCTGATCACCTGACCTTGGAATAATCCTCAGTTGTGCCTATTTATCTGCTAGCTGCAGGCCCAGAGGTGTGGCTTGGTCTGCTTGCAACAATCATTGATATAGTTGATTATTTCTAAATTGCAACATTTCAGCATGGCTCCCCAATAGGTTCTGAATGGTCTGAAAAGTTAGACTACATGGGATCCATGGATAGCTAGGCAACTGGATAGAGTTGGCTTCATGGATGGCAGCAGCGAGTGGTGATGGGAGATTGTTTTTTGTACTGGAGGTGTGCCTCAGAGATTGGTGCTGGGCCTATTACGGTTTGTGATTTGCATCAACGATTTGGATGAAAATGTACAAGGCAGATTAGCAAGTGTGCAGATGACCCTAAAGTAGGTGGTATCATCGTGAAAATGGTTGATCTGCTGGGCGAGGAATGGCAAATTCCAGTTTAATGGAGATAAGAATTTAAGAAACAATTAGACAGGTACATGGATAGGACAGGTTTGGAGGGTCTGAAGAAGGGTTTCGGCCCGAAACGTTGCCTATTTCCTTCGCTCCATAGATGCTGCTGCACCCGCTGAGTTTCTCCAGCATTTTTGTGTACCTTCGATTTTCCAGCATCTGCAGTTCCTTCTTAAACAGGTTTGGAGGGATATGGACCAAGCGTAGGCAAGCGGGACTAGTGTAGCTGGGACATTTTTGGCAGGTGTGGGCAATTTGGGCCAAAGGGCCTGTTTCCACACTGTATTACTCTATGACTCTAAGTGCAAGATGTTGCATTTCACTAAATCAAACCATACCATGACCTTCACAGTGAATGACAGGGCTGTGGTGAGTGTTGTAGAGTATAAGGATTTAGGAGCACAGGTAGATAGATCCCCAAAATTGATGTTATATTGCAATTGTACAAAATTTTGGTGAGACTGCATTTGGGATATTGTGTTCAGTTTTTTACATCCTTCTATAGGAAGGATGTAATTAAGCTGGAAAGAGTGCAGATTTACGAGGATGTTGCCAGGACTGGAGGGACTGAGCTTCAGGGATAGTTTGGGCAGACTAGGACTTTATTCCTTGGAGCGCAGGAGGCTGAGAGTGTGAGCTTATAGTGGTGCATAAAATCATGAGGGGAATGGAATTTACCCAGAGCAGAGGAATCACGAACCAGAAGACAAAGGGGTGAATGTAAAGAGATATAGGAACCCGAGGGGCAATGTTTTCCACACAGAGGGTGGTGGGAACATTGAACAAGTTGCCAGAGGAGGAAGTTGGGATAGGTTCCACAACAATATTTAAAAGATACTTGGACGGGTGTATGGATAGGAAAAGTTGAGAGGGAGTTGTGGGCAGATGTGACAAGCTTAGATGTGGCTTCATAGTTGGCAAGGGCAAGTTGGGTCAAAGGGCTGTACGACTTGCTATGACTTTAGTGCTTGTTCAGCTAGTCTATCTCACTTAAGGCTCCAAAGGAAGACCCCCAAGTCTCCCGAATGTCGACGCTTATCCCTTGCTCAAAGTCTCAGGTTGTGCCTGCCAGAACTCCTTGCAGCTGGTTGCAGTTGTAAAACTAGCTTCTCGCATTGTTATGAGAATGCTCCTGCACAAATACAGGTGTTTTATCTGCACAGTGTGGTATAGCTGCCCAGATATCTGATCATGCAATTACAGCGAGAATTGTCCTCATGATTTTATACATCTTTATAAGATCACCCCTCAGTCTTCTGCACTCCAAATAATAGATGGAGCCTGCACAATCTTTCCCTGTAACTCAGGCTCTTGATTCTTGGTAACGTCCTCCTAAATCTTCTCTGCTTTTTTTCTCTCTGTTTAATGACATCCTTCCAATAGCAGGGTGACCAGAAATGAACACAATACTTCAAATGCCGATTCCCCAATGCCATGTACAACTGTAACAATGTCTCAACATCTATCCTCAATTCCCTGACTGCTCAAGGCTAATAACCCAAAGGTTTTCTTAAGATCATAAGATCATGTGATAGGAGTAGAATTGGGACATTCGGTCAATCAACTCTACTCCATTCAATCATGGCTGATCTATCTCTCCCTCCTAACCCCAATCTCTTGCCTTCTCCCCATAACCTGACACCCATACTAATCAAGAACCTATCTATCTCTGCCTTAAATATATCCACAGACTTTACCTCCACAGCCTTATATGGCAAAAAAATCCACAGATTCACCACCCTCTGACTAAAGAAATTCTTCCTCATCTCCTTCCTAAAAGAACGTCCTTTAATTATGAAGCTATGACCTCTAGCGCTAGACTCTCCCAGCAGGGAAACATCCTTCCACATCCACTCTATCCAAGCCTTTCACTATTCTGTACATTTCAATGAGGTCCCTCCTCATTCTTCTCAACTCCAGCGAATATAGGCTCAGTGCCATCAAACGCTCATCATATGTTAACCTACTCATTCCTGGGATCATTCTTGTCAACCCCCTCTGGATCCTCTCCAGAGCCAGCACATCCTTCCTCAGATATGGTGCCTAAAATTGCTCACAATATTCCAAATGCAGCCTTACCAGCACCTTATAGAGCCTCAGCATTACATCCGTTTGTGTATATAAGCCCTCTTGAAATAAACGCTAGCATTACATTTGCTTTCTTTAGTACTGATTCGACTTGCAGATTAACTTTTGGGGAATCCTACACCAGCACTCGCAAGTCCCTTTGCACCTCCGAATTCTGGATTCTCTCCTCATTTAGAAAATAATCTACACCTTTATTCTTACTACCAAAATGCATGACTCCACACTTTGCTACACTATATTCCATCTGCCACATCTCTGCCCACTCTCCCAACCTGTCCAAGTCTTTCTGCAGAGTCCCTGCTTTCTCTACACTACCTGCCCCTCCACCTATTTTCGTACCATCCGCAAACCTGCCACAAAGTCTTTAATCAAAATCATTAATATACAATGTGAAGAGCAGCGGCCCTAGCACTGAACCCTGCGGAATTCCGCTAGTCACTGGCAGCCAACAGAAAAAGCCCCCTTTATTGTCACTGTGCCTTCTGCCTACAAGCCAACCTGATATGCATGCTAGTATCTGCCCTTTGATACCATGGGTTCTCATCTTCCTTAGTGGCACCTTGTCAAGGGCTTTCTGAAAATCTCGGTATACCACATCTACTGACTCTCCTTTGTCTGTCCTGTTATTTACTTCTTCAAATAATTGCAGCAAAATAACTATCCTATCTGTCTCTGACGCTGTCTTCAGGGAATCATGCACTACTCCCAGACCCCTCAGCTCCACCATACTCCCCAAGCCCGACTGTTCACTGTGACCATCCTGCTGTGGTTTGATTTCCCAAAATACAACACCGCACTCGTATCTCAATTAAATTCCATTTGACATTCCTTGGCCAACTTGCCCAGTTGATCAAGATCCGGCTGTAATTAGTGATAACCAGCTTCACTGTGTGCAATAGCACCCATTCTTGTGTCATCTGCAAATGTACTAATCATGTTGTGTATATTTTCATCCAAGATGTTGATGTAGAAACCAAAGGACAATGACCCTGGAAGTAGGCTTGAATTATTTGTGGGAGGGTTCCACACTTCCCACTTTGAATTTATTAGCTTCAAAGTGCTGTTTCAAGCACGGACTAATTCTTATCTTCTAAATGCAGCTCTTGTACCGGAATGCAGTCCACAATTATTCAGAAGTGATTTGAGCAATCAGTGAAGGGACACTATTTCAATCAATGTTTAGATTATGATTTGTGTCACTCGAGTGGTGGGTCCATTGAGTGTGGCTGCCTAGCCTGCAGCTGTCTGTCCTTTCATTCATTTTGTTATTTTTAGTCTGTTTTTGGAGGTCTGTTAGTCTTTTTTATGTGGGGGTAGGGGAAAACTGTTTTCTTAGTTACTTCCTGATCGAGGATGCGACTATTCTCTGAGCCGCATCTTCGCCCCCCTCCTCGCAGCCCACCACTTGGATTGATGCGGTCTTTCCTGCCGGAGACCGGCCAGAGCCTCAGTTTCAGCAGCAGCGGCGCAGCACTGGAGTCCACTGCGGAGCGAGCGATGCCTTACTGGGGTCGCCGTGTTGGAGCTCCGGAGTGCTGGGACCGCGACTTTGACACCATGGAGCTGTGGTCTGCGGAACTTCCAGCCGCTGGCGGCGCTGACTTTAGCATCGCTGAGCCCTGGGATCTCTCGCCGAGGTCGCTAGCGTTGAATCTCAGCCCAGCTCGGTTGTGGACTTCGGAAGCCGCGGTCTCCGGTAGGAAGCGGCCGATTCGGAGGCTCTGGGCAGCTGAGAGTGTTCTTCCGTTCGAGGGCCTGAAATATCGGGCCCGTAGCGGCGACTGCGGAGGCCTCAATAGGCCCCGACCATGGGTGAACAGAGGAAGAGGACTGAACTTTGGTGCCTTTCCTCACAGTGGGAAACATTGATTCCGCTGTGGGGGGATGTTTTTTATGTTTTATGTTAAATTCTAAAGTGTTGTGTTTATCTTATTTGTGTGCGGCATTGTAACTCAAATTTCACTGCACCAATTGGTGTATGTGACAATAAATGTCCTTTGTCCTTTTTGAAACATAAAAGATTTTGTGGTACCGCATTCAAGGATCAGGCAGATCATCTAAATTCAGTGCAGTCTTCAGAGCGACAGTGCAGGATGCTGATCTATGATTTGTTTTGATTTAATGTGATAAGTAGCAAAGTAGATATTCAACCTGGAAATGCAGCTGTTACAGTGTATTCAATCTGGGCAAAGTCTCCTGCTTGCAATGTAATACAATACCTGATCATCACATAAAGATGTGTATTTGGATGGATTGGTTTTCATGTAAATGTTAAAGAAGATACGTTACACACTTTTACTCATGGCAGGCATTTGCACTGAAATTGCAACAGATACAGTTTGCTTTGCAATGGATAGAGAACGATAATTTCCCACAAATGTTTAAACATAAATTGTGGGTTTAACAGCTCCGAATTAGTGGCCTGTGACCTGAACCCATCTATCTTTCCCTTCAATTTTACAACCTTCTTGGTACTCTCAGCTTGTCCAGGCGGTAGTTAAAACTGCATTCCTTCATCTAGTTTTTGATCGTTGCATCTTATGCCTCCTTCTTGTCAATTTATTTTTGACTGATTATGTCTTGGGAGATTTTGCTTTCAGGGCAGTATAAAAATGAAAACAGCTACTCTTAGCAATCAGATCCTGACTTTGTATTCGATGTAAATTAACTTGCATTCCTTATCACTTCTTCTTCTTCTTGCGTATGGCGTGCACAGCCTAAAGTTGTATGACAACTTGTTCTATTAGATCTTATTTGATTGTGCACACCAGGTTGACTGCATTCGTCGAAACAGGGAGGACCACATGAAGGTTGCAATCTTCCAACATAGACACAAATACTGGAGTAACTCAGCAGGACAGTGAGCATCTCAGGAGAAAAGGAATGGATGACGTTTCGGGTAGTGACTTCTTCAGACAGTATCACTATCCTGATTAAACATATTTGTTAGAATTCGCAACAAACATATTGTGCAGCATTCTACCCATTATGGCTGAAGACAAGATGATACTCCATTCAATTTGATTCTGTCACATTGAATGTCATTCAATTTGATTTCTATGTCACATAGTCATAGAGAGATACAGTGTGGAAACAGGTCCTTCGGCTCAACTTTCCCACACCTGCCAACATGTCCCAGCTACACTAGTCCCACCTACCCGTGTTTGGTCCATATCCCTCCAACCTGTCCTATCCATGTAAGTGTAGGAATCTATTCTAATTAATCCATGCAACTCACCATATCCTTTCAAAATCTGCACATGTTGTAGTGTATTGAACAAAAACTCTAAATTGCTCTGAAATTTATTTATTTAGTTATAACTGCATCAATATAAATTATAGATTAAATCTATTTCTAAAATGAAATCCTGAGCCTAATCGCTAGTCCAAACCAGTTAATGAATACAGTCTGATAATCATTTTAATTTTTACCATCAAACAAGGCTTACGTACTCAAAAGTTGTGGCATATCTGAGAAAATTTGTTATTTGACAGATAAAAAATAAGTGCAGGAGTAGGCCATTCTGCCGTATGAGCCAGTATCTCCATTCAGTATGATCATTGCTGATCATCCAAAATCAGTACCCCGTTCTGGCTTTTCCCCCATATCCCTTGATTCCCTTAGCCCCAAGAGCTAAATCTAACTCTCTCTTGAAAACATCCAGTGAATTTTGTGGCAGAGAATTCCAGATTCACAACTCTCGAGGTGAAGAAGAGCTTCCTCATCTCAGTCTTAAATGGTCTACCCCTTATTCTTAAACTGTGACCCCTGGTTCTGGACTCCCCCAACATCGGGAATATTTTTCCTGCATCTACCCTGTCTAATCCTCTAAGAATTTTTATATGTTTCTGTAAGATTTCCTCTCATCCTTCAAAATTCCAGCGAATACACAGAATGTAATTGAATTTGATTCTATGTCACAGAGAGATACAATGTGGGAACAGGCACTTCTGCCCAACTCAGCGATCAAACATTTTGCATTCTAATTTATTGCAGCTAATTGCTTGTGAACATTTTTGTATTTTTTTGCTCACTCATTACCAGTGGCAAAAATCAAAGTGATTTAAATAATCAACAAGGTCTGAAGAAGGGTTTCGGCCCAAAACATTGCCTATCTCCTTCGCTCCATAGATGCTGCTGCACCCGCTGAGTTTCTCCAGCATTTTTGTGTTACCTTCGATTTTCCAGCATCTGCAGTTCCTTCTTTAACAATTTCAACTTGTTCAATTGCCACCAAATTTCCAGTTTGCTGTTCTAGGAACAGCATCTCATTTTTCATCTGTTGACATATTGCAGCTTTCCAGACATTTTCAAATTCTCCAACTTCAAATAAGTCACTTTCTTGCACTGTATCAAAACTGATAATGTTTTACTGCAAGTGGGCCATTCGTCTCAATATTTAAAAAACATGTTATTTTCCCCTCTTCTCCATTATTGCACCTTGATCTGCAACACATCACACTCCATCTAACTACTCCACTAAAAACGAATCTCAACCACAGCACAGGCTTTAACCTTATGCAGTTACATCCTTTGGTTTACCCCGTCCTCCCACAACCTCTGCAACTTAAAGCTGGTTTATTTCCCCAACCAGTTCTGAAAAAAAGGGTCTTCCATAGAAGCTACTTGACTTTCCAATAATTTCTAGCATTTTCCAGTATTATAGAGGTTTGTTATAACGAGGGTTGACTGTATTAAGCTTCCAGAAAGGTAGTGAGACTTCAACTGACTTTTTAATAAATAAAATAAACATTAACTTTGCCCAAAATCAGTAAAAAAAAATTGAGATCCAAATAGCAGAGATGAGAATACAGTTACACCACCAATTTTCCTGCAACTGGTAGTCCGGCACCTCCTTTAATCTGTAAAAATTCAGAGTGTGCACTTGAAATCCTGAAAATGTGGCGCCCAGGCTAGGGTGAGGTGGGCGATCTCGACCTCATCGAGACTTCTGCACCGATTTTGCTCCCTGTGGCCAAGGCTCTGGACCTCTGGCCGGCAGATCTGTTCCAATAGGTGACTTCCAAGGCCTACTTTGCAGGTCTGTAACTTGGCTCCTCAGCTACCTAGGTGGACTGTTACAGTACTGTTTGACTCATCTCAGAGGCAGTGACTACTGTTGGTCCAGCAAAACGGATAATCCAGAAAGGCTCCGGAATTGAGGATGCCGGGAATAAAACTAAACAAAAAACAGTGATGGACCGGTGTAGTTACCCCTAACATCATTGCAGTATTTACTGGAACATTATACCAAAATAGTTTGAACAAAATTGGCCAATCAGAACAAAATGATAAACCTTCTATTTGTCAAAATCTTACTAACATGCAGGGGTGGGAGATTGCAACCTTCATGTGGTCCACCCTGTTTCGACTAATGCAATCAACCTAACGTGCACAAACAATTAGATCAAATAGAACAAGTTTAAGCTGTGCACGCCATACGCAAGAAGACGACGAACATGCAACAAGATGGCTACATGACTTCCTCAGGAAAGCATCATCAGACCAACAAACTTCCGCTTGTTCAACAGCAAGTCTTCATCACCTCAGGAATGAAGCAGTTTACAGTTAATTCCAGTCTCCATTCTAACCATAACACAGATAATGAAGAAGCAACAATGTTAACCCACTATATGAACACATTCTAAGTGAATAAGTTCTAAATGTACCCAAATCTCCCAACCAACTTTATATGAACCTAAATCTTGTATAGCATTTTTCACTATGAGCCCACAGGGAGATAACATTCAAGAACTGGTTCACATTTGCCAGGTAATGTATATGTAAACAATTTAGCAAATATAAGCAGCTCAGTTAATTGTAGAATCTTAGTGAAGAGGAAATAATCTACTCTTGGAGCTATTGCTGGCCAAAATCTGGTTGGATCATTATTTCAATGCAGTGGCTACAAGCACAGAAGCACTGACTGGTCGTTCAATTCCTGGCCCATCAATGTCTCCTCCCTATCTGTAAAGGTTATATTCACGACTTGCCAGAAGTTTCCATTGACACATCATGCCTTTCCTACGATTTATATTATGAAGAGTAGATTACACAAAGCAGAGAAAACAAAGTGACACATCCACGACTGACAATAGAAATTACAGATATTATCAAACCGACAGAAAAGGCTTATCACATTGGCTGAAATTACAGTAGGTATGAGAATAGGGAACATTTTATAACTCAGGAAATGAGGACCAAGAATTGCATTAAGAAATGTAAGATAGATTATGAGAATGGAGTGTCACAAAAGCCAAACAATCTTTTAGGAAGAAAAAAGGAAAATTCTAGTCTGGGCAAATGTGTGTTCTTGTAGACAGAGGCTGGACTATTTATAATGAGGAATTAATAAATTACAAAGGAATAAAGAAATGCATCTGTCTTCAACAAAGAAATCGCAAGAAAACTTGCCAGGTTGTGAATATCGAGGAAGGTGTGGAGAGACTTCAAGTGGACATGGCAAGCTGAGTGATGGCAAAAACTTAAATGCAATACAATGTCAAAAAATGAGGCCATTCACTACACTGCACATAATAAACAGTTAAATGGTGAGAGACTGATTAGAGTCAAGAGTGTTTTATTGTCATATGTCCAAGATAGAACAATGAAAGTCTTACATGCTGCAGCACAACAGAATATATAAACATAGTACACTGCAAACAATATGATAAACGAGAGAGAAAAAAAGTTCAGTTTGTAAACACAGTGCCCTCCATAATGTTTGGGACAAAGACCTATCATTTATTTATTTGCCTCTGTACTCCACAATTTGAGATTTGTAATAGAAAAAAAACACATGTGGTTAAAGTGCACATTGTCAGATTTTATTAAAGGGTATTTTTATACATTTTGGTTTCACCAAGTATAAATTACAGCAGTGTTTATACATAGTCCCCCCCCCCTTTCAGGGCACCATCATGTTTGGGACACATGGCTTCACAGGTGTTTGTAATTGCTCAGGTGTGTTTAAATGCCTCCTTAATGCAGGTATAAGAGAGCTCTCAGCACCTAGTTTTTTCCCCAGTCTTTCCATCACCTTTGGAAACTTTTATTGCTGTTTATCAACATGAGGACCAAAGTTGTGCCAATGAAAGTCAAAGAAGCCATTATGAAATTGAGAAACAAGAATAAAACTGTTAGAGACATCAGCCAAACCTTAGGCTTACCAAAATCAACTATTTGGAACATCATTAAGAAGAATGAGAGCACTGGTGAGCTTACTAATCGCAAAGGGACTGGCAGGCCAAGGAAGACCTCCACAGCAGATGACAGAAAAATTATCTCTATAATAAAGAAAAATCCCCTAACATCTGTCCGACACATCAGAAACAGTCTTCAGGAGTCAGGTGTTGATTTGTCAGGTGTTGACTGTCCATAGAAAACTTCATGAACAGAAATACAGAGGCTACACTGCAAGATGCAAACCACTGGTTAGCTGCAAAAATAGGATGGCCTGGTTACAGTTTGCCAAGAAGTACTTAAAAGAGCAACAGTTCTGGAGAAGGGTCTTGTGGACAGATGAGACGAAGCTTAACATATCACAGTGATGGCAAGAGCAAAGTATGGAGGAGAGAAGAAACTGCCCAAGATCCAAAGCATACCAGCTCATCTGTGAAACACAGTGGTGGGGTTGTTATGGCCTGGGCATGTATGGCTGCTGAAGGTACTGTTCACTTATCTTCATTGATGATACAACTGCTGATGGTAGAAGCATAATGAATTCTGAAGGGTATAGACACATCCTATCTGCTCAAGTTCAAACAAATGCCTCAAAACTCAATTGGCAGGCAGTTCATTCCACAGTAAGACAATGATTCCAAACATACTGCTAAAGCAACAAAGGAGTTTATCAAAGCTAAAAAATGGTCAATTCTTGGGTTGACAAGTCATTCAACCGATCTGAACCCAATTGAGCATGCCTTTTATATGCTGAAAAGAAACCTGAAGGGGACTAACCCCCAAAACAAGCATAAGCTAAAGATGGCTGCAATACAGAGCATCACCAGAGAAGATATCCAGCAACTGGTGATGTCCATAAATCATAGACTTTAAGCAGTCATTGCATGCAAAGGATATGCAACAAAATACTAAACATGACTACTTTCATTTACATGACTGCTGTGTCCTAAACATTATGGTGCCCTGAAATGGGGGGACTATGTAAAAACACTGGTGTAATTTCTACATGGTGAAATGAAAATGTATACAAATGGCCTTTATTAAAATCTGACAATGTACATTTTAACCACATGTGATTTTTTTTCTATTACAAATCTCAAATTGTGGAGTACAGAGGCAAATATAAATAAATGGTGTCTTATATCTTATATAAATATATATCCAAAGTGGCACTGGTAAACAAGGCCTATATATAAATGCAGTGGGTAACTAATGAAGGAAAATGATATGTTAGCCATTATTATGAGATTTGATCATAGGAACAAGGAAGTGATTGCAATTGTGTGGACTACACTTGTGTGTTGTGTGCAGTTTTGCTACCTTACCCAAGAAAGGATGAACTTGCCATAGAAAGTGGCCACTAAGATTCACAACATTAGTTTCTGCTTGGCAGGTTTACTGTATACAATTGGAGTGAATACACTGGGATTCTTCTCTGGATTTTAAATAGGATGAGACGAGACGTTGAAACTTTAAAAATTCTTAAGGTGCTTGATAGGTTGGTTGAAGGGGGAAGTGTCTAGGACCAACAGACACAGTTTCAGAATAAGGGGCAGGCATCTAGGACCAACATGACAAGATATTCTTTCCCTCTGAAAGTGTGAACCTTTGGAATTTATTATCCCAGAGGCTTATTCATAGCGTTCAAGACAAAAATCCGTATCTATGGATGTAAAATGAATCAAGGAACGTAAACAGCACTGAAAGTGGCACTGAGACAAGTGTTCAACCATAACTCCTACTCTTTTTTCATGTATTCTTATATTATTTCCCATTTTACATCAGAGAACTGCGTATCTTACACAAATTATCATTCATCATTAATGCTGTGACAGAATCTTGAAATTCCCTCTCTGATACCAATATAAAATTATCTTTATTACAGGGACCTCAGGGAGTTAAATAATAGGAATAGCCATTATTATGCCATTGCATCTTGTCTGTCTGTCTGTCCGTCCGTCCGTCCGTCCGCCCGCCCGTCCGTCTGTCTATCTATCTCTCTATCTATCTCTCTATCTATCTATTATTAAAACTGTGTGTGTGTGTGTGTGTGTGTGTGTGAGAGTGTGTGTGTGTATGTCATATTCTTGCCCTTTGATTCGTTACTCCGCCAAAACCACACGCAAAAACGCCGAGATTTTTTCCATTTTGCTAGCCATTTCACTTTTACATTCGCTCATCCACTCCTCATTAAATGTAGTCTTTTTTCAGTACACATTTTTAATAAAATCCTTCCCCCCCCCCCCCACTCACTCATTTTTTCGCCTCCTGCTGGCCAGCGACCATAACGGCTGCTGCCGCCCGGGTCTCCTCCAAAAACGCCAAACATTTTCCCATTTCGCTAGCGATTTTACTTCCTCCACTCCCCCCCCCCCCCCTCCAGCCCGGCTCTGTCACGCTGGCCGAAGCCAAAGATCGCCTGCTCCCCCCCCGCTGTTTTTCACCGTCCTCGCTGGCTTGCACTGTTCGAAAATCCCTCGCGTCAATGGCCTGTCGGCCTGCAGGCGCATTGAGGGCGTACGCAGCGTCTCGACGTCGTAGGCAGCTTCTTGACGGCGTACACCTAGCGCGTGGCGTTGTGTGATAACGTCAGGCCGCCCCCTCCCCTTGCAACCGCACGTTGCGGCAACAGACCCAACGGGTCTGCACTTGGTCTAGTATACTTTTAAAACTGTGTGTGTGTGTGTGTGTATGTCATTTTGCCTTTGAAACGTATCTCCTCGAAAAACAGACGTAAAAAGGTGGAGATTTTTACATATTTCGGTAGGGATTTAACCGGTCAATTATTTTCCCAGATGTTGAATAAAGTTGTTCACAAAACTCACTTTTAAAAAAATTATCGCCGCTTGCCTGCTGCTGACGTCACAATGCCCATATGCCCACCAATCTAGGCCCCCCCGCCGCTGTGGATGAATGCAGCTGCTGTCAACGCGCATGCGCAGTTTTCCACGAGGTACGTTCGCCCACCCCCCTCCCCCGTTCTTCAAAAGGCACAGAAAGATCGAGAACGTTCTGCAGCAAAGCTTCTACAGCTCAGCTACAGGATCTTTGTTCTGCAGATCGTTCGCGCGCTGAAGGAGGTTTTCCTCACTGTCGGCGCAGCTCGTGAAGCTCCGCCCGTCCACTCAGCCAAAGATCAAGCCGGTGCTGTCTCTCTCCGTTGTTCGCAGCAAAGATTCTATAGCAAGCAGCCCACTCACTCGCCCGGTTCCCCCCGTTCTTCAAAATGCGCAGAAAGAACGAGCGTTCTGCAGATCGGGAGGTCAGCGGAGGTCACAACCGGTCACCGGAGTCCACTGGCTTCTGAATCCTCTCCGTCTCCCCCGCCCGATGGTAGAACATGGCGGCGGCCGTTAACCTCGCACGGGGCACGCGATGAGAAGGCAGCCCTCGAGGCCATTATTCCCTCTGGGAAACCTGCCCCTCCCTCCCGTTGCAAACTGAAGGCACTGCCAATTAATAATATTAATATAATATCAAGGGGGGTAGTTAGCGTGTATGCGGGGGGGCAGTTAGTGTATGTGTGGGGGTGGTTAGTGTTTGTGACGCCGCATGCCGCCCCCCACCCCCCCCCCCCCCCCGCAACCGCACGATGGGGTAACAAACCCAACAGGTCTGCACTTGGTCTAGTAACTATTAAAACTCTCATTGGTTTGTTGGTTTGTAACAGATTCTATTTCGCGAATATTAGTTTAAGGCGTTTGTGGATTTACTCCTCCACCCTATGTCGTAACGGAGAAAGTTTTTCCTCCTCCACATTTTTTTTGAAAATTAGAAAGTTTGCTTATTAATTTCCCTGCTTTTTTAGTAAAAAACATCAAATAAAATTAAAATCAAACTGCCGCATGAGTCACAGTGCCATCTCGCAGATGTCTAATCACAATGGATCTCATTTACATATGACATCACAATGGGATAGTGGTGGGAGATTGGAACCCTCACGTGGTCCCACGAATGCAATCAACCTGGCATGCACAATCAAATAAAATCAAATAGAGCGAGTTGTCCTACCCCCCTCCCTATCTACCCCCTCCCTCTCCACCCCCCTCCACTCCCCGTCCCCCCTCCACCTCTACCCCTCCTATCCTCCCCTTCTCTCTCCCCCCTCCTCTCTCTCCCCCTCCTCTTTCCCCTCCTCCCTCTCCCGCTCTTCTCTCCCCCTCCACTCTCCCCCCTCCAATCTCCCTCCTCCTCCCCCTCTCCTCTACCACCCTCTCCCTCCCCCCCTCTGCCCCCTCCCCTCCACCCCCCTCCCCTCTACCCCCTCCACTCCCCCTCCATCTATTCTCTTCCCCCTCTCCACCCTCCCTTCCACCTCTCCCCCTCTCTCCCTCCTCTTCTCTTCCCCCTCCAACTCTCCCCATCTTCTCTCCCCTCCAACTCTCCACCTCCCTCACTCACCCCTCCTCTCTCTCCCCTCTACTCTCGCTCTCCCCTGTAATCTCTCTCTCCCCCTCCCTCCCTTCCACCCTCTGCCTTTACCCCACTCCCCCCTTCTCTCTCTCCCCTTCTCTCGCTTTCCCTCCTCTTTCCCCATCCTCTCCCCCTCCACTCTCCCCCTCTCCTCTCTCCCCCTCCAATCTCTCCACCTCTTCCCCCATTCCTCTCCTCTCCCCTCTCCCTCCTTCCCTCTCCTCCCCTCTCCCTCTACCACCCACCTTCCTCCTACCCATCTCCCCCTTCACCCTCCCCACTATCCTCCCCTCCCACCCTCATCACCCTCTCTCTCCCTTTCCCCCTCTCTCTCCCTCCCCTCTCCCCTCTCCTCCCCACTCTCTCCCCATCATCTCTCCCCCCCCTTCACCTCCCCACTCTCTCCTCATCCCCCTACCCCCTCCTCCTCCCTCCCTCCTCCTCCTCCCCCCTCTCTCCTTCCCCTCCCCATCCCCCTCCCCATCGCCCCTCTCCCCTTCCCCTCTCCCTCCCACTCCCCACTCTCTCCCCCTTTCCCTCCCCCTCCGCCCACCTCTCTCCCCCATCCTCTTCCTGCCTCTCCACCCCCTCTCCATCCCATCTCCCCCCTCTCCCTCCACCCCCCTTCTCTCTCCCCTCCCTCCCATCTCCACCTACCTTCTCACCCTCCTCCCCCATCCCCCCTCCCCCATCCTCCCCCCCCCCCTTGTGTGTGGGAGGCAGTTAGTGTGTGTGTGAAGCCGCAGCCCCCCCCGCAACCACATGTTGAGGGGACGGGACACAGTGGTCTCCCCTCTCCCCACCCCGTCTCCCCCTACCCCCCTCTCACCCCCTCCCCTCTCCCCCGTGTGTGTGTGTGGGGTGGTCAGTGTGCGTGTGAAGCCGCAGCACCCCGCACCCAGTGGGTCTGCACTTGGTCTAGTGGATAATAAATGCACCCTTGATAACATTGCCCATGTCCTACTATCAAAAAGAACATGAAAACTGAATCCTATTAATAATTAGCACAGTTGTATTATAATTCACTGTTAGATATTATACATAAATAACAAAATCAGTGAGAAAAACATTTATTTTGATGAAGTTATTTTACATTACCTCCAAAAGCTGCAAAACCTGGATCAATGTGCAAAGGGTTCCAGTCTCCATTCAGTCGATATAAAGCAGCCTAGAACAGAGGAATCGTTGTGTAGGAAAGAACTGCAGATGTTGGTTTACACTGACGATAGACACAAGATGCTGGAGTAACTCAGTGGGTCTGGAGAAAATGTTGGAGAAAATGAATAGGTGGCGTTTCGGGTCGAGACCCATGTTCAGTCTGAAGAAGGGTCGCGACCCAAAACGTCACCTGTTCCTTTTCTCAAGAGATGCTGCCTGACCCGCTGAGTTACTCCTGCATTTTGTGCCCATCTAAGAGGAATCATTTCCATATAAATCATTACAGTATTTCGTGACATTTAAAAGCACATGTCACGCATTGTTAATTTTGCAACATTTCAAAACACATTTCATAATTCATTAAATTTGCAATGTCTTACATTAGTCTGATTGGCTCATGTAACCTCTGCATCTATGGGGTTGATTCAGCAAATTTTAATATCTGTCTCTCTTGTGGTGTGCATCTTACTTGCCAATCAAACTATGACTGAATGTTGTTTATATGCAGGCATGGGCTGCTTCTCCCACTGAGTTGTGAAATTTGTGCAAACATCAAGGGAGAGAGAAAACAGGAAATTATAGACCAGTTATCCCGACATCGATGGTGGGGAAGATGCTGGAGTCAATTATAAAAGATAAAATAGTCGAACATTTGGATAGCAGTAACAGAATCGGTCCGAGTCAGCATGGATTTATGAAGGGGAAATCATGCTTGACTAATCTTCTGGAATTGTTTGAAGATGTAACTCGGAAAATGGACAAGGGAGAGCCAGTGGATGTAGTGTCCCTGGACTTTCAGAAAGCATTTGATAAGTTCCCACATAGGAGATTAGTGGGCAAAATTAGGGCACATGGTATTGGGGGTAGAGTGCTGACATGGATAGAGAAGTGGTTGGCAGACGGGAAACAAAGATAAGGATTAACGGGTCCCTTTCAGAATGGCAGGCAGTGACTAGTGGGGTACCGCAAGGCTCGGTGCTGGGACCGCAGCTATTTACAATATACATCAATGATTTGGATGAAGGGATTCAAAGTAACATTAGCAAATTTGCAGGTGACACAAAGCTGGGTGGCAGTGTGAACTGTGAGGAGGATGTTATGAGAATGCAGGGTGACTTGGACAGGTTGGGAGAGTGGGCAGATGCATGGCAGATGAAGTTTAATGCGGATAAATGTGAGGTTATCCACTTTGGTAGCAAAAACGAGAAGGCAGATTACTATCTAAATGGCGTCAGGTTGGGAAAAGGGGAAGTACAACGGGATCTGGGGGTCCTTGTTCATCAGTCTATGAAAGTAAACATGCAGGTACAGCAGGCAGTGAAGAAAGCGAATGGCATGTTGGCCTTTATAACAAGAGGAATCGAATATAGGAGCAAAGAGGCCCTTCTGCAGTTGTACAGAGCCCTAGTGAGACCGTGCAGTTTATTGTGTGCAGTTTTGGTCCGCTAATGTGAGGAAGGATATTCTTGCTATTGAGGGAGTGCAGCGTAGGTTTACAAGGTTAATTCCCGGGATGGCGGGACTGTCATATGCTGAGAGAATGGAGCAGCTGGGCTTGTACACTCTGGAGTTTAGAAGGATGAGAGGAAATCTCATTGAAACATATAAGATTGTTAAGGGTTTGGACACGCTAGAGGCAGGAAAGATGTTCCCGATGTTGGGGGAGTCCAGAACCAGGGGCCACAGTTTAAGAATAAGGAGTAAGCCATTTAGGACGGAGACGAGGAAACACTTTTTCTCACAGAGCAGTGAGTCTATGGAATTCTCTGCCTCAGAGGGCGGTGGAGGACGGTTCTCTGGATGCTTTCAAGAGAGAGCTAGATAGGGCTCTTAAAAATAGCGGAGTCAGGGGATATAGGGGAGAAGGCAGGAACGGGGTACTGATTGGGGATGATCAGCCATGATAGAAACATAGAAACATAGAAATTAGGTGCAGGAGTAGGCCATTCTGCCCTTCGAGCCTGCACCGCCAATCAATATGATCATGGCTGATCATCCAACTCAGTATCCCGTACCTGCCTTCTCTCCATACCCTCTGATCCCCTTAGCCACAAGGGCCACATCTAACTCCCTCTTAAATATAGCCAATGAACTGGCCTCGACTACCCTCTGTGGCAGGGAGTTCCAGAGATTCACCACTCTCTGTGTGAAAAAAGTTCTTCTCATCTCGGTTTTAAAGGATTTCCCCCTTATCCTTAAGCTGTGACCCCTTGTCCTGGACTTCCCCAACATCGGGAGCAATCTTCCTGCATCTAGCCTGTCCAACCCCTTAAGAATTTTGTAAGTTTCTATAAGATCCCCTCTCAATCTCCTAAATTCTAGAGAGTATAAACCAAGTCTATCCAGTCTTTCTTCATAAGACAGTCCTGACATCCCATGAATCAGTCTGGTGAACCTTCTCTGCACTCCCTCTATGGCAATAATGTCCTTCCTCAGATTTGGAGACCAAAACTGTACGCAATACTCCAGGTGTGGTCTCACCAAGACCCTGTACAACTGCAGTAGAACCTCCCTGCTCCTATACTCAAATCCTTTTGCTATGAAAGCTAACATACCATTCGCTTTCTTCACTGCCTGCTGCACCTGCATGCCCACTTTCAATGACTGGTGTACCATGACACCCAGGTCTCGCTGCATCTCCCCTTTTCCTAGTCGGCCACCATTTAGATAATAGTCTGCTTTCCTGTTTTTGCCACCAAAATGGATAACCTCACATTTATCCACATTATACTGCATCTGCCAAACATTTGCCCACTCACCCAGCCTATCCAAGTCACCTTGCAGTCTCCTAGCATCCTCCTCACAGCTAACACTGCCCCCCAGCTTCGTGTCATCCGCAAACTTGGAGATATTGCCTTCAATTCCCTCATCCAGATCATTAATATATATTGTAAATAGCTGGGGTCCCAGCACTGAGCCTTGCGGTACCCCACTAGTCACTGCCTGCCATTGTGAAAAGGACCCGTTTACTCCTACTCTTTGCTTCCTGTTTGCCAGCCAGTTCTCTAACCACATCAATACTGAACCCCCAATGCCGTGTGCTTTAAGTTTGTAAACTAATCTCTTATGTGGGACCTTGTCGAAAGCCTTCTGGAAGTCCAGATACACCACATCCACTGGTTCTCCCCTATCCACGCTACTAGTTACATCCTCGAAAAATTCTATAAGATTCGTCAGACATGATTTACCTTTTGTAAATCCATGCTGACTTTGTCCAATGATTTCACCACTTTCCAAATGTGCTGCTATCCCATCTTTAATAACAGACTCTAGCAGTTTCCCCACTACCGATGTTAGACTAACTGGTCTGTAATTCCCCGTTTTCTCTCTCCCTCCCTTCTTAAAAAGTGGGGTTACGTTTGCTACCCGCCAATCCTCAGGAACTACTCCAGAATCTAAAGAGTTTTGAAAGATTATTACTAATGCATCCACTATTTCTGGAGCTACTTCCTTAAGTACTCTGGGATGCAGCCTATCTGGCCCTGGGGATTTATCGGCCTTTAATCCATTTAATTTACCCAACACCACTTCCCGGCTAACCTGGATTTCACTCAATTCCTCCAACTCCTTTGACCCGCGGTCCCCTGCTATTTCTGGCAGATTATTTATGTCTTCCTTAGTGAAGACGGAACCAAAGTAGTTATTCAATTGGTCCGCCATATCCTTGTTCCCCATGATCAACTCACCCGTTTCTGACTGCAAGGGACCTACATTTGTTTTAACTAATCTCTTTCTTTTCACATATCTATAAAAACTTTTGCAGTCAGTTTTTATGTTCCCTGCCAGTTTTCTTTCATAATCTATTTTTCCTTTCCTAATTAAGCCCTTTGTCCTCCTCTGCTGGTCTCTGAATTTCTCCCAGTCCTCCGGTATGCTGCTTTTTCTGGCTAATTTGTACGCATCATCCTTCGCTTTGATACTATCCCTGATTTCCCTTGTTATCCACGGATGCACTACCTTCCCTGATTTATTCTTTTGCCAAACTGGGATGAACAATTTTTGTAGTTCATCCATGCAGTCTTTAAATGTCTTCCATTGCATATCCACCGTCAACCCTTTTAGAATTAATTGCCAGTCAATCTTGGCCAATTCACGTCTCATACCCTCAAAGTTACCTTTCTTTAAGTTCAGAACCATTGTTTCTGAATTAACAATGTCACTCTCCATCCTAATGAAGAACTCAACCATATTATGGTCACTCTTGCCCAAGGGGGCACGTACAACAAGACTGCTAACTAACCCTTCCTCATTACTCAATACCCAGTCTAAAATAGCCTGCTCTCTCGTTGGTTCCTCTACATGTTGATTTAGATAACTATCCCGCATACATTCCAAAAAATCCTCTTCCTCAGCACCCCTGCCAATTTGATTCACCCAATCTATATGTAGATTGAAGTCACCCATTATAACGGTTTTGCCTTTGTCGCACGCATTTCTAATTTCCTGTTTGATACCATCTCCAACTTCACTACTACTGTTAGGTGGCCTGTACACAACACCCACCAGCGTTTTCTGCCCCTTAGTGTTTCGCAGCTCTACCCATACCGATTCCACATCCTGCAAACTAATGTCCTTCCTTTCCATTGCATTAATCTCCTCTCTAATCAGCAACGCTACCCCACCTCCTTTTCCTTTCTCTCTATCCCTCCTGAATATTGAATATCCCTGGATGTTCAGCTCCCAGCCTTGGTCACCCTGGAGCCATGTCTCCGTGATCCCAACTATATCATAGTCATTAATAGCTATCTGCACATTCAACTCATCCACCTTATTACGAATGCTCCTTGCATTGAGACACAAAGCCTTCAGGCTTGTTTTTACAACACTCTTACCCCTTATACAATTTTGTTGAAAAGTGGCCCTTTTTGATTTTTGCCCTGGATTTTCCGGCCTGCCACTTTTACTTTTCACCTTGCTACCTATTGCTTCTACCCTCATTTTACACCCCTCTGTCTCTACGCTCACACATTTAAGAAACCCTTTCCCTTTAACTCCATCCTCCACTAGCCCATTCGACACCCCACCCCCCTTATTCAGTTTAAAACCACCCGTGTAGCAGTGGCAAACCTGCCTGCCAGAATGCTGGTCCCACACCTGTTAAGATGCAATCCGTCCCTTTTGTACAGTTCCCCCTTACCCCAAAACAGATCCCAGTGATCTAAGAATCTAAATCCCTGCCCCGTGCACCAGTTCCTCAGCCACACGTTCAGGTCCCGTATCTCCCTGTTCCTGCTCTCGCCAGCACGAGGAACTGGAAGCAAACCGGAGATAACAACCCTGGAGGTCCTGCTTTTCAGCATTTTTCCGAGCTCTCCAAAGTCACGCTGCAGAATATTCATCCCCTTCTTTCCGACATCGTTTGTGCCGACATGCACTACCACTTCCGGATGTTCACCTTCGCCCTTGAGGATTTTCTGCACTCTGTCCGTGACATCCTGGATCCTGGCACCAGGAAGGCAGCACACCATCCTCGCATCCCGTCTGTTGCCGCAGAAACCCCTGTCCGTACCTCTCACAATGGAGTCTCCCACTACATTGGCCTTGCCTGCCTTAGGCCTTTTTGGTTTTGGCTCAACAGCCCTATTCGCATCACAAGCCAGTCCGCCGCCCAGTGTACACACCTCTTCTGTCCCGACAGCTTCTAAGTGGGTGAACCTGTTCACAAGAGGTACAACCCCCGGGGACGTTGGCATTCCATGCTTCCCTCCCGTTCTCACTGTCTCCCACCTTCTCTCTTCCAGTACCTTAGGTGTAACAATCGTACTGTAGGGCTTGTCAAGGAACGACTCCGTTTCTCGGACGAACCGGAGGTCATCCACTTGCTTCTCCAGTTCCCCAACACGGCCCTTCAGGAGCTCTACCTGGATGCACTTTTCGCATTTGTAACAGCCAGAGGCACCAGCGGTGTCCTTGACCTCCCACATACTGCAAGCATCACACTGAATCAGCTTGCCTGACATCTTCTTCTTTCGTCTCTCCCTCTGCAGTGTTTTGCGTAGTCTCCTCTCCTCAGCCTCCTCTCCGAAGACTCTCGAGCCAAAGACTCACACTTTTCTCACAGGGCACTTCACTCACAAGGCCGCTCACTCACTGCCGCTCCCTAAGAGCAGTCTTACTTAAATTGACTGATAAATTGCCTGATTTACCAATTTACAAACTTCTCGCCTCCCACTTGGGCTAGAGCCAATCAGTCGTATCTCTTGCTAACCTCCTGCTGCTGTTGTTGCTCCCAAAGCTACAGCAGTTCTGAGTCAAGTCTGCCTGTCCTTGACCTGTACTTAAACTGTTTTCACTTCTCTCCTCCCACTTGGGCTAGAGCCAATCAGTCGTATCTCTTGCTAATCTCCTGCTGTTGTTGCTCCCAAAGCTACAGCAGTTCTGAGTCAAGTCTGCCTGTCCTTGACCTGTACTTAAACTGTTTTCTGTGATCACATAGAAACATAGAAATTAGGTGCAGGAGTAGGCCATTCGGCCCTTCGAGCCTGCACCGCCATTCAATATGATCATGGCTGATCATCCAACTCAGTATCCCGTACCTGCCTTCTCTCCATACCCTCTGATCCCCTTAGCCACAAGGGCCACATCTAACTCCCTCTTAAATATAGCCAATGAACTGGCCTCAACTACCTTCTGTGGCAGAGAGTTCCAGAGATTCACCACTCTCTGTGTGAAAAAAGTTTTCCTCATCTCGGTCCTAAAGGATTTCCCCCTTATCCTTAAGCTGTGACCCCTTGTCCTGGACTTCCCCAACATCGGGAACAATCTTCCTGCATCTAGCCTGTCCAACCCCTTAAGAATTTTGTAAGTTTCTATAAGATTCCCTCTCAATCTCCTAAATTCTAGAGAGTATAAACCAAGTCTATCCAGTCTTTCTTCATAAGACAGTCCTGACATCCCAGGAATCAGTCTGGTGAACCTTCTCTGCACTCCCTCTATGGCAATAATGTCCTTCCTCAGATTTGGAGACCAAAACTGTACGCAATACTCCAGGTGTGGTCTCACCAAGACCCTGTACAACTGCAGTAGAACCTCCCTGCTCCCTCCCTGCATCACATTGAATGGCGGTGCTGGCTCGAAGGGCCAAATGGCCTACTCCTGCACCTATTGTCTATTGTCTATCAGCAAATATTTATACTTCTTATCTCATGATAGAAGGAAGATTATAGAAGAAAAAGCTGAAGATGGCTGGGTCAAGAAACTACCCAAAGGAACTCCTGTGGTGATGCCCTGGGGCTGAAATGATGGCCTCCAACAACCACAGTCATCTTCCTTTATAAGAGGCATGACCCCAAACACTGGACTATTTTCCCTTTGGTCCAATGGTCCTTGATGCCAATCTAAGTCCAAAGCTCCTTTGCATCAATGACCTGTTGTATAAACGGTCAGTGCAACACCATAGGAATGTTTCTGGTTTAATAAAAAAATTCCAAGCACACAGTATAAGGTGGGTGAAAAGTAACGAGTTATTGTGGAACAGATAATATTGCTAAAGGATAGATTTCCTTTTGTTCAATTAATTGAGATAATCTTCCGAGTCCTTCATTTTCTAAATTACCTCGAGCTTACAGAAAAACAAATGCAAGTCATCCTGATCTATCTTTCACATAAAATAAACTCATTAATTGCATCCAGTTAGCAACATTTTTAAACCCTGCCAGGAACTGCACACATGCTCCATATTTATTTTGCTGACATCTACAGCTATAATATGGTATATCAGTAATTCAAGGATATTATCAAAAAATAATGAACTGGAAGTATATAGTGCATTGTTATAAAATTAAATTAGTATTTTGAATTCATCCAAGTTAGGTTTGCAAAAATAGATTTTCTATTGAAAGGAAGCTCATAAAAACTGGCATAACCAAGAAAGATATACCTGGTTTGTACTAGTTACATCAGTCATTGTGGCATCAGGGGGTCTACTGGGAGGATTCACAGTAACCTGGACAAAACAAAACACTTATATTATTAACGTACTCAAAAAATAAACAATATGTTCAATGGTAAACCAATAAATGACTGACTGTCATACAATATGAATTTTGTGAAATAGAACATAGAAATGTACAGCAGAGGAACAGGTCTTACGACCCACAATATCCATGCCACACATGATACCAAATTAAACTTCTCTCTGTCTGATTAATATTCCTCCGTTCCCTGCATTTCCAAGTGTCTATCTATAAAAGCCTTTTAAATGCCTCTATCACTCTGTCAACTTCCACCCCTGGCAGAACGTCCCAGGTACCCATCATTCTAGATTAAAAGTTTATGCCGCACATCTCCTTTAAATTATGCCCGTCTCACCTTAAAGCTACTCCCTCTAGCCTTTGACATTTCCACTCTGGAAAAAAAGTTCTGGCTATATTTTCCTATCATAATTTTATATATTTCTATCAGGTCTTCCCCATAACCTCTGACATTCCAGAGAAAACAAGTTAGGTTTGTCACACAGCTCCAGTGACCTGCATTCCTCCCTGACCTCCTGTCTTTGTGGAGTTTATAGTCTCTCTGTGACTACATGGAAGTTCAAGTTCCCGCCTGCATCCTGAAGAGGTATTGGTTGATAGATTAAATTGGCTGCTGTAAATGACTTATTGTGTAATGGGCCTGTCCCACTTAGGCGACTTTTTAGGCGAGTGCAGGAGACTCTGTGCTCGCCACATGATCACCACATGGTCGCCACATGTTCGCTGGTGGTCTCTGGTGAGTCTCCTTCATGGTTGTGAGGAGTTCCCGCAGTATGGTCGCCACAAATTTTTTAACATGTTGAAAAATGTTCTGTGACCAAAAATTGGTCGCCATGGAGAAAATTGATACTTTTGTAGTCGTAGGTGCAGTTGAAGTGGGGTCTCCATGTGGTTATGGGTAGTCGAGGTAGTCGTAGGTAGTCTTAGTTAATCGCCTTTGCTGACCGGGCATTTTCATTGGTTCATTGGGGGGGAAAAAACGTACGCACGAGTTTTCAGAACCAAGGAGAACCGACCGGTAATGTTAAATGCCCGTCGAACTTCACAGCTGTGTATCTCTGGCATATTAAAAAGTTGTCTGGCTTCTTAAAAGTGTTTCCACTCCTTCTCCCCCCCTTCCCCCCTCCCCTCTTAAAGGACTTACCGTACACTGTGCTAGCCGTCTTAACCTTCCTGTTCATCGCGGTGTGTGTCTGTATCACCTTGGCTTTGCACCATGTGAATTTCAGACAGCGCTCCCCCACTTTCCCTGGCCCCCGCCTTTGCGATGCGTTTGTGTCTGTGCGTGTGTGTGTGTGCTCCACTCTGACACTCGCCGTTCCAGTTCCCGGTTTTTCAGCGAGTGCGGTCAACTTGACAGTCGCCGGCAGTCCGCTGAAAAATCGCCCAAGTGACAAAGGCCCTTTCGTGAGTATTTGAACTTTATTCAAAAGTGCTAGGACTTTATTCCTAGTGCAGGAGGATGAGTGGTGTTCTATTCTTCCCAACATCTCAACACATATCTGTACAAGATCAAAAGAGGAATTCAAAGGGCAAATGCACAGAGCCTTTCATCCAGTGCAGGGAAAATCAAGAACCAGAGGACATAGGTTTAAGGTAAGGGGGGAAAGATTTAACAGGAACCCGAGGGACGATTTTTTTTGATTTTTTAAAACACAAATGTTGGTGGGTATACGGAACAAGCTGCCGGAGGGGGCAGTTGAGGCAGGTACTATCACAACGTTTAAAATATATTTTGACAGGTACATGGATAGGATAGGTTTACAAGGATATGGGCCAAACACAGGCAGGTTGGTCGGCGTGGGCAAGCTGGGCTAAATGTCCTGTTTCCATGCTGATAAACTCAAAATAAGGTCAAATGATATTCTAGTAACGTAAACACTCTAGCCCAGTATGTGACAAGGTAAATATAATTATGATGGGGCCAGTCGTATGCTTTAGGGTAAATTGTGGTCCACCCAGGACTAAATTCTGGGTAAGATATCAACAAAAAGCAGATTGCAGATTAGACTGAGGTGTTGAAGAAGTTGAGCAAGGTTTTTTCAGTAATACACATTAGAGGTTCATGTGACACAAAATAAGATTGAAATTCTTAGAAATGTTCTTAAATTATAGAAAAATACCTTTGCATCCCTAGCACTTTCTGCAGCATAGATTTAAGCGCAAGACTAATAACATGTTATTGTTAGAATTTAAGATTGAATATTATATTTTAATAACCATCAAATTTAAAAATACATGAGCTTTTAAATGTTACTATGAAATATGCCATGTTTGACATCGCCACATTTTAATTAAATTACATATTCATCTTGCCTGGACTGGTTTGTGTGAACATACATAATCTTGCAGTTAAATAGTCTGGCGAGGGGAATGACAAGGGGAATTTGCAAAAATACATTCTTCAAACTAGCATACCTTAACTTTATCAGACGTCCTCTTTCCACCAAAGCCTCCAGCTCCAACAACAAATAAAGAGAACTGGTTAAAGCAGACCAGGTCTCTCTCATTGTAAGTATGAACTGAAGAAAAAAAATCAGTATTACTGTTAACTTTGTATAGTCTGGGCCAAGTTCCTGTAAATGTAATGTGATAGAAAATACATACAAATTATAACAAATTACCAAACACATAAGAATAATAAGAACCAAGAATGATATTTGGTAATTGGCAGGATGATTTATGACAAATCCCTTCAACAAGACAATATTCTGCACCCTCCTGGTATAACCTATATTCTTCCTTCCAATTGCAGCAATGTATTGGTATTTTTGAAATTATTGCTTTCTAAACAAGGTGATGGCGATCCAGAATGATGTACACATTAAATTTCACTATATGGCTGCTGAATGATGTGCTTGATTGCTGGTCCACCACAGCAAGTGGTGTTGAAAAAGAAACACAAAGTGCTGGAGTAACTCAGCGGGTCTGGCAGCATCTCTGGAGAATGTGGATAGGCGTCCTTTCTACAATCTGAAGTGTCATGACCTGAAAAATCACCTATTCATGTTCTCCAGGGATGCTGCCTGACCCATGAGTTACTCCAGCACTTTGTGTCTTTTCTTGTAAACCAGCGTCTGCAGCTCCTTGTTTCTACTCAGGTACTACTGAATTGTTTTCACATTTGCCTTTGCATATCCAGATCCAAAGTTTGGTCTCAAATGTTAGGAGGAAGAAAAGGTGAAGCTCAGCAGTCAAAGGGTTATGGGAATGCCAATTCTGGTGCCCATGGTTGGGGGCACTGAAGGTGGATGCCTGAAGAGATTGGCAAGTTCTGCTAGTTGGAGATCAAAACCACCTTTGTGTTCTGGGGAGTGGAAAGGAAAGAGATGTTAGGACCTGAGCAGGTCATTCTGTGATCAGTAAATGGACTGCGGCACAGGGGGTGAGGAGCCTAAAGGTTAGAGAGTAACCAGTAGGACTAGCGTTCGTTGGTTCCGCTCCAAGAGTACTATTTAAAACATATTTGTCTAAAGGACTGCTCAATGATATGCTCAAATGAACCAATTTCCCCAGCAATACTCAAATTATTTCACATTTGGAAGTGCTCATCAAATTTCCAAAGTGATGCGATTTGACCCAAATATGGTTGCCTTTGCATTTTGCTCCATGAAAAGTTTTGTTTACTTTAGAGACACAGCCCTTCAGCCCACCGAGTCCATGTCAACCACACATTCACACTCATTCAATGTTATCCCACTTTCACATTCCCTCCTATTTACAGAGGCCAATTAGCCAACAAAATCCATGTCTTTGGAATGCGGGAGAAAATCAGACTACCCGAAGGAAACCCACGTGGTCAAATGAACCAATTTCCCCAGCAATACTCAAATTATTTGCGTAATTGGCAGGATGATTTATGACAAATTATGACAAAAGGCTCAGTGCTGGGACCCCAGCTATTTACAATATATATTAATGATCTGGATGAGGGATTTGAAGGCAATATCTCCAAGTTTGCGGATGACACTAAGCTGGGGGGCAGGGTTAGCTGTGAGGAGGATGCTAGGAGACTGCAAGGTGACTTGGATAGGCTGGGTGAGTGGGCAAATGTTTGGCTGATGCAGTATAATGTGGATAAATGTGAGGTTATCCATTTTGGTGGCAAAAACAGGAAAGCAGACTATTATCTAAATGGTGGCCGACTAGGAAAAGGGGAGATGCAGCGAGACCTGGGTGTCATGGTACACCAGTCATTGAAAGTAGGCATGCAGGTGCAGCAGGCAGTGAAGAAAGCGAATGGTATGTTAGCTTTCATAGCAAAAGGATTTGAGTATAGGAGCAGGGAGGTTCTACTGCAGTTGTACAGGGTCTTGGTGAGACCACACCTGGAGTATTGCGTACAGTTTTGGTCTCCAAATCTGAGGAAGGACATTATTGCCATAGAGGGAGTGCAGAGAAGGTTCACCAGACCTTCCTGGGATGTCAGGACTGTCTTATGAAGAAAGACTGGATAGACTTGGTTTATACTCTCTAGAATTTAGGAGATTGAGAGGGGATCTTATAGAAACTTACAAAATTCTTAAGGGGTTGGACAGGCTTGATGCAGGAAGATTGCTCCCGATGTTGGGGAAGTCCAGGACAAGGGGTCACAGCTTAAGGATAAGGGGGAAATCCTTTAAAACCGAGATGAGAAGAACTTTTTTCACACAGAGAGTGGTGAATCTCTGGAACTCTCTGCCACAGAGGGTAGTCGAGGCCAGTTCATTGGCTATATTTAAGAGGGAGTTAGATGTGGCCCTTGTGGCTAAGGGGATCAGAGGGTATGGAGAGAAGGCAGGTACGGGATACTGCGTTGGATGATCAGCCATGATCATATTGAATGGCGGTGCAGGCTCGAAGGGCCGAATGGCCTACTCCTGCACCTAATTTCTATGTTTCTATGTTTCTATGGTCACAGGGAAAATGTGCAAACTTCGCACAGACAAAAACCCACGGTCAGGATTTAACCAGGGGCCTTGGCATTGTGATGCAGCAGCACTACTTACTAGTTGAGCCACTGTGCTATGCTCAATTGCAAAGCGCCAAAGTAAACAGACAATCAAATACATGTTCAAATAAATGTTCAAATTTCATGGGGAGCATGTTTAGATCAGAATTATATAACAGTGTTGCTATTTTCATCCAATATCCCTTTTTTATTATTGACAATACATTTGTTCTTTTATACACTGCGAGAATGAAAGAAATAGCAAACAAACTTAAAAGAAAAAAAAATGCCAAAGCCTGACAAAAATTGCTTTAAGTAGATAAGAGTTGCAATGAAACTCAATGTGAAAATGTTAATGACATAAGACTCACCATCTAGAAGTATGACAGCACCAGATCCTTTATCAAGAATATCTGCAATGATGCTCTCTGATTTCAGTGTCCCTACCAATTACAACACAGTTAGCATTAAACAATTAAACTTCTTAACTCTAAAACGTCAAGGCTGGTTTGCGAAAACGCTTTCACTTTACAACAGCTCAATTAAGTCACAGTATTAATAAGCAGCAATGTGAATTGCACAGCTTTTAATTAAACATTTCTCAACACTGGGAAGTAAGTACACTGTTGCACAAGAATTTAGGCTGTGCAAAGAAAATGGGCAAAAGCAATAAAGGATGTGGGAGTGGGATGGGGATCAAGGTGTGCACAGAGTTTCAATGGTGGAAGTTAATGTTTTGAATGAGAAACATGAATCCAGTTTTCACGGACATAAAAAGCCAGGATCGCTTAGCAAGGATAAAGTTTGCAAGAAGGAAGTTTAGCATTTTGAAAGGCGAGATGAGGCATTTCGAATGGTCTGCAGGTAATAGATTGTCAGAGCAGGAATGCTGTGAAATGTGATTTTGTGAATGCATGGATTAGATGTTCAATTGTAGAGAAAGATTTGTGAAAGCAAAGAGAATTGACAGTGTAAAAAGCATATGTTTGGGAACGGATTAGTTGTGGATAAGAAAAAAATCCACATGAGGAAGTTTCGAAATCGTTTCTGTAAATGTCAATTATTTCCAGGTCAATTATTAACGATCGACTGAGGCTTACGAAAGATATGAAGTAGAAACATGGGCAGATTTATGGAGATAGATCACCAACTACTCCAACTGTGAAATTTCAGAATATGCTCAAGGGTTTCAAAGGCCTAATTCTTTGGTTGTATCGCATGTAGATAAGGGAGAACCAGTGGATGTGGATCTGGACTTTCTGAAGGCTTTCGACAAGGTCCCACATAAGAGATACAAACTTAAAGCACACGGTATTGGGGGTTCAGTATTGATGTGGATAGAGAACTGGCTGGCAAACAGGAAGCAAAGAGTAGGAGTAAACGGGTCCTTTTCAGAATGGCAGGCAGTGACTAGTGGGGTACCGCAAGGCTCAGTGCTGGGACCCCAGCTATTTACAATATATATTAATGATTTGGACGATGGAATTGAATGCAACATCTCCAAGTTTGCGGATGACACGAAGCTGGGGGGCAGTGTTAGCTGTGAGTAGGATGCTAGGAGGTTGCAAGTTGACTTGCATTTTGGTGGCAAAAACAGGAAAGCAGACTATTATCTAAATGGTGGCCGATTAGGAAAAGGGGAGATGCAACGAGACCTTGGTGTCATAGTACACCAGTCATTGAAAGTAGGCATGCAGGTGCAGCAGGCAGTGAAAAAAGCGAATGGTATGTTAGCATTCATAGCAAAAGGATTTGAGTACTCGCTAGAATTTAGAAGATTGAGGGGGGATCTTATAGAAACTTACAAAATTCTTAGGGAGTTGGACATGCAAGAAGCAAGAAGATTGTTCCCGATGTTGGGGAAGTCCAGGACAAGGGGTCACAGTTTAAGGATAAAGGGGAAATCCTTTAGGACCGAGATGAGAAAAACATTTTTCACACAGAGAGTGGTGAGTCTCTCGAACTCTCTGCCACAGAAGGTAGTTGAGGCCAGTTCTTTGGCTATATTTAAGAGGGAGTTAGATGTGGCCCTTGTGGCTAAAGGGATCAGGGGGTATGGAGAGAAGGCAGGTACAGGATACTGAGTTGGATGATCAGCCATGATCATATTGAATGGCGGTGCAGGCTCGAAGGGCTGAATGGCCTACTCCTGCATCTATTTTCTATGTTTCTATGTTGTTCGAGAACCTAAATTGTTCTACATGGGGAAAAGGGATTGGTTGGGATTAGATTTTCTGACTTCACTGTGTTTACGAATCATTCACAATGTTCAAGATCCCCATCAAAAGTTGCCCAAACATCCAATGGGTTCTCTCCCTTGAAAGGCAGCTAAGTGTTTACAACATTACTATTCTCTTGGTTCTAAAAAACAAATTAACTGATTTACAGAAGCAATTCCACAGCTTAGTGTAGTTGCAAGTTGATGACCATGACCTCTACAATACACTTCAAGTTATTTGCTGTTATACATCTTCTTGTTAGTAACACAATTCAATCTCAAATTAAAACTAGCTTCTATTTGTCCTTTTCAAGGTAATTTGTGGATTTTGCACAAGGTACGTTCATTAAACGTAATCATGGTTGGAAAAGCTGACTTAATTTAATGACAGAACAAAATTCATTCAACCTATTGCACACAAACTTGTTATTTAAAGGACTTGGCTACTTAGTCCCACCTCACCAGTCCTTCGAATTTTAAATTTCCAAGTATACAGCCAATTTAGTTCTGAGTTACTGCCACCTTGTAATAATTGCCAGATACTTAACAATTTGCTACATAGAAATAAATCATCTGTCGTTTGGTGCTTCTCTGAATAGCTTAAACTACTACCCTCTGGAATGAGCAAACAGTTTCTCCCCCATCGACTCTCAACGCTATTGTACTGACACTTGTTTTTCAATAAAAGCAACTATTTTCAGATTATTTGGTTTTGGAACAACAGTGGTATTTCAATGCTTCGATTAGAATTAACTTCTGCATTATAAAACATGTAGTTACCTGAAGTAGGCAGTGGTTTGTACAGTTCCAGATATTGTTCACCATGTAGCACCTATAATAAATGAAGAAAACCAAACACACATTTATGAATCTCTAAATTGTTATAAACCATTTAATTGCAAAAAAAAGGTTTAAGCAAGAT
Organism: Amblyraja radiata; assembly: GCF_010909765.2. Lineage (NCBI taxonomy): Eukaryota > Metazoa > Chordata > Chondrichthyes > Rajiformes > Rajidae > Amblyraja > Amblyraja radiata. The sequence goes on along the minus strand of NC_045958.1, from coordinate 25,785,360 downwards.
TTTAAAATAAAGCACTTTATTAATAATAAACATTTATTCCACTAAGGCACAAATGGTTACCTGGAAAAGTGATGTGGTTGTAGCTAATAATTTGAAGATCGCATTAGATCAGGGGAAAAAGCTCAATGCTGTCAAAATGAGCAGTAAGGCAGACAACAGGATAATGTTCGAAACCCAGGAAAGTGTTACTAAGATATTGATATGGAAAGGGAAAGGGAAAGCAGAAAAACAAAAGCGCTAAAAATTTCTATTGGTATGTATAAAGGTAAACAGAAAGACGATGCAGATTCTTCACAGAGACTGAAGATGTTATTTTGAAGTTAAAAGAAAGTGCCCTTACATTGTTCATACGTTTAAAGTGGGGGTACTCTATTGAAAGCCTTCAAAGTCTGAACATAAAGCATTCGCTGGGTTGCTTATATATTCTGTTGCAACCTCAAAACAAAAGCTCAAATAGATTTATCCAGTATGATTTATCCATTAATAAATCCACATTGACACCACCCATTCAATTATTGCTTTCTACATTCCCTGTTCCTACATCTTTAATAGAGTCTTGAATTTTCTACACTACTACTGTATCTCGGTACATGTGACAATAAGAAAACCATTAATCTGTGCTGACTATTCCTTATCAATCCCTATCTTTCCCTATGTAAATTAACCCTGTTACCTAGATTTTTTTTTCAAATAATTACTATGGTGGAGTAAGTGGCTTATGATCGCCCGGCTTTAAAGCCCTGTCCCACGGTACGAGTTCATTCCAAGAGCTCTCCCGAGTTTGCCCTGATTCGAACTCGGAGATTTACGGTAATGGCCACTCGTCGGTTCTCGGGGCTCTCGTTGACATTTTTCAACATGTTGAAAATTCTTCACGAGTCTTCCCGTGCTTACCTACCGTTAGCGAGTCTTCCCGAGTACATGCCGTTAGTGCTAAGAGACGTCCCGAGCTCCGACCTATCCACTACGTTCATTCTCCGTGCTTACCACGAGTTTGATTTTTTTTTAACTCTGGAGATCTCTTGGAATGAACTCGTACCGTGGGACAGGGCTATTACACTGCCCTTCCTGATTAACGGTAGCACATTCAGTCTTCAGTCATCAAGCACCTTCCCTGTAGCCAAACCTCGGGAATCTTCCCACTTGACTCCCAAAAGTATCGAGGTTACATCGCATCAAGCTCTGAAGATTTATCCTCTATTTTGCTCAATAAGACAATAAAGAACTGATCTTTCGATGCCCTGGTCGAAATTTAACGCACATTTAAGATTCCTATTCATCCAACTCTTTCACACCAAGCCAATCCCAGTCAAAGTTATCCACTCTGCTGCAAAAATAAATGCAATGCGTTAATAAAACATTTGGATAAGAAGATAGGCAGAATTAGTAAGTTTGCAGGTAACACTAAAGTGATCTTTGATCAGTTGGGCAAGTGGGCTGAGGAATGATTTTAATGCAGATAAGTTGGGAACACAAACCAGGGCAGAACCTACATATTGAATGACAGTGCCCCAGGGAATGTCGTAGTGCACGGGGATCTAGGAGAGCAGGTACATAGTTCCTTGAAAGTAGCATCTTGAAATAGGGTGATCACAAAGGCTTTTGGTACATTGGCATTCTTTGGTCAGGGTGCTGAGTGTAGAAGTTGAGATGTTATGTTACAGTTGTACAAGAAGTTGAGCAGGCTGGCACTGTGTTCCTTGGAGCACAGGAGGATGCGAGGCAATTCTATAGTAGTGTAGAAGATCATTAGGGGAATAGATAGGATGAATAAACAGTGTATTTTATCCAGAGTAGGGGCATCAAGAATAGTTTTAAGGTGAGAGGATAAAAAGTTAATAGGCACCTGAGGGGCAACTTTTTTTTACATAGTATATGGAACCAGCTGCCAGAGGAGGTAGTTGAGGCAGGTAATATAACAATGTTTAAAATACATTTGGACAGGTACATGGACAGGAAAGGTTTGGAGGGATATGGGCCAAATACGGGCAGGTGGGACTTTGTAGATGAAATATCTTGGTCGACATGGGCAAGTTGGACCGAAGAGCCTGTGTCTATGGTGTATGATTTTTTTTTTTTTAAACTAGAAAATACTGGAAACACTCAGGTCTGACAGTAAATATGGAAAGAGAAATATTTAATGCTTCAGGTCCATAATGTTTAATTCAAACTATGAAAGAGAAAAAAAGTTAGTTGGGTAGCTGAGAAAATGCAGAGACATGGAGTGGGGAGGAACACACAGAATTTCTTTGATAGGGTAAGACCAGATGACATAATGAGACAGTTAAGCAGCAGTCAAGAACAGATCTCATGTAGAAATGAACTGGTCAGATGAAATCTCAAATATATAGTACAGAATTAATTTTGAGAACTTCTCAGAGGTAATGCAGTAAATATCAATTTGGGTAGTGAATGCAAGTTTGATCAATAGTGTCCCAAGTTTTTCATATAGTACAGTGAAGCAAGTGTCCTAACTGTGCAAAGTCTCTGAGGGATCTTATTCATCCTCAGGCATTCACATTTCTTAAGCGCACTATAATCGACAAAGTATTACACAATCAATTCACAGATTCAGATGACATACAATAACAAATTATTACTGGACACTATAAGGTATTACTGGTTATTCTGCCTGTAATTGCCAATCAACTCAAATTTGACAAAAACACGTTCACAAGATACAGCACAGCTTTCAAGCCTTTCCAGAACAAGAAGAAATACCTTCATGAAAGGTGAAAAACGCTGCTCAATATTACAGATTTGGCATCCAATGGTTTTGAAAGCAAAAACTTATTTTCCTTCAAAATAGCAACTTAAAGATGTCCATCTTTAAAATAATCAAGATGCACAATGAACTCTTGATTGAACAACTGTACAGCTATTCAGGAAGAGCACTACAATCTATTTTTCGGCTTCAGCCAGTTATGAATGACTTTCTATATCCTGCAACCTCATTAAAGTGCAAGCATTGTACTGAAATAGTACTTCAGCATAACTTTCCTAGCTTAAGGGCAATAGGGAATAACAGAAAATTAGATGGGAAAATATTCTTTTGAGACAAAGAAAAATTCCCTTGAAAACTTCCAAACAAAAATACATAACTAAGACAATTTAGATTTTACATGTGATCTTATTTTACAAATGTGATCCTGAAAGCATCAAGAATATAGAAATTAATTTGGACTAAACCTATGGAATCTTAAATCCATTGAAGACAACATATTACAAGAAATGTTTCATACATGGTAAATAATTTATGTATGGCTTCCGAAATCAATGAAAGATTATTCAAAACGGCTGCTAGACTTGCCTTTGTGAAGTCAATGTTCAATCCAGGAACAGATGCAAGACCATCAAACATGGCAGCTTGGGCAGGGATTACCCCAAAAGAAGGCAAACATGAGAACTCTTCATTTCTTTCAAAAAGGAACTTCAAGTGATCTGGATCTTTTGTTGTCATGCCAACTCCAAGAGCGTAGAGAATGGGCTGTAGATTGGTGTAGGCATATTCAGGTGCAGACAATCTTTTACCTATTGCCTCAATCTGCATTTTAAAACATTAACAAAAGACAAGACATAGTGAGGTTGCTACACATATGCAGTTTCAAACAAAGCTGAAGGTAAAAAATCTCATTATCTATACAGGTGCACAACCTTTTATCCGAAATTCCAAATAGCGAAAAGCTCCGAATAGCGGACATTTTTTCGGTCCTTGAAGAAAGGTCCTTGAAGACGTTCACCGAGGGCGGCACGCAGAGGTGACAGCGGAACCTCCGGTCGGTCCTCAAAGAAAGGGGAACTAAATCCTAATTCATAAAAGAGAAGGTGAGGGTATATTGCGCGGGAGGGTTAATAATTGACAATCTGCTGCTGCCTGCCCGCTGAGTTAAAAAGTTACCACGGTAGACTCACGATACACAGTGTATCGTGAGTGGGAACTTTTTAACTCAGCGGGCAGGCAGCAGCAGATTGTCGCTCCCTTCAGTTTCACCCCACCTACATCCCTCTGCTTCCCAGCCATGTGTGTGACCCATTCCTTCCCCTCTCCAGCTCCCCGCCCATTGCACCGGCGCGGGGGCTTTGCACTGTCTTCACGTCGGCGATGCCAGCAGGTCAGTGCCAGTCACCGGAGACATCAGGACCAACGGGACACCGACCCCCAGGCCCACTGCAAGCACGGAGATCCCAGAGACCCACTGCCAGCAGCAGCCCAGCCCCGTTCCAACTCCAGAGGAACACGCTCCCCGTAGGGACAGAAGCTGATGGTGTGCAAGGTACGTCTTGTTCTTGGGGTTGCGGATGAGGGGGCGCAGCTCGGGCTGTGGGCGAACTGCCACTTGTCGCTGTAGCGGCCCATCGGGGTGCGGGTTCCTGTTGGTCCTGACGTCTCCGGCCACCCCCCTGGACAGGAGCTGAGAGACGTCAGGACCACCAGAAGCCGCTCCCCAATGGGCCGCTACGGCGACAGGTGGCAGTTCGCCCACAGTCCGAGCTGCGCCCCCTCATCGGGACATCGACCCCCAGGCCCACTGCAAGCACGGAGATCCCAGATCAGCAACTCCAGCCCAGCCCCGCTCCAACTCCAGAGGAACACGCTCCCCATAGGGGCAGAAGCTGATGGTGTGCAAGGTACGTCTTGTTCTTGGGGTTGCGCAGCTCAGGCTGTGGGCGAACTGCCACTTGTCGCCGTAGCGGCCCATCGGGGAGCGGATTTCTCTGGAGTTGGAGGGACAGGGAGACACAGCGGCTTTTGATAATGGTGGGCAATCACTTCCAAAGTTCTGCCCACACAGTAAGTACACCTCCCTTACACTTGTCTCCCGCACTAAGATCATCTCGCAGAGAATGATCCCAGCCTAACCCTCCCTATTCTCTCCTATTCTGCAAGAAAAAACTACATTGAAGACTCAAACTCGCGATCGAGTAACTGCCGGGATCGAGGCGCAAACTTGCGGCCTTGCGGATATGAGCTGAGCACTCTACCACTGAGCCAGCCGTTAAAATCTACGCTAAAACTCTTCCATTCCGAAAGCCGAAAAATTCCGAATTACGAAAAGTGTCTGGTCCCAAGGCTTTTGGATAAAAGGTTGTGCACCTGTACTACTAACGCATACTACCTCATTATTAACTAGATTAACCTACTGCCCCTCGCATAATGCAACAATTTCCCTAATTATATTGTTTTTAATGCAGAAGATCTTCCTGGGCACTTCAAATTCACCAACAAAAAAATACACCATTCTAAAGCAAGAGGTAACACCCAACACTGATAGTACTTGAAGCTGCATTACATTTGACATTTAGACAGGTACATGGATAGGAAAGGTACAGAGGGATATGGGCCAAATGTGGGCAAGTGAGCTAGAATAGATGGGGCATCTTGGTCCGCATAGACAAGTTGGGCTGAAGAGCCTGTTTCCGTGCTGTATGTGATTGGCCTATTTGCGTTTCAACTGTGTCCACTCGAGAGCATTGAGGGCAAGCGATGTGACAATGGTAACCACTGTCAAAGAGATTTTAGAGATACAGCGCAGACACAGGCCCTTGTGCAACCAAGTCCATGCTGACCAGCGATCACATCCCGTATACTACCACTATACTACACACTAGGGACATTTTACAATTATTTTTACCGAAGCCAATTAACCTACAAACCTGCACGTCTTTGGAGCGTGGGAGAAAACCAGAGCGCAGGAGAATGTACAAACTCCGTACAGATAGCCCCCTTAGTCAGGATTGAACCTGGGTCTCTGGTGCTGTAAGGCAGCAACTCTACCGTTGCACCACCGTGCTGCCCAATGTGGGAGGTGATCATTGCATATGGACAAATATACATTTGAGAAACTGAAAATGGAACTCAGCACCCGAGCAGCTTTAAATACCTGGGAGTCCACATCACAAAGGATCTGACATGGACAACCCACACTGCCACACTGGTGAGAAAGGCAAGGCAGTGCCTTTACCACCTCAGGCAGCTGAGGAAATTCAGAGTCTCTCTGAGGATCCTTCTACTCTGGTGCTGTAGAAAGCATCCTGTCCAGAAACATCTCGATCTGGTTTGGCAACAGCTCTGCCCAGGACAGGAAGGCTCTGTAGAGAGTAGTGCGTTAGGCCGAACGCACCATGGGAACTACATTTCCCACCCCCATCCCCCTCCCCCTTTGCAGGACCTATACACCAGGAGGTGCAGATCCAGAGCCAGCAAGGTCATGAAGGACCCTTACCACCCCAGCAACGGACTGTTCCAGCTGCTATGGTCAGGCAAGCGTCTCTGCTGTCACGCTGCAAAAACAGAGAGGATGAGACGGAGTTTCTTCCCACAGGCCATCTGGACTGATCTCACCAGGGGGTAATTACTGTTGTGTCCTTTAAAAAAAAAATGTAAATACTGGTTCTGTTCTGTTCTGTTGTACTGTTGTGTCCTTTAAAAAAAAATGTAAATACTGGTTCTGTTCTGTTCTGTTGTTTTGCACAATCCTGCAGGCATTGCCACTTTCATTTCAATAAAGTTGACGACTTGAACAATCAAGATGCAGGTTTTATGACTATCTATAATGACATTTAAATATGTATTTAAACCCAGCACTCAACCAGTTTTCAGGAGGTCAGGTAATCAGTGAATCAATTGGCTCTTCTCCAATACCCTGGTGACAAGCAGTGTGCATTAAGATAAAGCACATTTATCTGAACTTCCCTATCCAGAGAGCTAAAAATTCCAAGGAGATAAACCAACTGGATCATCTGACAATCTGAAGAAAAGCCTTTAAGGGCAAATTTATAAAAGAAAAACACATCGATCATATTCTAAGACAAGTATTCAATATACGAGAACTGGTTTTGTGTTCATAGTACCAACACCTTATATTAACGCATGACACCTACTGGATTGATGCCTGAAGTGCTAGTTTGTAGTGAGCCACTGGTTGGATTTGTGGAGATTCCTTGTTTCGTGCCCAGCTTGTTCAGTACCTCATGGAGAGTCATAAGTGAATCTGTAACAAAACACAGGAGCGTAATCTGAAACTCATGCTCACACATGGCACATGTTATTTACAACCAGCAAGCCCCTGAGTTGCACTAGGACAGGGAGTTTAAAAAAAAGTCAGATGTACATAACGGCTGCATTGCTCAGCAGAACAAGGCAAGGGCAGTGGAACATGCTCATATGATCGAAGATAGACACAAAAATCTGGCGGAACAGACAGCGCCTCTGGAGAGAAGAAATGGGTGACGTTTCGGTTTGAGACCCTTCTTCAGACTGCTTAGGGATAAGGGAAACACGAGATATAGACGGTGATGTGGAGAGATAAGGAACAATGAATGAAAGATATGCAAAAAGGTGACAATGATAAAGGAAAAAGGCCATTGTATGCCGTTTGTACGGTAAAAATGAGAAGCTAGTGTGACTTGGGTGGGGGGGGGGGAGATAGAGAGGGAAAGTCAGGGCTACCTGCAGATCGGTTTGTACTCGCTAGAATTTAGAAGATTGAGGGGGGATCTTATAGAAACTTACAAAATTCTTAAGGGGTTGGACAGGCTAGATGCAGGAAGATTGTTCCCGATGTTGGGGAAGTCCAGAACGAGGGGTCACAGTTTAAGGATAAAGGGGAAATGTTTTAGGACCGAGATGAGGAAAACTTTTTTCACACAGAGAGTGGTGAATCTCTGGAATTCTCTCTCGCAGAAGGTAGTTGAGGCCAGTTCATTGGCTATATTTAAGAGAGAGTTAGATGTGGCCCTTGTGGCTAAAGGGATCAGGGGGTATGGAGAGAAGGCAGGTACAGGATACTGAGTTGGATGATCAGCCATGATCATATTGAATGATGGTGCAGGCTCGAAAGGGCCGAATGGCCTACTCCTGCACCTATTTTCTATGTTTCTATGTTTCTATGATCCACACTTGGACATTTGGTTAATGTCGATGTGAGGAAGTAGAGATGCATGACACAGCTGTGTGACCTGACCCCTAGCACAGGATCAGCAGATAAAGATGTTGTGATACGAACAGACATCCTTATAAATAATGAATTACACTAGACTCAGTGGGACCCGTTGGGTCCCATGTTCACACGGGTGGGCTGGTCCACCTAGGCAATATTCCACCTCTCCACCAATTCCAATATTGGTGGCCAGTGGGGGGGGAAGGGCTTTCTGGAGAGCTAGTATGGGTGTTGTGGGCTGAAGGCTGGTTTCTAGAAGGCTAGTATGGACATTGTGGGACGAATGGATTCTTGGGCTGGCAGCTCACTCACTCACGGCTGGTGGGCTGGCAGTTGACACGGCTATTCCTTGAAATTCCATTTCAAGCAGGGTGCAAGGCCACTAAACTCAAGTGCAGTTTCATACCACTTCAAGCAGGGCGCACGGTCACCAAATTAAAGTGCAGTTTCGTACCACTTCAAGCAGGGTGCAAGGCCACCAAATTCAAGTGCAGTTTCGTACCACTTCAAGCAGGGTGCAAGGGCACCAAATTCAAGTGCAGTTTCATACCACTTCAAGCAGGGTGCAAGGCCACCAAATTCATGTGCTGTTTCCTACTACTTCAAGCAGGGTGCAAGGCCACCAAATTTAAGTGGTTTCATACCACTTCAAGCAGGGTGCAAGGCCACCAAATTCAAGTGCAGTTTCATACCACTTCAAGCAGGGTGCAAGGCCACCAAATTCAAGTGCAGTTTCATACCTTTTCATGTCGGATGGGGCAAGGCCACCAAATTCAAATGCAGTTTCATACCATTTCATGCAGGGTGCAAGGACACCAAAGACAGAGAGTCGTGTCCTCTCCCTCCCCCATCTTGCAGAGCCTGAGCCCACACTTCCGGCTTTTATAGTTCCTCCCCCCTCCCACCGGGAAAAATCCTCGGCACCTGATGAGCGGTGGAGTACTCCGAGTAAGATGGCCAAAAATCACAGCCGTACGTGGTAGCCTTTTTTCTAAAATCAATATACAGCGCAAACAGGAAGTAGTCAAGTTTAGACTTTTAATTATATAGATAGCATTTCGCAAAGTAGAGGTGTTTGGAGTTTCAGAAAGTGACATTATCAGACAGATAAGGAAGTTAATATACACACAAGGTATTTTATAAAGAATGTTAGTAGTTGGGAACTTATTGCCCCCCCATGACTAATCATTGCTTAGTTACGGAATGGCCCAATACATTTCAAGGAGCCCATACACGTGCAATTGGTGGAATTACCTATTTCTGGATAATTTTTTACGCTTAAGGTGTTACCTTCCAAAATTCCTTGGTCAAAAATCATCGAATTCGCCTTGTTTTTAACTCTGATGTTAATGAAAACATTTTAATATTAAAACTTTCACTGTTTACAGTATCAAGGTATACTACTATTTGTGTTGTTAAAAGTGTCACTTCAAAACTATACCCTCAGCAGATACAAAACACTTACATTATTCACAAACAATCATTACAATCTTTCTGAAAATTACCTCTGCCACTTTTGGGCTTGGTTGCATTATCAAAGTCACAGATCTGTTTCCAGTTGTCACGCACGGCTTCAGGTGTCATTTGTTGATTGTTCTGTCTTACAATAGCTCCCAACGTTCGCTCCCAACGCACTCAAGAAAGGAAAAATAATTAAGATGGTTGCAGAGTCAATATATAATTAAAATAATTAAAATGGTTGCAGAACAATGCAAATTGTTTTCCCAGAATCATAAGCACTGTGGGAGAAAAACTATTTACATTTTAATTTAAAAGTTTTCAAAATTATGAAAGATGTGTTTCATTTCTAAAGATTATTCAAAAATAAAGTTTGAACACAATTACTCAGCTTAAAAAAAGAGCTCAAAACCACCCGAACACGTCCTTTCAAAATTGAGGAATTTAGCACATCAGTCTTCATACATTAATCCCTGTCACATTCCTGACAAAATAGTTACTGCTGCCACTCTGTCTCAGTTAATACTTTATAACGCAATATCAACTTACTATATATAGCCCATAAAAGAGATTCAGCAAATAATCCTGACTGATATTTCTGTATTATACTGAAGCTTTGCGTTGTTGGAGGTGATATTAAGCCAAGGAACCACTGTTGATTTTAGAGGATTGGTTGTAGGTCTTCTTGGCAAAACACATCCCATCAACAAAGTGGTTATGCACCTCATGCAAAATGCAAACAGGAAGCCACATTCATCTACATTGGAGTGACTACACTTCAAAAGTAACTAACTGGATCCAAAATTATTTGTAATGTCCAAAAGACATTATGGCTAATTTTTTCTGAAAAGCTAAGCTATGTATCCTAACCATCGCTACCTTAAGCATCTGCACCAAGTTCAAATTTCCTCATTTCTGTGTTGAAATCTGCTGGTCACTCTACACCATACTTTACCCATCTGATCTGCAATACTGAGTATGCAAGGAGCTGATTTACAGGCTACAAATGAGGTGAAGGTTGGTGGAAAGTCTAAGGATACATGAAGCAGTGATAGCACAAGGTGATTAGTTCTGCCTGTGATTATATCATAACAGGTGCCTAGTTCATCTAAAGCAGAACAAATAAATAGATTTAATGTCTATTTAAGATCAATATAGTCTTGAAGATGACGAGCTCAATTTAAAATTCTTAGTTTAAAATAATTCAAGCTGTTTATTGCAATAAACACATGTTTTGACAGCATCAAATATATTGTGCTGTTAACTGTTGTTAATGTTTAAAAATCTTCAACATTTGCTTATTAGTAGGTAATAAGAAATAGGTAACCAAAGAACTCTCACCTCCGAAAGGTATTGGCACATCAAACAAAATAGCTGGATTCATACTTGGATTGGTGTTATTTCATTTTTAACAAATAAAATGCCTTCTATTCTTTAAAAAAATCGAATTTTAATTTTCCTGCATCATTTCCAAATTCCAAACAATGTACTTTGAATCACAGCTAAATCTGTAGCGAAACAGATTACTACTATGGACTCTGTAAGTTTCCATTTTGCGATCTCACCACCCAGCAAGTGATCAATAGCATGCCAAAATCTGAGAGAAGAGTAATTTACTATGAAGCATATTCTCTCTTCTTCCCCATCCAGTGAAAATGCTCAGGCACTTCAACAGAAAATATACTGCATAATTATTTCCAATGCTGATTTCACAAAAATACAAACCTTGCCTACTACTCTAGGCAAATCACATGAAGGATGCCATTTAGCATGTAATGTGGCTGCTATAAGACATCCATATTGTAAAAATGTTGATCTATAGCACCACCAAGGGGGAGCTTCATACCATTTGAAAAATTAAGAATCATAGATACATATTCTTACACTCCTATGGCAGACATAAATACATATATAAAATTGAGCCCTTAGCTCCATTACATATGAATCAAATACTGCCCCAGGAGACTAGTGCACAAATATAAATGTTTGCACTCAAGCATAGAAGCTGCTGTGTACAGAATGTCAGAAATGCTGAATATCAGCACTGTTTTCTTTTGGATGAGATAGTAAACAGAGCTTTCACCTTCTCGCTTATGTAATTGTAGAAGATCCCATGAAGAAAGGTTGTGTAGTTGTTATCAGTGTTCTAACCAATATATATATATATATATACTTTAACCAATGCCATTACAAGAAATTACCTAGGAGTTTATTGTGTGCAAATTAGGTGCCACGTGTCTTAAAGAGTGATTTCACTTCATTTAATTAACTTGGAAGTGCTTTGAGACATCCAGAAATCAAGAAGGTTATTTAAATGAAGGTATTTCCTTTTCCTAATCAGGCATGTAAATATTTAAACATTTACCTCCCAAAGGGCAGTTGCTATATATGATCAAAAGCCTATTGAATTATATTATTAGCCAGATACCCAACTTCAACTATTTAAAGTCCTGGATGCAGCATGGGAGTCAATCTCACTTCAACAGGTTTGTGAATCTCAACGTCAAATAATAAACAGAAAAACTAAACGCTGCAAAGAGTTAAGGTTTTTAAACTCCTTCAAATTGCAACTAAAATAATTTAAAAAGTTACATTTGCTCCCTGGTCTCCTTGGTAACACAGACAACCTTCTTGGAAATGCTGGCAGAAGTGTTATTGATAGTCAGGCCAAGCAGGATTACTTCTCTAAGGTACACAAAATGTTGTGTACCTTCGATATTCCAGCATCTGCAGTTCCCTTTTGAACACAGGATTACTTCTCTACTCTTCTCCGAATTGCCCAATTACAGTGCCGTCCATAATGTTTGGGACAAAGACCCATCATTTATTTATTTGTCTCTGTACTCCACAATTTGAGATTTGTAATAGAAAAAAACACAAGTGGTTAACGTGCACATTGTCAGATTTCATTAAAGGCCATGTAGAAATTACACCATGTAGAAATTACAGCAGTTTATACAGTCTCCCCATTTCAGGCACCATAATGTTTGGGACACATGGCTTCACAGGTCTATGTAATTGCTCAGCTGTGTTTAATTGCCTCCTTAATGCATAATAAGAGAGCTCTCAGCACCTAGTCTTTCCTCCAGTCTTTCCATCACCTTTGGAAACTTTTATTGCTGTTTATCAACATGAGGACCAAAGTTTTGCCAATGAAAGTCAAAGAGGCCATTATGAGACTGAGAAACAAGAATAAAACTGTTAGAGACATCAGCCAAACCTTAGGCTTACCAAAATCAACTGTTTGGAACATCATCAAGAAAGAGAACACGGATGAGCTTACTAATCGCAAAGGGACTGGCAGGCCAAGGAAGACCTCCACAGCTGATGACAGAAGAATTCTCTCTATAATGAAGAAAAATCCCCAAACACCCGTCCGACAGATCAGAAACAGTCTTCAGGAGTCAGGTGTTGATTTGTCAGGTGTTGACTATCCGCAGAAGACTTCATGAACAGAAATACAGAGGCTACACTGCAAGATTTGCAGATGACACAAAGCTGGGTGGCAGTGTGAACTGTGAGGAGGATGCTATGAGAATGCAGGGTGACTTGGACAGGTTAGGGGAGTGGGCAGATGCATGGCAGATGAAGTTTAATGTGGATAAATGTGAGGATATCCACTTTGGTACGAAAAACAGGATGGCAGATTACTATCTAAATGGCATCAAGTTGGGAAAAGGGGAAGTACAACGGGATCTGGGGGTCTTTGTACATCAGTCTACGAAAGTAAGCATGCAGGTACAGCAGGCAGTGAAGAAAGCGAATGGCATGTTGGCCTTTGTAACAAGAGGAATCGAATATAGGAGCAAAGAGGTCCTTCTGCAGTTGTACAGATCCCTAGTGAGACCACACCTGGAGTATTGTGTGCAATTTTGGTCCCCTAATTTGAGGACATTCTTGCTATTGAGGGAGTGCAGCGTAGGTTTACAAGGTTAATTCCCGGGATGCCGGGACTGTCATATTATGAGAGAATGGAGCAGCTGGGCTTGTACACTCTGGAGTTTAGAAGGATGAGAGGGTATCTCATTGAAACATGTAAGATTGTTAAGGAATCGGACACGCTAGAGGCAAGAAACATGTTCCCGATGTTGGGGGAGTCCAGAACCGGGGCCACAGTTTAAGAATAAGGAGTAAGCCATTTAGAACGCAAACGAGGAAACACTTTTTCTCATAGAGAGTGGTGAGTCTATGGAATTCTCTGCCTCAGAGGGCGGTGGAAGCAGGTTCTCTGGATGCTTTCAAGAAAGAGCTAGATATGGCTCTTAAAAATAGCGGAGTCAGGGGATATGGGGAGAAGGTAGGAACGGGGTACTGATTGGGGATGATCAGCCATGATCACATTGAATGGCGGTGCTGGCTCTAAGGGCCGAATGGCCTACTCCTGCACCTATTGTCTATTGTCTAAGATGCAAACCACTGTAAAAATAGGATGGCCAGGTTACAGTTTGCCAAGAAGTACTTAAAAGAGCAATAGTTCTGGAGAAGGGTATGATGGACAGATGAGACGAAGCTTAACATATCACAGTGATGGCAAGAGCAAAGTATGGAGGAGAGAAGGAACTTCAAGAACCAAAGAATACAACCACTTCTGTGAAACACAGTGGTGGGAGTGTTATGGCCTGGGCATGTATGGCTGCTGAAGGTACTGGCTCACTTATCTTCTTAGATGATACAACTGCTGATGGTAGTAGCATAATGAATTCTGAAATGTATAGACACATCCTGTCTGCTCAAGTTCAAACAAAGGCCTCAAAACTCATTGGCTGGCAGTTCATTCTATAGCAAGACAAAGATCCTAAACATACTGCTAAAGCAGGCACGTGCCGTTAGGGTTGGCAAGGTAGGCACTGCCTACCCCGACTAAAATTATAAAATGGTAATTACTAAATATAAATAGTAAAGGCATGGGAGATTTATGCCTATCTAAGAGATCGCTCTCTTAGGTAGGCATAATTCTCCGTGCCTTTCATCCGCAGCGCTTATAACCCTTGAAGGTCTGTGCAGCGCACGTGCCGTCGGCGCTGCTTCAAGCCATCAATTTCAAGCAGGGCTGAAGGCAGCTGAAATTCTGCCTTTGCAGCACAGCGCAGGCGCAGCAGTCTACTGCACATGTACAGCGCTAGTTTCTTGGCGGGGTTTTCAAATATGGATTGTCATTATTTTAAGAGTACCTTCGGAAACAAAGAGAGAAGAATGGAGTTCGTGTGTGGTAAGTACATTTCTTGGTTCTTTATGTTTATAAATACCGTATTTCCCGGGGTGTGGGGGTGTGGGGGGGGGGGGAGAGTTCCTTTCACAGCATTTGGGGAGTCTGGCCCGGGGTAAAGTTGCAGGGAGGGCACGAATGTTGTGAAGGAGGGGGTCGGGATCATGCCACTTGCGACGCTCCTTGCACGGAACCACCGCATTGAGGCTGGGGGGGGGGGGGGGGGGGGGGGGGGGGGGGGGGGGGGGAGGAGAGAAGCAGCTCGGGTGGAGAGCGGAACCGGCCGCCACCTCAGCGCCTTCTGCCGGTCCCCGCTCACCTCTGGCAACTGTCCGTCTAAAAACCTTACTCCTGCCGCTCGCTGGCCTCACTCATGTCAGCCGCTTCCCGCAAATCCTTAAATTCCGACAGCGCGATTGAGGTTACTCGGCTGTGGGAATTTAAGGATTTGCGGGAAGTGGCTGACATGAGTGAAGTCTGCGAGCGGCAGGTTAGAGGTGTTCTGACAGAGAGCACTGCCAGAGGTGAGCGGGCCGGCAGAAGGCGCTGACGTGGCGGCCAGTTCTGATGTCGGTTCCCGGCAGCCGTTCGCAGCCACCCGAGCTTCTTCTATCCCCGGCTACAGTGCGTGGCTCCGCATCCAGAGCGCCGCAGCCACGGTGAGTGAGTTACCGGCATTATCCTGGACCCCCTCCTTCTCAACACTCCTGCCCTCCCCGCAACTTTACCCCTGACACAGACTCTCCACACGCTGTGAAAGGAACTTTCCCCCCAATTGGTCCCTTGAACAAGTGTTGTCATTCAATTAGATGACAACTGATTCAACTTTTCCCTGTACTCTCGTTTTTCCCACCATCTCTCCACCTGCCATCACCCTTCACCCCCCCACCCATTCAGTAATTCAGAATAAAGGAGACTAGGAAGCCTTGGGCAAATTGAATTGTTACTATTTTTATTTTTATTTTTTATTTTTACGGTGAGAACAATCTGCGCATGCGGGGTTTATTTAAAAAAAAAAGCCGACTGACTGCCTACCCCGACTTATTACTCACGGCACGTTCCTGTGCTAAAGGAACAGAGGAGTTTTTCCAAAGCTAAAAAATACTTGAGTGGCCAAGTCAATCACCCGATCTGAACTAATTGAGCATGCCTTTTATATGCTGAAGAGAATACTGAATGGGACTAGCCCCCAAAACAAGAATAAGCTAAAGATGACTGCAATACAGGCCCGGCAGAGCATCACCAGAGAAGACTCCCAGCAAATGATATGCAACAAAATTCTAAACATGACTACTTTCATTTGCATGACATTGCTTTGTCCCAAACATTATGGTATCCTGAAATGGGGGGGACTATGTATAAACACATGGTGAGACCAAAATGGATAAAAATGGCCTTTATTAAAATCGGACAATGTGCACTATAACCACATGTGATTTTTTTCTATTACAAATCTCAAATTGTGGAATACAGAGGCAAATAAATCAATAAATGATGGGTCTTTATGAAGGGCACTGTAGGTTTTTTTTTTATGCACACAGGTGAGAAATAACAAGGCCTAAATTTAATAACTCAAACCCATCAAACTATCCAGAATCTAAAACTATAGCACTATTACAGTATGAATTGCTGTGTCAGTCTAGAGTTCAGTACAATAGTCTCTCCAGTTGCCAACAGTCCCAAAAGGCGAACTCCAACATATATTAAGAAAAAAAATGTTTACTCTGGTTATTTCAGAAATTGGCCACAGCAGTTAAAAAGCATAGTCATAGCAGAGCATCAAATTCCAAGCCTATTTTGATCTTTCTTCAAGATTCTTAGTTTGAAACACATTTTTCACTCTATAACCCACTTGGAAACTCAATTTCCAATGTGCAATATTTACATCAAACATGAAATCCACACTACAATAAAACTCCAATAATCCATAACCCAATTGTTTAGAAATACCAGTGGTTCAGCTAGATAGGGCTCTTAAAGATAGCGGAGTCAGGGGATATGGGGAGAAGGCAGGAGCAGGGTACTGATTGGGGATGATCAGCCATGATCACATTGAATGGCTGGCTCGAAGGGCCGAATGGCCTACTCCTGCACCTATTGTCTATTGTCTATTTTACCAGGTGCTGATTTGAGCTATTCCCTGAACACACCAGGGCCCTAGTTCATCCACTCCTTTTAAACTTAACAGGCTCCATTTGCTATGGTTCCATTAGAGTATTGAAAAGAAAATTCATCGTACTGTATAAATTCTAATTAAAAAAATGAATGATGAGTGTTGAAGTATTAATTGGAATTACATCCAAAGTCTGTAAAATCAGCCTGTCTGGCACCAAAGTTATGAGCTTGCCAGATTAACAGTTTTACTGTACCATGTTTCTTCAAGAATAATAATATGAAACTTCACTTACGTTTTCCAATCCAGCCAGCCCCCACCTGAATGAAAGGAGAAAACAGAAATACAAAATATTTCTCAATGCATTTCCATAAAATATGTGCAAAAGTTTAATCAAAATCTGATGTAGAGATAAACATCCTACCTCAAATAAGCTGCCATTCTCTTGGCAACTTTCGTGGCACAACCAAACCACCAAGGGTGCTATAAACTCAGGCTTCAAAGCATCCACTAATTCTAGAGTGAAGAGAATATCCGACTGAAAATGTTTTACTGCATCTCAAGATGCAATATCAATACCAATTCCTCAAATATCAAACATGTTTTTATCATTCTGCTTCTTTTTTTCCTCATTCAAACCTTTTCAAATGATCTACCCAAATGGCTTAATCTCGCACTCCACAAATCACGGGCCAATGATTGAACTGAATATTTTTGAACATATAGCCTTCCGAAGATATTTAAAAGTTACTAGACCAAGGGGGAACCATTGGGTCCCGTCCCCTCAACGCACGGTTCCGGAGGGGAGCGACCTTCGGCGTCACTAACACCCCCCCCCCCCCTTGATATTATATTAATATTTTTCATTCGCACCTTTTACACCATCCCCCGCCCTATCCACTCACGTGTAACCCCCAACTGCGCAGGCGTGGCTAGAGAAGGGGGGGGGAGGTGAGGGGGGTAGAGAGGGAGGGGAGGGGGTAGAGAGGGAGGGGAGGGGGTAGAGAGGGAGGGGGGTAGAGAGGAAGCGGTTGGGGGGTGCGCAGCGTCACAGGGGAGGGATGATTCCCGAACGCAATACTCCACCACTTACCCATAGGCCCCAATATTCACAATATTCAGAGATTGAGGGGGGGGGTGGGGGGAAGAGAGGGGGGAGGGCAGAGAGGAAGGGGGGGCAGAGAGGAAGGGGGGGCGGAGAGGAAGGGGGGCACAGAGAGGAAGGGGGGAGGCAGAGAGGGGGGGAGGAGAGAGAGAGAGGGGGAGAGAGAGGGAGAGAGAGAGGAGAGAGGGGGGAGAGAGAGAGAGGGGAGGGGGGGAGAGAGGAGAGGAGAGAGGGGAGGGGAGGGAGAGAGAGGGGGAGGAGAGAGAGAGGGAGAGAGAGAGAGGGAGAGGGAGGGAGAGGGGGAGAGAGAGAGAGAGAGAAGGAGAGAGGGGGGGAGGGAGAGAGAGAGAGAGAGAGAGAGAGAGAGAGAGAGAGAGAGAGAGAGAGAGAGAGGGGGGGAGAGAGAGGGAGGGGGGGAGAGGGAGGGAGAGGGGGGAAAGAGGGAGAGGGGAAAGAGGGAGAGGGGGAAAGAGGGAGAGGGGGAGAGAGGGAGAGAGGGAGAGAGGGAGAGGGGAGGGGGGCGGGCCGGCAGCTCGCGGGGGCCCGGGCGAGCCCGGAGCGATCTGAGCGAGCTATAGGCTCTTTGCTGAGTGCCAAAAGCAGCGGAGGGCCGATCGTGGCTTCCGCCAGCGTTACAGAGGATCGGGCCGCAGACACGGAGAGGAGGTTGTCCCCTGTGACGGATAGAGAGGAGAGGGGAGAGAGGGAGGGAGGAGAGGGGAGGAGGTGAGAGGAGGAGGAGGGGGGGGGGGGGGGGGGGGGAGGTGCGTGGCTTCACAAGCTGCACGGGCAGCGCGGAGAAACTTCTTCAGCGCGTGATCGCTGCTGACCTCGCGATCTACAGAACAAACTTTCTCGTTCTTTCTGCGCCTTTTGAAGAATAGGGGGGTGGGTGGGCTAACTTACCTCGTGGAAACCAGCTGCATTAATCCAGAGCAGCGCGGGGGGGGGGGGGGGTTTCACAAGGAAAGGCATTGTGAGGTCAGCAGCTGGGCAGCCTTTATATTTTTTTTTTTATGTCAGTTTGGTGATAAATATTAGTAAATATCTCGGGATATAATTCACCAAATTTATAGAGGAGCGGATTTTTATAATCACAAGGAATCACTGAAATATGTAAAAATTTCCCCATTTCGGCGTCTGGTTTTCAAGGAGATATGTTCCAAGGCAAAATGACTCACACACACCCACACACAGAGTTTTAAAAGTATACTAGACCAAGTGCCAACTAGACCCAATGCGCGGTTGCGAGGGGGGGGGTGGGCCTTTGGCGTCACATACACGCTAACCACCTCACACACACTAACCCCCCCCCCCTTGAGATTATATTAATATTCATTCACTCCTTTTACCCCATCCCCCGCCCTATACACACGCATAACCCCCAACTGCCCATGAGAGGGGGGGGGGAGATGGAGAGGGAAGAGGAGGGGGAAGAGATTGGGGGGAGGGGGGGCACGGCATCGCAGGGGAGGGCTGGTTCCTGAACGCAATACTCCACCACTCACCCATAGGTCACAATATTCACCACTCCCTAGAGAGGGAGGGGGGCAGAGAGGAAGGGGGGGCAGAGAGGGAGGGCCCCCTCCTCCCCTCTCTCACCCGTCCTCCCTCTCTCCCCCTCTCCTCCCTCTCCTCTCTGCCCTTTCTGGGAGGGGGGGGGGGGGTAGAGGCAGCACCTACCCAGGTCGTAGAGCCGGCCTTCCCACCAGGCGCCGGGCCCGGGCTAGCCTGCGGCAGGCATGGACAAGAGCGAGGCCCGGAGCGATCTGAGGATGGTGAAAAGCAGCGGGGGGGACCAGCCGATTGTGGCTTCCGCAAGGGCACCCACCAGCGTGACAGAGCCGGGTCGGGGGCGGGGGGGGGGGGCAACAGACGATCGGGCCTTCCCGGAGAGGAGGTCGTCCCCTGTGACGGGTAAAGAGGCGAGGAGAGAGCGCGGGGGAGCGGCTTGACTCTCTGGAAACCTGCGGCTCAGTGAGCGGGCGGGCGGGGGATGGGAGGGCCGGGGATTCACAAGCTGCGCCGACAGTGAGGAGAAGCTTCTTCAGCGCGTGAGCGCCCTGAGCTCGCGATCTGCAGAACAAAGATCCTATAGCGGAGCAGAGCTGTAGGATCTTTGCTGCAGAACTTTCTTGATCTTTCTGCGCCTTTTGAAGAAGGTGGGTGGGTGGGCTAATGTACCTCGTGGAAAACTGCGCATGCGCGTTGACAGCAGCTGCATTCATCCAGAGCGGCGGGGGGTTGCCACAATGAAAGGCATTGTGAGGTCAGCAGTTGGGCAACCTTTATATTTTTTTTAAATGCCAGTTTGGTGATAACTTTTAGTAAATATCTCGGGAAATAATTGACCAAATTTATTGGGGATTGGATTTTTTAAATCATAAGGAAAATTTCTACCAGAAGATGTAAAAATTTCACTGTTATTGTAACGTCAGCAGCTGGGCAGTGGTCAGATTGGTCAACAATTTTAATAAAAAAGTCAGGAAAATAATGTACCAAATGTGTAAAATGTACTGAAATATGTAAAAATGTCCTCGTTACAGCGTCTGGTTTTCGAGGAGATACGTTTCAAAGGCAAAATGACACATGCGCGCGCACACACACACACACACACACACACACACATTTTTAAAAGTATATAGATAGATAGATATGATGGCTTGCACCATTCGGTCCATCAACTCTACTCCGCCATTCATTCTCTCCCTCCTAACCCCATTCTCCTGCCTTCTCCCCTTAAACCCTGATATTGGTACTAATCAAGAATCTATCTATCTCTACCTTAAAAATATCCATTGACTTGGCCTCCATAGCCTTCTGTGGCAATGAATTTCAGATTTACCACCCTCTGACTAAAGAAATTCCTCCTCATCTCATTCTTAATGGAAGTACTTTAATTCTTAGGCTGTGACCTCTGGTCCTAGACTTTCCCACTAGTTGAGCCCTCAGAGTCACCCTCAGCATCCTACACTTCATAGTACGAATTTAATATAATTATGAGGTCCACTGTGTTCTTGTCAAGGGACAGTCAATTGAGTTAAAATACAGCATACTTAATTCATCAACGTTTCAAATAAATAGATCACAGATTGAGTATGTTGTGCCTCTGAGCTAAACCAATTAAGACTGAAAAACATCAAAGCTCTCTCCTCAAATCTCTCCAAATCCACTGAACTTGTAAATGGGCTCATGCTTTTGGCCTAATTTCCTCACCATTTATGTTTTAAAGTACACTCAGCTCTTTGCACGCGTCGCATTCAAAGCACTCAATTCTGAGCTGTTAGTGGAAGTAATTGTCAGGTAGGCAGAGAAATAAGATCCTCTGAACTGCCTTGACAGATTGCAAATCCCTCTCTGCCACTTGGAAATCACTAGTTCACGACCACTCATTGTGGAGCAGTATTTTGGATGGAACCAAGATCCTTTGGGCCGCACTACCCAAGTCCATATAAACCCAGCACAAATAGCAGAGGAAAGCACCATCTCACAAACTAACTCCTTCTTCTTTCCCATCCTACGTGTTAGAGTCTGCTGGCCCTGCATCACTCACTTCAGAACCCAAACAGAAGCAAATTATTTTTGATCCCAAGAGACTGCCTAGAGAGTTTCTAAGATATTAAACACCAACCCTTCTTAAGAATTAACTTTAGCAACATTGCAAAAGCAATGTTACTTACCTTGAGGCAGAACAGTTTGGGTCAATCTGGATCCAGCTGTTGGAGCGATAGTATTACATTGGATGTTGTATTTTTGACCTTCGATAGCTAAAGTATTTGAAAGTCCCAGTAGTCCAAGTTTTGCAGCACTGTAATTTGCCTGCCCAAAGTTGCCATATATTCCAGATGTAGATGCAGTCATAATAATTCTGGCAAAATAAAAAATATATTTTATTGTAACAAATTGGGTTTTTTTTAAGCAAACAATGAACAATATCTATAGATATTCAAAATAAAATATGCAACCATGTAGGAAGCACCAATTCTTTGTCTTACCTGCCATAATTTTGATTCTTCATGTGGTTCCACGCTGCTCTTGTGACTTTGAATGAGCCCCTCAAATGAACTCTCTGAATTAAATCTAAGAAGGAAAACATTTCTTGACCCAACCGGCTTAACTAAAATAATGTAGAAAGTTAAAGAACCAATATATAGTTCACGCCAAAGCAAGTTTTAATTAAAATGTTGCAGATTTTCATGGAGAAGGTACCAGGCTGAAGGTTTACGTCAAGAGACTAAAGACTGGAACTCTTGCTTTTACTAATGGCGGGGGAACGATTGCTCAGAGAGACACAAAATGATCTCAGGGACGGAGCTGGTAAATCCAAAAGATTGCATGATGTTGAATTGTGAAATCTTGGCAAGAGAATGTGGGTTCAAAGTAGTATTTTAATATTAAGATCAGTAACAGAACATGTACTTTCACGCAGAATTATTAACATAGCGTCTGAAAGAGTGATCTTAAAGATTCTGCAACTAACAAGAAAGCTGCAGCAATGAAGGCAGCAAAAAAAGGAGTTATGCCAAAATTGATATAAAGACAGGATTGATTTAAATACAGGTGATCCCAAACAATTAAAACTGAGGCCAAAATTCTAAGCCAGTAAGAGTGCTAAATAAAATGTAGCCAACTGACTTTACATTTGTGTAACAACATTTGGTGAGGCCACACTTGGAATATTGGGTTCAGTTCGGTCACCCTGATATAGGATAGATGGCATTACTCTGGAAAGAGTTCAAAGAAGATTTGCGAGGATGTTGCCAGGACTAGAGAGCCTGAGCTATGGGAGCAGGTTGAGCACGCTAGTATTTTATTCCTCACCGCGCAGGTAGAAGGGGTGATCTTATGCGCAGAAGTGCACAAAATCACGAGGGAGATAGTTAGGGTGAATGCATGGTCTTTTACCCAGGGGAGGGAATTAAGAACCAGGTTTAAGGTGAGGGGAAAGATTTAATAGGAACCCTTGGGACAACCTTTTCACAGAGGGTGATAGGTAATTGGAACGAGATGACAGGGGAAGTAGATGAGGCAGGTACAATAACAACATTGAAAAGACATTTAGATAGGTACTACGCTCCTGCCCGGTGCCTCAGGTCAGCTGATCAGCTGCTCCTGGAGGTACCGAGGTCTAAGCGGAAGCTCAGAGGGGATAGAGCCTTCTCTGTTGCTGCTCCGACATTATGGAACACTCTGCCGTTGCACATCAGACAGGCCCCCTCACTGTCCATCTTCAAAATCAGTCTTAAAACCCTTTTCTATTCCTTGGCTTTTGACCCTGCATGAGACTTTGCTCCTGTTTTAGTGTTTTTAATGTTTTTTATTGTTTTTACTCTCTTTTTTAATGTTTTTATTGGCTTGTAATAATTTTTTGTTCATGATTAGTCATGTACAGCACTTTGTTGCAACAGTGGGTGTTTTTAAAGTGCTCTATAAATAAAGTTATTATTATTATATTATAGAAAAGGATGAGAGAGAGAAGGGCCAAAAGCAGGCAGGTGCAACTAACTACATGGGGCATCTTGGTTAGCATGAAACGAGTTAGGCCGAAGGGCCCATTTTCATACTGTATGACTTATCATGTCTGCTTATCCAGTTGAAAAAATAATTTAAAGTTTGTCCAACAGTCGGGAATCATTTAATATCTAATGAAAGATGAATAATTTCAATGAAAATGTCATTAGAAAAAATATACACATAATAATAGCATAGCCATGTAACAAATCTGGTTATCATGTTGGATTTGAACTGTAGCTCCATTCTGCACATACTCACCCCAATCCAAATCACTTGTTCTTGCAAAAGAACGATCTCTTAAAATCCTAAAAATATCAAGGCAATTAAAAGGAAGTTAAAATGTGTTGCAAATTAATCAACTATCAGCAAAAGTAATTAAAATCTGACTTAAATTCTCTATATGCTAATGAATATCAAACTTGCATGGGAAGATTTTCTCCTGGTATTTAAATGTTGAAGAGTATCTGAGGTAGAAATGTAGAACTAAGGAGCTGAAATGGTCTTTATTCGAGGAAAGAAGCTCTTTGTAAAACAGCTAAAACCAGCCACAGGATTAATAAAAACAGTTGATTGCTCTCATGGTATGTACCAAGGTGTTTTCATGGTATTTCAATAGCCTGGCATACTTTCACACATGGCTATAAATTGTTGTGCAGAGGATTTAATGGGCAACATAATACATCATTATAAGATTAGTCGTTGCCATACACAGCAAGGTGCAATGTTATTCTTTGTCCACCTGAAGCGCATTAGTGAACATTATACATCCAGTAATGATAAACATAACAATACGTGCAAAACAGCAGAATGGTGCAAAAGAAATGACATGCACTCTGAAGTAGTGTGTGTAAAAAATTGAAGTACAATAACAGAATAATTAAATGAGATAAATTAGGAGTAAGGGTGTGTGGCAGCACCTCTGGGAAGTGGGTGTAAAAGAGGTGATTGGTTGAGGAGTCAGTTAGCATGGGGATGAAGCTGTCTTTAAGTCTGTACATCCTGCCTTTCAAGCTCTTATATCTTCTCCCAGAAGGTAGAGGAGACAAAAGGAAATGGCCAGTGTGGTAGTCATCTTTGATGACACTTCCAACCTTCCTATGCAACAAGCATGAGGATGAACTAGATGGAACGTAATGACGAGCCTAAGGTGGACTGGGCTGGGTTCACCACTATGCAGATTTGGGCAGTCAGGAGCAGAACAGTTGTCATACCAAGCCAAGATGCATCCCATATACAGAATACTTTCTGTAGCACATCTATAGACATTTGAGAGAATCCTCCTGGACATGGCAAACATTCTCAGATGCCTGAGGAAGTAAACATGCTGATGCTCTTTCTTGATACCACAATGTGAAGGGACCAAGTTAGGTTGCTGGTGTATGGATGCCAACAAGCTTGTACCAGTTGACCATCTCTGTTGATGAGGATACAGTGGTATTCGAATTAATGCTCTGCTTGGTCACACAGTCATGAGTGTACAAAGAGTAGTAGGGGACAGCGCACACAACCCAAAAGTGCAACACTGTTGAGCGTCAGGATGGATGAAAGGTTATACCAGTTCTAACCGACCAATTGTCCAGAAACCAGTTGCAGATGAAGGCCCCAAGGTCAAGCCCCCGATGTTTAGAGCTTATTTGGAATTATAGTATTGAAGGACAAGCTGTCGTCAATGAATAGCAAACTGATTCAGGTCTCCTCATTCTCAAGTTAATCCAGAACTGAATACAGTACGGAAAATATGATATCCTCTCTAGCCTATATTTCCTGGTTGCAAATTGGAGGGGATCCAGATTGTCCAGGAGATTGGCACTGATGTTTGAGAAATTATTTCAAAAATGTATAGGAAGATTTGCATAAAGTCAGATTATTCAGAACTCAAGGAGTCCCTGTATTTGCTCTACCTGCAAAAAAACGTATTTCAATATTTCATGTGGCAGGTCCACAGATCTTTGTTCAGCAACATTCTACAGTCTCACTCCATTTAAATAATAAATTCCTTGTTCATTCTTCCTTCCAAATGGATAACTTCACATTTGCCCACATTAGACTGCATCTATCAACTTCTACTGGCTCACTTAACTTATCTGACTGCTCTTGTAAACTGTGTCCATCTCCCAACTTACTTCTCCCAACTCCAGAACCAGGGGCCAGTCTTAGAACAAAGTGGAGTCATTTAAGACTGAGGTGAGAAAAAACTTTTTCACCCAGAGAGTTGTGAATTTATGGAATTCCCTGCCACAGAGGGCAGTGGAAGCCAAATCACTGGATGGATTTAAGAGAGAGTTAGATAGAGCTCTAGGGGATAGTGGAGTCAAGGGATATGGGGAGAAGGCAGGCAGGGGTTATTGATAGGGGACGATCAGCCATGATCACACTGAATGGCGGTGCTGGATCGAAGGGCCGAATGGCCTCCTCCTGCACTATTTTCTATGTTTCTATGTTTCTACTGGCCCACTATTCCATCTCCTCACATTTATCTGCAAAATACTCAGCCTCTTGAAGCAGGTAATCAATGTAGATTATAAATAGCTAAGGCCACAATAGTTATTTGGTGACGTCCCACTACTTTTGATTGCTACTCCTCAAAATATTTGCTTATCCCAACTCTGTTTTATGTTTGTTAGTTGCTTCCTTATCTTTGCCACTACTACCTTCCCCGTTTCCACCCCGCAAAGTGCTGATTGCATTTAGCTTGTGCAGTAACTTGCCATATGCACTCTACAGGTAAATACCCTGCCTCTACTTGTTCTACTTCATCCATCCTGTGGTACTTCTTCAAATAACTTTACAAATTAAAAAAAAAAGATTACCTTTACACAAAGCTATATAGGCTTGTTTGATTGTCTTAGGCTTTAGACTGTTACTACCTTCATAAGAATAGATTCCAGTTTCTCCCCCAATGAGAGACATGTGTCTGTCTTAAACAGTGGCACTCCATTTTCAGTTTCCAAGTCCTCTGGGAGCTCTCCAAATCAAGGGTTTTTTAGTAGATTACAGCAAACATTTCACCATAGAGCCACTTCCTTTGAGACCCTTGGATGCATGTCATTAGATCCAGGGTGCTTGTTGGACACTCAGTTTGCCTAGTACGTTTGATACTTTGTTTTATATTCCCCCAGCCCCCTCCTTGAATATCCATTGTTATTGGAAAGATGTGAGTGTCTTCTGCCCTGAAGACATAAATATTTGGAATCTTATTTTTTTCCTTATTTCCCATTATCAATTCCACTGTTCTATCAGTTCTATGTTTCAGCTATTTTTTTTAAAATCTGCCCATTGAATGTTTTATTATTGTGTTATATGATCTGAGTTTACTCTCAAACCTAATTTTCCCCATCATTTTTTCAGTGCCTTTTGCTGATTTACAAAAATGTCTCAATCCTTTCACCCACCACTAGCCTTCACAATGTTATATGCCTTTTCTTTCACTTAGCTAGCACTCTTAATTCGATCAGTTAGCCATGAATGATGCATCTTTCTTGTCGTGCCTTTTCTCACTCACCAAAATATACCTTAGCTGCGATTTATGAAAAACCTACTCAAATCTCTGCCACTGCTCATCTCTCGTCTTACCATTTGATGTATTTTTGCCGTCCATTTTAGCCAAGGCTGTCCTCATCTTTTTCTTTGTAATTGCTTTTATCTGAATTTAGGACATTAGGACATTAGTTTCAGACCAAAGCTTCTCACTCTCAAACGGAATTTGAAATTACATAGAAAATAGGTGCAGGAGTAGGCCATTCGGCCCTTCGAGCCTGCACTGCCATTCAATATGATTATGACTGATCATCCAACTCAGTATCCTGTACCTGCCTTCTCTCCATCCCTTTAGCCACAAGGGCCACATCTAACTCCCTCTTAAATATAGCCAATGACCTGGCCTCAACTACCTTCTGTGGCAGAGAGTTCCAGAGACTCACCACTCTCTGTGTGAAAAATGTTTTTCTCATCTCGGTCCTAAAGGATTTCCCCTTTATCCTTAAACTGTGACCCCTTGTCCTGGACTTCCCCAACATCGGGAACAATTTTCCTGCATCTAGCCTGTCCATCCCCCTAAGAATTTTGTAAGTTTCTATAAGATTCCCCCTCAATCTTCTAAATTCTAGCGAGTACAAGCCAATCTATCCACTTTCTTCATATGAAAGTCCTGACATCCCAGGAATCAGTCTGGTGAATTCTATCATTCTCTTCTTGGGCATCCTTTGCTAGGAGATGTTAGGCCGAGCAGAGTGAGAGAGAGGGAAAGGAGGGCAAGGTGGATTCAAACAACTCTCTCCACGATCCCAGGACAAACACTTGTGCCATTTAGCACCTCCACATGTTCAAATTGGGAGCAAAACACATGCTAATGGAGACTTGCATGTTTGACATTCACATAGCAATCAGACAATTTTGGAATCAGACATTTTTTGAGGCTCAACACATAAGGTACTGCAGAAACTACTCACCCAGCATTGTTAACAACAATATCTGAAATAAAGAGAAAGAAAAATGGTGTTAGCCACAATAAGTTCGGAAGCTGAACCTAATAATGCTTTAAATAAAATTTCAATGGTAAATGATGATCGTGTAGCAAGATGGCATTGGAGAGGGGCAACTCTTTGCTTGCTGGTCTCAGAAGAGGATCTACTGTGATCCAGGTGTGGAGCCGCCCGCTGGAGATGGGCAATGTCCTCAATTAATATCTCTCCATTGTTTTTATGCAGAGAAAGACATGAAGACGAGGAAACCTGGGAAATTGAATGGAGGCGTCTTCAGTACAGTCCATATTAGAGAAAAGATGTTGCTGGATGTCCAAAGACATATGAAGGTAGATAAATCTACCTGCCTGATCAGATATATCCAAGGAAATGGTGGGGAAAAAAACTGAGATATATATGAATCGTCGTTAGACACAAATGAGATGCCAGAAGACGGGAGGGTGGCTAATGTTGTGCCTCTATTTAAGAAAGGCTGCAAAGAGAAACCTGGGGACAATAGATCAGTAAGCATAAAATTTGTGGTAGGAAATTACTGGAGAGGAATCTGAGGGATAACATTTACATGCATTTGGAAAGGAAGATATTGATTAGGATAGTCAGCATGGTTTTGCACTTGGGAGATAATGTCTCACAAATCTAAAAGAATTTTGAAGAAGTAACCAAATTTGCTAATGAGAGCAAGACCATAGATGCTGGAAAATCGAAGGTAGACAAAAATGCTGGAGAAACTCAGCGGGTGAGGCAGCATCTGTGGAGCGAAGGTCGTAGATGTAGTCAGTATGAACTTCAATAAGGCCTTTGATAAGTTTCTGCATTGTAGGGGGCTCTGGAAGGTTTGATCGTATGGGATCCAGGGAGAGCAAGCTGACTAGACGGAGAATTAGCAGAAGGTGATGGCAGAAGGTGGTGAATCACACAGAGAGTGGTGAATCTCTGGAATTCTCTCCCGCAGAAGGTAGTTGAGGCCAGTTCATTGGCTTTATTTAAGAGGGAGTTAGATGTGGCCCTTGTGGCTAAAGGGATCAGGGGGTATGGAGAGAAGGCAGGTACAGGATACTGAGTTGGATGATCAGCCATGATCATATTGAATGGCGGTGCAGGCTCGAAGGGCCGAATGGCCTATTCCTGCACCTATTTTCTATGTAAGGTGGTGTCTTGGACTAGAGGCCGGTGACTAGTGGTGTGCCTCAAGGAGCGGTGCTGGGCCCCATTGTTGTTTGTAATCTAATCACAATTTGGATCAGAATGTACAACGCATAAATAGTAAGTTTGCAGATGACACCAAAATAGGTGGTATCATAAACAGTGAAGATAAGTATCAAGAAATACGGCACCAAGTGGACCAAGGAATGGCAAGTGGAGTTTAATTCAGGCATTGCATTTTGGAAAGTTAAAACAGGGCAGGACCGTCACAGTGGACAGTTGGGTCCTGGGGAGTGTTGGAGAGCAAAGGAATCAAGGACTAACATAGAAACAGAAAAAATAGGTGCAGGAGGAAGTCCTGCGCCTGCACCACCATTCATTGTGACCATGGCTGATTATCCACAATCAGTAACCTGTGCCTGCCTTCTCCCCATATCCCTTGATTCCACTAGCCCCTAGAGCTCCATCTATCTCTCTTAATAAATTTATCCAGTGAATTGGCCTCTACTGCCTTCTGTGGCAGAGAATTCCACAAATTCACATCTCTCGAGGTGAAAAAGTATGCCATTCAGCTGGAAAGAGCGCCAAGAAGATTTACGATGGTGTTGCCAGGACCCGAGATATTGAGATATTGGGAGTGGGTGGCAGACTGAGACTTTATTCCCTGGTGCGCAGGTGGCTGGGGTTCATTTTATAGAGATGTATAAAATCATGAGGGGAACAGATAGGGTGAATGAAGAGTGTTTTTTTTGCCACAGTTGGGGAATCAAGAACTATAGGGCATTAGTTGAAGGTGAGATGGAAAATATTTAATAGGAACCCGAGGGGCCTCATTTTCCACACAGAGGGTGTGGATCAAACTGCCAGAAGAGGCAGCTGAGACAGGCACAACAGCAACATTTAAAAAATAACTGGACTGGATAGGAAAGATTTAGAGAAATACGGGCCAAACATCTGCAATTATTCTAGCTTAAAGGGGTTATTGTGGCTGGCATGTACAAGCTGGACTGGAATGCCTGTTTCTGTACTATGACCACTACTTATTCTACCAAGGTTAATCTCACATTTTCTCCATGCCATGTTATATTTGCTAATGTATATGCCCATTTACTTTGTCAGTCTATAGTCTTCTGAAGCTTCTCTGGATCTATATCCACAGACCACACTGAGCAGCTTTGTAACATCAGCTGTCTTGCATCTTTTAATCTTGAACTCTTCATCAAAAATTACACAGTAACTGTACATATCTGGGGCTCAGCACGGACCCTGCTGCATCTGTTAGTCACAAGATTCACAGTTTGATAATAATCAATTCCGCCCAAGATTTGAGATGCCTTTTAAACTAATTTCCTCAATCATCCCAACTCCGTCAAAAGCATGCATACACAAGTCACAAAAATCAAAAATAATTGCAAGCACTTTAGGGAGAACATAGTTGCACTGGAGACAGTCAAGAGCAGATTCACAAGCATGTTGATTGAATTGGAGGACTTGAGTATTGTGAGAGATTCAATAGGTTGGACTTGTTTTACTTGGAGCAAAGGAACAGAGTTGATAGAGGTATAAAACTATGAGAGGCAGAGATAGGGTAGACAGTCAAAATCTATAATTGCCCACCCACACTACTATACACACAGTGCCAACTAATTTCCCTAAGGATATTTTCCTGGACCCATCGAATTTTAACAATCTCATTTTGCATAGCTCCTTTTCTAAGTGTAAATAACCATCAAATACATCATGACTCACCTATCCTTCCATAGGTATCCAAGGCAGTCTGAACAATTTTTTCCCCTTCTTCAACAGAATCTAGAATTCACAGTAAAGATTTGTTGAATGCAAGACAATTGCATATAAAACACCCTTAGTATTACAAATGTACACAATTCCCATTCCATCCTAATTGCACGTTCAAGAATGAGTAACTATACAATAAAACACCCACAAACAAGTGTGCAAAGGATTTTGGTGGTAATCAAATGGCAGATTTTACAAACTTATGGCTATTATTTTTTATTAATGCATCAACATTCTTAACTTTAAAAAAAAAGGTACACAGCGTGATAAATTTCCCTATGAAGAGCGTGAATTATAAGTGAGTGCTGAAACCAGAGCCCAGGTAAGATGAAAGGGAAACGCCACCTACTGAACTGAATGCTGAACCACTGGGATTGGCAAATAGTTGTATAACAAACTTTCCGAGATTTACTGAACTATTTTTTTTTTCTTTCACTTACTTAATAACAGCTCATAATGTTCATAATTACAGGTGACACAGTTGGCACATTGAGTCTGTGCTGATCCAGGGTCTATTGTAATACAGGGGAGCTTATTGTGGGCCTGCCTACAATAACAAACCTAAACTCAACCTGCCACTTATTAATAAAACATAACGTTTGCAGTCCTTGTTGCTTCATCCAAATAATACTTGGCACCTAACATTACATTTGCTCTCTATTGTGAAGATCAGTGAAAGACAACAAAAATTTCTAATTACAATTTAAGCATTCTGTCACAGTAACGGGATTAGGTATACAGCAACTGAATGATGAAATAGAAAGACAAGTAAAAGTGCAAGTGTAGTCAAAGGAAGACAGTCACTTGAAAATATTGTACCTCATCAGTCCCCACAAATCTAGCATTCATTTCTCCATGTGAAATACAATTACAAAATGCAGTAGCTGGGTTGGTTTCCACTTCGTCTTACAAACTAATAGAGTTTTGAGTTTGTTGCTGCATCTCCTTTTAATTCCTGATTCAGAGATTGATTTCAAGCAACTCAGATGATGTTGCCTCGGTCATAAACTTGTAACTGACTCATCATGCTTTTCTGGTAATATAGAGTCAAAGAGTGATGGTTACCGAGACGGGTGGCGGAGGCCGTTACGAAAGTGGCGCTTAAGACGGGCGGATGGATTTGCAGGGATTGGAGGGATGTGGTACATGTACATTTGGCTTGGCATCATGTTCGGTACAGGCATTGGGAGCGAAAGGTGCTGTTCCTGTGCTGTATTGTTCTGTGTTCTAAATAGGTTCAGAACATTCCTGACAGCACATCTCAGGCCTGCCTCAAAAATAAATGTAATCTCCCATGCACAATGCTCCATGATTTTATAAATAAATCAGAGAGGTAAGCAGTGGAGAGTGGAATGTTAAAAAGGAAACACTGCAAACACTCAGCAGATTTGGAACCAACTGAGGGAAGGTGCTCCAGGTTATAAAAATGTATTTCTTTTTCTCCAGAGATGCTGTCTCCAGCAGAATATTTACAGGATTTCCTGTTTTATTCATTGTTACAGATGAATTGTATTTTAGATACAAATGAGTGGGGGATGTGGGGAGGAATGTAGGCACTAGGGAATCAGATTTAAAAAAGATTAGATAACAAAAAGAATAATGGTACAAGATAACATACAGCTAACTGAGGTGAAAAAGCCGAATTATCGCAGTTACCCAGATAATTTGGAAAAAATTGTGGTAATCATGAATGAAAATATCAAAAGCAAATTATTTGGAATTGCTGAACTCAGCACAGCAAGATGCTTAGGCAGAAGATAATTTGCTGTTCGTCAATTACACGTCATTCTTAGTTGGAGCAGTGAAGGAGTTATAGGGCAGTGTGGAAATGTGATGGGAGGTACTGGATGCTCAGGGTCACACCTGCAGATTGGTGGATGCAAAGCAGAGCCTCATTCACTCATTCATTTATTTTTCAATCCTCCGCCATCCTACAGACAGCAAGATACAAAGTATGCTTTTGTTACAGGGTAGCAGCACATTCCAAAATCCAAACCCAGTGCCAGAATATACGACACACCAGGCTAATCGAGAATTATTTATCTTTTGCTAGTGTAGCAAAGGAAAACTTGATGGTGCAACAAAGGAACAGGTGACTTTCAGTTCTGGTCCATGTACAAGCAATAAACTGGGAACCAGTCGCTTTTATTGACCACAGTAATTTGGCTTTTTACTGACAAGAATGAGCGAATGATTTATCATCAGTCCACGATATGATACAGTGCCCTCCATAATGTTTGGGACAAAAGACCCATCATTTATTTATTTGCTTTGTTACTCCACAATTTGAGATTTTTAATAGAAAATATCACGTGGTTAAAGTGCACATTGTAAGATTTTAATAAAGGCCATTTTTATACATTTTGGTTTCACCATGTAGAAATTACAGCAGTGTTTATACATAGTCCCCCCATTTCAGGGCACCATAATGTTTGGGACAGAGCAATGTCATGTAAATGAAAGTAGTCATGCAATGACTGCTTGAAGTCTGCGATTCGTGGACTTCACCAGTCTTCTCTGGTGATGCTCTGCCAGGCCTGTATTACAGCCATCTTTAGCTTATGCTTGTTTTGGGGGCTAGTCCCCTTCAGTTTTCTCTTCAGCATATAAAAGGCATGCTCAATTGGGATCAGAGCAGGTAATTGACTTGGCCACTCAAGAATAGACCATTTTTTTAGCTTTGAAAAACTCCTTCGTTGCTTTAGAAGTATGTTTGGGATGATTGTCTTGTTGTAGAATGAACCGCCAGCTAATGAGTTTTGAGGCATTTGTTTGAACTTGATAGGATGTGTCTACGCATTTCAGAATTCATTATGCTACTACCATCAGCAGTTGTATCATCAATGAAGATTGTGAGCCAGTACTTTCATCAACCATACATGACCAGGTCATAACACCCCCACCACCGTGTTTCACGGTGGTATGCTTTGGATCTTGGGAAGTTCCTTCTCTCCTCCATACTTTGCTCTTGCCATCACTCTGAAGGTAATCTTCATCTTATCTGTCCACAAGACCTTTTTCCAGAACTGTGGTTGCTCTTTTAAGTACTTCTTGGCAAACTGTAACCTGGCCATCCTATTTTTGCGGCTAACCAGTGGTTTGCATCTTGCAGTGTAGTCTCTGTATTTCTGTTCATGAAGTCTTCTGCGGACAGTGGTCATTGACAAATCCACACTTGACTCCTGAAGACTGTTTCTGATCTGTCGGACAGGCGTTTGGGGATTTTTCTTTATTATGGAGAGAATTATTCTGTCATCAGCAGTGGAGGTCTACCTTGGCCTGGCAGTCCTTTTGCGATAAGCAAGCTCACCAGTGCTCTCTTTCTTCTTAATGATGTTCCAAGCAGTTGATTTTGGTAAGCCAAAGGTTTGGCTGATGTCTCTAACAGTTTTATTCTTGTTTCTCACTCATAATGGCTTCTTTGACTTTCATTGGCACAACTTTGGTCCTCATGTTGATAAACAGCAATAACATTTCCAAAGGTGATGGAAAGACTGGAGGAAAGACTAGGTGCTGAGAGCTCTCTTATACCTGCATTATGGAGACATTTAAACTCACCTGAGCAATTACAAATGCCTGTGAAGCCATGTGTCCCTTTAATTAAATCTGACATTTGGTGCTTTAACCACATGTGATTTATTTCTATCTCAAATTGTGGAGTACAGAGGCAAATAAATAAATGATGGGTCTTTGTCCCAAACATTATGGTGGGCACTGTAAGTTTTAATCTGCAATTTGAGAGGGAGAAGGTTATATTGGATGTGTCGGTATTGCTGTTGGGCAAAGGGGACTACAGAGGCATGACGGAGGAGCTGGCCAAAGTTGACTGGAAAGGGACCCTAGCAGGGATGATGGTGGAACAGCAATGGCAGGAATTTCTGGGAATAATCTGGGAGATGCAGGATCGTTTCATTCCAAAGAGGAAGAAGGATTCTAGGGGGCGAAGTCTATTTTAAGGGACAAGGGAAGTCAAGGACAGTATAAAATTAAAAGAGAAGGCATATAACATATTAAAGTTTAGCCAGAAGTCAGAGGATTGGGAAGCTTTCAATGAACAACAGAAGGTAACTAAAAATGCAATATGGGGAGAAAAGATGAAATACAAAGGTATGCTAGCCAATAATATAAAATTGGATAGCAATAGTTTCTTCAGTTATATAAAGAGTAAGAAAGACGCTGGACTACTGGAAAATGTTGCAGAAGAAGTGATAATGGAAAATAAAGAAATGGCAGAGGAGTTGAATAACTTTTTTGCATCAATCTTCACAGTGGAAGACACCAGCAACGTGACTGAAATTCAAAAGAGTCAGGGTGTGGAAGTTAGTGGAGTGGCTATTACTAGGGAGAAGGCACTTGGGAAGCTGAAAGGGCTGGTGGATAAGTCACCTGGGCCAGATGGACTGCACCCTAGGGTTCTGAAAGAAGTGGCTTTAGAGATTGTAGAGGCATTGATAGTGATATTTCATGAATCACTAGTCAGGAGTGGTACCAGATGATTTAAAAATTGCCAATATTACCCACTGCACAAAAAGAGAGCAAGGCAGAATAATGGGAACTACAGTATAGGCCGGTTACTCCGACCGGTGGTTGTTAAGAATTTAGAGTCCATTATAAAGGATGAGGTTACGGAGTACTTAGAAGTTCACAATAAAATAGGCCAAAGTCAGCAAGGCTTTGTGAAGGGGAGGTCTTGCTTGACAAATTTGCTGGAATTCTTTGAAGTAAATAGCAGGACCGACGAAGGAGAGTCAGATGTTGTTTACTTAGATTTTCAGAAAGCCTTTGAGGCTGCCAAGAAAGATGAGAGCCCACTGTATTAAGGGGCAGATACTAGCATGGTTAGCAGGTTGGCTGGATGGCAGAAGACAAAGAGTGGCAATAAAGGAGGCTTTTTCTAGTTGGCTGCCAGTGACTAGTGGAGGTCCGCAAGGGTCGGTGCTGGTGCCGCTACTGAGGAGCTGGTCAAAGTTGACTGGAAAGGGACCCTAGCAGGGATGATGGTGGAACAGCAATGGCAGGAATTTCTGGGAATAATCTGGGAGATGCAGGATCGTTTCATTCCAAAGAGGAAGAAGGATTCTAGGGGGCGAAAGTCTATTTTAAGGGACAAGGGAAGTCAAGGACAGTATAAAACTAAAAGAGAATCATATTAAAGATTAGCCGGAAGTCAGAGGATTGGGAAGCTTTCAATGAACAACGGAAGGTAACTAAAAAGGCAATATGGGGAGAAAAGATGAAATACAAAGGTATGCTAGCCAATAATATAAAATTGGATAGCAATAGTTTCTTCAGTTATATAAAGAGTAAGAAAGACGCTGGACTACTGGAAAATGTTGCAGAAGAAGTGATAATGGAAAATAAAGAAATGGCAGAGGAGTTGAATAACTTTTTTGCATCAATCTTCACAGTGGAAGACACCAGGAACGTGACTGAAATTCAAAAGAGTCAGGGGGTGGAAGTTAGTGGAGTGGCTATTACTAGGGAGAAGGCGCTTGGGAAGCTGAAAGGGCTGGTGGATAAGTCACCTGGGTCAGATGGACTGCACTCTAGGGTTCTGAAAGAAGTGGCTTTAGAGATTGTAGAGGCATTGATAGTGGTATTTCATGAATCACTAGTCAGGAGTGGTCCCAGATGATTTTAAAATTGCCAATATTACCCGCTGCACAAAAAGAGAGCAAGGCAGAATAGTGGGAACTACAGTATAGGCCGGTTACTCTGACTTCTCCTGGTAAGATTTTAGAGTCCATTATAAAGGATGAGGTTACGGAGTACTTAGAAGTTCACAATAAAATAGGCCAAAGTCAGCAAGGCTTTGTGAAGGGGAGGTCTTGCTTGACAAATTTGCTGGAATTCTTTGAAGTAAATAGCAGGACCGATGAAGGAGAGTCAGTAGATGTTGTTTACTTAGATTTTCAGATAGCCTTTGAGGCTGCCAAGGAAGATGAGAGCCCACTGTATTAAGGGGCAGATACTAGCATGGTTAGCAGGTTGGCTGGATGGCAGAAGACAAAGAGTGGCAATAAAGGAGGCTTTTTCTGGTTGGCTGCCACTGACTAGTGGAGTTCCGCAAGGGTCGGTGCTGGGGCCGCTACTCTTCGCGTTGTATATTAATGCGTAATGATGGGAAGGTTAATAGAAGAGGTACGATTAAATGCTTGCCAAAACATGGATAACTGGGACGTCAAACTCCACTATAAAGGGAAGCAACTATAAAATATTCTCGGAAACAGAGGATTCTGAAATAGGAGTAATGAGAACAGACCTCAAAGGTGTTACCTGGTATTGGGATTTGCTCAACAGGTAAATAGTGACATAAAATTGTTTATCTGACTTTATATAATTGAAAAATACTTCAGCACCAAAAAATAGTGTTGAGGCTGCAAGTCCATTGCAAGTTTCAGTGAAACTACCCCAGTTATTTGTGTTTTACATTGGGGGAAAAAAGGGAACACCACAGAAGTCCAAAACAATATTAGTTTGAAAAATGCAAAGAATACCAACACTACAGCTGCATTCGGTAATATGGAAAAATGAATGTTGAAGTTATCAGAATTGAGTCTTTAGACTTTAGAAATACAGCATGGAAATAGGCCCTTCGGCCCACTGAGTCCACGTTGACCAGTGATCACCCCCTACACTAATACTATCCTACACACTGGGTAAAATGTTACCAAAGCCAATTAGCCTACAAACCTGCAGGTCTTTGGAGGAAACCAGAGCATCCGGAGTAAACCCACACGGTCACAAGGAGACCGTACAAACTCAGTACACACAGCACCCGTGATCAGGATCGAACCCGGGACTCTGGTGCTATAAGCCAGCAACTATCGCTGCGCCACTATGCCGCCCTGTAGTTACCCCTATAAAACTCAGGCTGAAAATCAGTATCTAAAACACAAAGTGCTGGGGTAACTCAGCAGGAAAGGTAGCATCAGTGAACAGGCAGCATCAGGAGACAACATTTTGTATCAGGACCGTAGTTTGGATAATTTTGAGCTTGTGTTTTGAAGTCCCCGATGGTAATCTCTCAGCACACCTGACTTCTTTGTCCAGGGAAGAGCCAAGTAATCAGGTGCATTTTGCGCCTCACTGTTATGCCAGCCAAAGCTGGTGTACATAGCTGGGACTCCTTTAATTTTAACGAGTTACTGAACTTGATTAAAAAGGCAAATTGTAATTACTTGAATCTATTCGCCCCTTATTATCAATGATCTGTAGAAACAATTCAAAATGCTTTGAAATCTGCAAACTATCAAATAGTTCCAAGAAAATGTTGGGGGTGATGCGCAGTTTGTCATCATGTGCAGCGGTAGAGTTGCTGCCTTACAGTGCCAGAGAACGGGGTTCGATCCTGCATATGGGTGCTGTATGTACTGAGTCAGTTTCAAGCGATGGCCATAAAACCAGACCTCTAGTTTGATTAATCCCACAGACTCACAAGAGGCAAGAGCAGCTAGAAGAAGCATGCACGCCTTCATTGCAAGCACCAAGCCAATCAAGCAAGATGCTGCTGGCATGTTAAACATCCTTCCAGAATTTGGATTCAGTCAAATAACATTGGGTAGATTCATGTTATATGTAACCATATTCTCTACAATTAGTCATAGGTCAGTATTTGGTTTCTTTATTTCCCTTCCATTATTATAAGAAGCAACATTTGCAATGCAGAAAATATGGATCAAAGGAAATTTAGAATACCATCACCCCTCCCCCACTTTTAAAAGTTACAGGAACCTGCATGCTATTTTCCAAATATCACATCGTTCAATAGACTTCTTCATTATTTTGTGGTCCAATTGGCTGAATGACTGATATAATTGTGTTTTATTTATTTTCACTGGAAGGGAACTACTACAAACAGAAAAGCAAGTTTTTAAATCTAAAGATAAATAAATTATGTCAAAATTGCAACTGCAAAGGCACAACACACAATAACCAATTGTTTCAGTAGCATGAGAATGTCCTTCACTCAAAGTTTCACATATCATTTCACCATGGCTCTGATTAGTGATTAGCATTTACAAAATCTGCAATTTTTTGTATGTTGATAAAATATATAGTATAATTCAAAGGTGAAATGTTTGTCTCAATTGTACCTCATCTTCGTACAAACTTTTAAATTATGATCTTCTAGAGAGAATAGTCCAGTCAGGAAATAGAACAGATAATGATGCATTTTGAACATAAAACAGAACAAGCTGAATAAAACGTGAAGCACAATACCATAGCTGGCCACAGCGTTGCCTCCTTTTGCCCTTATCTCTTCCACCACTCTATCTGCAGCAGATGAGCTTTTGCCTTCTCCTTTGATGTCACCACCTAGGTCATTTACTGCAGCAAGAAATTAATAATGTTAGATCAAAATAAATATTTCACTTTCTATAATGTTGTGATGGGGGTACAGACACAAGAGTAGCTAATTTAATCTATTGATTATATTCAATCCCAAGATATATTAAAAATGGCACATTTTACTGCATTTCTCCCGAGCAAGTTTCTCTGCATCTACTGTGTCAAATCTTTTCATCATTTTAAACACATTGATTCAATTAACCCCTACCCAAAAGAGCATTAAGTATATGTCACCTCTTCTTATAGTTTAACCTTTTAAGCCACGTAATAAAATCATGGCTGATCATCTGCAACCAAATCTGCATTCTGGTTTACCCATGGAAACCTATCATCATCCCTTTTCCTCCTTGCTTCTCCATTAAATACTTCTGCCTTAAAAATATTTAAAAGGCTCAGCTTCCAGTACTTTGTGAGGAAGAGAGTTCCAAAGACTGATGAAGTTCTAAACGTTTGCTTCATCTCTATCATAAATATGTGACCCCCATATTTTTTTTTTACAACAATGACACTAGTTCAAAAGCCCCCGTCAAAAGAAAAATTCAGACAATATTCACTCTATCACGATCTCCTAACATCATGTGTAATTTTAAAGGTCGTCTCTCACTCTTCTAAACTCCAGCAGGTACAAGCCAAGCCTCTCCAGCTTTTCTCTGCCCATTCACGGTTTACTCTACTAAACGTTTTTTCAGATAGAAACATAGAAACATAGAAAATAGGTGCAGGAGTAGGCCATTCGGTCCTTCGAGCCTGCACCGCCATTCAATATGATCATGGCCGATCATCCAACTCAGTATCCTATCCCTGCCTTCTCTCCATACCCCCTGATCCCTTTAGCCACAAGGGCTACATCTAACTCCCTCTTAAATATAGCCAATGAACTGGCTTCAACTACCTTCTGTGGCAGAGAATTCCACAGATTCACCACTCACTGTGTAAAAAATGATTTTCTCATCTCGGTCCTAAAAGACTTCCCTCTTATCCTTAAACTGTGACCCCTAGTTCTGGATTTCCCCAACATGGGGAATAATCTTCCTGCATCTAGCCTGTCCAACCCCTTAAGAATTTTGTAAGTTTCTATAAGTACCCCCTCAATCTTCTAACTTCTAGCGTGTACAAGCCAAGTCTATCCAGTCTTTCTTCATATGAAAGTCCTGCCATCCCAGGAATCAATCTGGTGAACCTTCTCTGTACTTCCTCTATGGCAAGAATGTCTTTCCTCAGATTAGGAGACTAAAACTGTACGCAATACTCCAGGTGTGGTCTCACCAAGACCCTGTACAACTGCAGTAGAACCTCCCTGCTTGATGATTCCAATGCCTTAAATTCTACCGTAGGAATTTCTGCAAGCAGAATTATGTACATAGTATGTACATGAATCCCCAACGAATCCCCTTCCCCAAGGACAATCTTGTTTTATATACATTTCGATAGCAGTAAACAACAATTTTGATAGCCTTCCTAAGTACTCGTTGTACACATATCCTAGCCATTTGCAATTCATGTACTCTTTTGCATCTCAGAACTCTGTCATCTCACACCATTTTGAACAGTGTACTTTTTTTAATCCTGTCAAATTAGAAAAGTTCACATATTCCCACATTATATTTCATTTGCCAGATCTTTACTCACTCACTTAACACATCTACATCCCTTTGATAACATTTCTGATTTAATCTGCATGATACTCATTCAGACAAGTTGGTAGACAAATGCAAATAGGTTTTCCTTCACAACGATGGATCAAAAAATAAAACATGGTCTGGCCCACTTTATTATTGAATTCTAATCACCGAGAGAAATAACATACTATCTACATAATTAATTCTGCATTAAACAACAACAAGCTGGAAATCGTAGAGCAAAACTTACTACAAGAAAACATTTTGAAAAAAAGTAATGTTATTTGTTGCAATAGAGCTATTGAAGACTAAACGGCCAGTCCCACTGTACGATGTAATTCAAGAGCTCTCCCGAGTTAAAAAAAAACATGGTAAGCACGTAGAATGTACGTAGCGGGTACGTCGAAGCTCGGGACGTCTCTTAGCGGCTCGTAATGCTAATGGCAGGTACTCGGGAAACGCGGTAAGCTTGTGAAGATTTTTCAACATGTTGAAAAATGTCCACGAGAGCCCCGAGTACCTACGAGCAGCTATTACCGTAATTCTCCAAATTCGAATCAGGGGAAACTCGGGAGAACTCTTGAATTAGCTTGTGCATTGGGACAGGCCCTTTATGGTAAATATGAGAGAGCAGAGTGAAACTAAAGAAAATATACACTATGATTAATTGGGAATGATCTTCAAAAATCACTTACCAACAACAGAAGCTCCTCTTTCTGCAAATAATAATGCATAGGCTCTTCCCAAACCTTTTTAAAACAAAAAAAAGCTTTGAAAAACCTACCAGCAAAAACAAATATATTTTGTACTTTAAACTTTTCTTTCTCTTTTTTTATATGC
Source organism: Amblyraja radiata (assembly GCF_010909765.2). Taxonomy (NCBI): domain Eukaryota; kingdom Metazoa; phylum Chordata; class Chondrichthyes; order Rajiformes; family Rajidae; genus Amblyraja; species Amblyraja radiata. The sequence continues at coordinate 25,743,792 of NC_045958.1, read as the reverse complement.
ATGCAAGGTCAAAGATAATGCTTTACAAATGGCAAGTTATTTTAATATATCTGGACAGTATTTTTTCCAACGATGCATCTGTTTACTATTTAGAATGACTACACTTCAAATACAAAATGGTTAGTTTAATACACATTTACACAGCACAATATCTGAATTTGCATACTGAAAGGGTCCTTCAAATGAAATGATCTGATAGTTCATGTAATTTCAAAAAATCTCGTAACTATTCAAACATCCCCGTTCCAATCAACAATTTCCAGGAACAGCTTCTTCCCTGCTATATCAGCTTGAATGGACCTTTGTTAAGGATGTATTCCCGATCATTCAATCTACTACCGTGCAACCCTGGCACTTTATTGAAATCTGCACGTTATCTGCAGTTGTAAATAATTCCTCACTATCTGCAAGGCTATGCCCGTTAATACATGGATCAGTTTTGCCACGTGTTTCGGGTAAAACTTTCAATATCTCCAGTGTATCTTCATAACTAAAGTCCCTCATTACTGGAGACACAAGAGATTAGAGATGCTCGAATCTCAAGTATAAACATACGTGCTGCTGGAGTAACTCAAAGAGGGTCAGGCAGCATCTGTATAAGGAAATGGACAGACGTTTTGGTCAGGACCCTCCTTCAGACTGATGAGGCAGAGGGAAGTTAGCTACAAGAGAAGTAGGGGGGGGGGGGATGATTACCATGAACAAAGTATATTTACCCTAATTCAAAACTCACAGCCAAAAAATGAATTGCCAATAGTAAATTAGAACCCATGACACTGTTGCAAAGGAACTGCTGTTGTAACTAAGCTGGTCAAACAGCATCTTCATGGCAAAGGGATGGTCTCCAATCTAATGCAGGATTTCAACCCAAAACATCGACCCTCCCTTTGCTTCACAGATGCTGCTCAACCCACTAACCTCATTGACTTGAAACATCAACTCTGCTTTTCTCTTCAAAGATGTTACCTGTCCTGCCGAATATTTTCCACAATGGTTTTCAATCTCAATTTTGCTGAATCATTGCCCAAAATCGGTTGTCAATTTTTCTCACTTCACTGTTGCACTTTGCCTCAAACAACCTTCCCACGTTGTCCAGTTAATCATCACAACCAATGGGAAATGGTTCAATCGACAGTGACTACTTTGCAGAACAAACTATCATCGAAACCTCAGTAGTTGAGTTGTGGTATGAAGAAAATGTTTAGGTTTACACGTTCAGAGTCAGGAAACGGACCCTTCGGCTTACCTATGCCGATCAAGATGCACCATATACACTTGACCCACCCGTCTGTGTTTGGCCCATAAACCTCTTGACCTTTCCTATCCAAGTCCCTGTACAAATGTCTTTAAATGGTATTTTTGTACCTGCTTCAGCTACCTCATCTGACAGCTCATTCCATATATCCACCACCCTCTGTGTGAAAAAGTTGTCCCTCAGGTTCCTATTACCTTAAACCCATGGCCTCTGGTTCACAATTCTGCTACTCTGGGGAAAAGGGTCTACCCTATCTATTCCCCTCATAATTGTGTACACCTCTATAAGCTTTGCCCTCATCCCCCTGTGCTCTGAGGAAAAAGGTTCTAGCCTGCCCCACCTCTCCCTATAGCTCAGGCCCTCAAGTCCTAGCACAATCCTCGTAAATCTTCTCTGCACTCTTTCCCGCTTAACAACCTCTTTCTTATAGCAGGGTGACCAAAACTGAACGCACTACTGCAAATGTGGATTCACCAACATTTTGTACAATTGTAACATTACATCCCAAATTCTACACTCAATATCCTGACTGATGGAGGACAATGTTCTTGACCACCTCTATCTACTTGTGACGCCACTTTCAAGGAACCTTACCTGCACTCCACGATCCCTCTGCTCTGCAACACTCCCCAGATTACTGCCATTCACTGAGAAGGTCCTGCCGTGATTTGACTTCCCAAAAATGCTGCATTTAACCTTTAACCATTCCTCAGCCCACTGATCCAACTGAGCTCAAAGATATTGTTGATTCATTCACTGAAGCACGAGGGTGGGCTTGATATATGATGACATTCATAAGAATAAGATTCTCTAACAATAAAGGCTCCATTTCCAATTAGCCATTTCCCATATCTCAGGAGTCACCTCTTAGCAAATCAAATCAAATTCACCACTGCCATTAATGCACTAAAAGAGCTTATGGTCGATTAAGGCAAAAGACTTCTCGAATGTGGCACACAACTCATGATCGACTTATCAGTTCCATCCTACCTGCATCTCGAGACGCTGGAAAAATACAACTAAAGCTGACTCTATAAAGTCCTGCAATTACACTGAAAAGTAAACCAACATCCTCGCCCAGGCAAATATACCCGACAATTAAGCCATTGTTACTACCAGTTGGCTGCATCATTTAAATGCACAACACAAACTCTTGAAACAAAGTATTCCAAGTTCTGTCATGAGAGGAGATTGAGAAAAAGATTCAGAGATGTGCTCAAGGTGCAAAATCCTATTGACTCCAGAACTACTAGCCCACGATCACACAAAATGGAGCAACATAAGCTATGATGATATATTGAAAATCTTGAGATTATGCATTGGAGCCCTGCACAGAGCATGCCATTTTACAAAATACCCACCCATTTATTCCATCAACCACCTTCTACTCCCTCTGGAAATGTACTTTGCTTCCTACAATGCCTCATTGGCCACTCCAGAAGTTAAAAACTGTGTGGAAATCATCCTCAGTTTCAAGGGGCTGCCCAATATTTATTTTTGCATGTTTCAAATAAAGTATTGTGTAATTTTAAAGTGAAACGTTGGAGGGTTCAATTTTTTTGCATCAACTTTAATGTTAAGGCCAACCGTACAACCTTTGCTCCATGATATTCAGAGAACATTTAGTGAACCTATGCAAACGTAGAGATGTATACACGTTTTGTAACAAACCAGTTAAAGATTTCACTTTAAAATCAAAATGTCAAAAGCAAACATTATTGGATTACAGCAATTAAAATATATACACTGACATCATCCCAAAACAGAGGAAAGCTGTGAATTCAAGGAAGTTTGCAAACCCCGTGCAGCCAGCTGTGGTTGCAAATTGCCGACCTTTACCCCGGCCCAGAGCACTGGGCTCTCTCATTGCAACCAAACCGCGGCTCCCTGCGCGCAACACAAATGCTGAAGGAACGCAAACCACACGGGCCATTACCGACCTCCTCCAGCCCCTGTAACAATTGCCACCTTCCCGTCGAGGCGCAAGGGGACGGCGGGCAGCATCTCGGCCATTGCACGGCTCTCGGTAACTCAGCCGCCACTGAGCTGCGCAATGTCAGCGTGCAATGCAATGCAATGCACTGCACTATGGGCGATGTAGTCCAACCGGAGCGCCTCCCCTGTCAAGGACTTTTTGCTCATAGAGTTGGGTTAATGACCTGGAAACCCTGGGACCAAACATTAACCAAGCCTAACTGTAAGCAGTCAGGAAAATAGGTGATGTTTGGTAACAAAAACCTGTGTGTGACTTTTTAAATGTCCTTGGCTTATTGTCATTGTTATTCATAAAGAAATTTTGGGAGATGAGAAGAAAGGGTATTTGACAGTGTTGAACTTTTTAGACATTTTCTTTCTGTCCCTGTCACAACCTGAGCAACCACAATATATTTCATAGTTTTCAACCAGTTCTTTTGTTCATAAGCTCATAAATTCTAGGAGCAGAATTAGGCCATTCAACCCATCAAGTCTACTCCGTCATTCAATCATGGCTGATCTATCTTTCCCTTTCAACCCTATTCTCCTGCCTTCTCCCCATTGTATTGTATTGTATTGTATTGTATTCAAATTTATTGTCATTGTCTCAGTTAGAGACAACGAAATGAATTTCCCTTACAGGCAGTATCATAAAAATAAAAATAAATAAATAATAATAAATAATAAAACATTAAAAATAAAATAGAATTTAAAAAAAAGCACAAACACTGAAAGTCCACGACACAACATAACACAGTGGCACCAAGGTGAGGAAGGCACCATAGTCCAGCCAGCCTCCACTCCGTTCTTCCCAGATGTTCACTCGTGGTCGAGGCCTTCCTAGCACCCGCAGTCGCCGCCCCGGGTGGCCCGATGTTCAGGCCCTCACGCCGGGCTGGTGGAACGCCGACGCCGAACCCCGACGGTGAACATCCTCCTCAGCGGCCCGGACCTCCTGATCAGCCGCCTCCCGCAGCCCGAGTCCGCAGCTCCCGAGTCCGCAGGCCGAGCCGGGCAGAGTCGCAGGACCCCGCGCTGTCCATCAGCGCCGCCCGCGTTGGGAGCCCGCAAACCCACAAACCGCAGCTCCATGATGTCGGTGCAGCAGGTCCAGCACTCCGGGCTCCAGACGGCGACCCCCGGTAAGGCATCGCCAGCCTCGCGATGTTACAGCGCTGTCCCGCCGCTGTTGGAGCTCTGGTCGATCCTGGCAGGAAAGTCCACGCCAATCCAGTAGGTAGGCCGCTCGGGGGGGGGGGGGGGGAGGCGAGGACGCGACTCGAATAATAGTCGCGTCTTCACCAGGAAGCGGCTGAAGGACGGTATCCCCTGCACCGTACCCTCTTCCCCCACAAAAAAACACACTTTTACATAACTAAATAAACAAAAAAACAAAAAGATACCGGGCTGTAGGTGGAGGCTGCTGGCACCAGCGCCACCGGAAGTACAACACTAGTCCCATAACCCCGGACACCCGTACGAATCAAGAATATGCCAATCTCCGCCTTAAAAATTGACTTGGCTTCCACAGCCGTCTGTAGCAATATATTCCACAGATTCACGACCCTCTGACTAAATAAATTCCTCCTCATCTCCTTTCTAAAGGTTAATCATATTTGTGTTTCATTGCACAGAAACTTAAAGCAAAGAGGATCTAACTTGGAACTTGAATTTGCCAACGTTTTAAAAGAGCAGCTGTGTTATGTTCCACATATGTTCCACCGCGGCCCAGTGTCGCAGCAATAGAGTTAGTGCTGCCTTACAGCGCTTTCAGCGCCAGAGACCCGGGTTCGATCCCGACTACTGGTGCTGTCTGTATGGAGTTTGTGCGTTCTCCCTGTGGCCACGTGGGTTTTCTCTGAGATCTTCGGTTTCCTCCCACACACCAAAGATGTACAGGTTTGTAGATTAATTAGCTTTGTATAAATGTATAACTTGTCCCTAATGTGCGTAAGATAGTGTTAATATGCAGGGATCACTGGTCGGCACGGACTCGATGGGCCAAAAGGCCTATTTCCGCACTGTATCTCTAAACTGAACTAAACATGACGTGGAAGAAGACCATTTAGCCCATAGGGGGAAAGGAGCATCACCATTTGTCCCATTCCCCCTTTTATTTCCCTGTAGTCATGATTTATTCCTTCTCATGTGCCTGCCATTTCCTGTTTGATTCTTTTGCCACTTAACAACATTGACGGATTATTTTTCGATATGGAAGCCAATCAAGAGGAAACCCATGCAGTCTCAGGAAGAATGTGCAGACTTCAATTGCACATCTCCATTTCAGGTTAGGACACTAGTGATATGGATACCAAGGAACTTGAAGCATCTGAGCAGCAGCTCCATTGGTGAAGACCCAGCTGTATTCACAGCTGGCTTCCTTAGGTCAACAACCAATTATGTTGTCTTGCTGACTGTAGTGACAGATATTATATCATCTCAAGGATTTAGTCCTCGATAGTCACTTTAATTGATGACCGAGTATCAGAAGGTAATTAATACGCACCCACAAGCTCTCCATATTCAATGCCGCCGAAAGATAAATTTTCCAAAACTGTCTCTTGATTAATAGTTTCTTTATTGTAGTAGTACAAACAGTAAGATAATTCATACTAGCGTCTTCTTGCATAAGTACATTTCAATCATACTCGTGGTCATGCTCGTGCATGGTCAAAAACTATGTCTCTTCCCCGATCTTCTTCGAACTAAACTAAACTAAACTCCTTGGGAGCCTGCGCAAGAATCCCTGCCGCAAACAAGCCTCGGATTACGTATAAATCCCACCCACATAATTACAGGCAGATAAAATTTAAAGGTAACTGGTTATAGTTATAACATACTGAGTTAAGTTAAATGGCTACTACATTTTTACCTTAATTTTTCTGAGTATATAATGAGGCAATTACTAATAGACATTAATAAAGGAGCTATAGAAGTTTAACATATATCAAAAAACAAAAAAATAACACACATTATATATCAGCATTCAGACTTCTTTAGTGATTCTTCCATCTTCACCTTCGCCTTCTAGAAGCAAGCATAACTTGGTTATTGGTTTTATTAAAACATTGTTCTTAGTCTGAAGTCATACTGTGCACACCAAACCCTTAACGTCAGGCATGATACCCAGTATATTGTCCAAAACTCAAAAGTCCAAAGTTTTGACAGCATGAAACTTCTTCCTCCATCAGTTCATGGATATGTCGTAACAGTAATGTTGAAATACGAAAGTCCTTCAAGAGAATAATAGGATGCTTAGCCTCTTCAGGCATTGCCAGTTTATTCAGATGACCACCCACTCTCAGAAGTCCTTCTTCCAAAACTGGATCAAGCTTGTTCAATTGAATGTCTCTTTGACATGTACTCTAGCTTCTAACGTCGATATTTCCTCTTTGTATTTCTGTCTTAGACAGAAAGAAATAATCGCGTTTAAAGTTTTATTTTTTTAAAATTCCCAATGTTGGGCGAGTCCAGAACCAGGGGCCAAAGGAGAGGCCATTTAAGACTGAGGTGAGAAAAAAACTTTTTCACCCAGAGAGTTGTGAATTTGTGGAATTCCCTGTCACAGAGAGCAGTGGAGGCCAAATCACTGGATGGATTTAAGAGATAGTTTGATAGAGCTCTAGGGGCTAGTGGAGTCAATGGATATGGGGAGAAGGCAGGCACGGGTTATTGATAGGGGACGATCAGCCATGATCACAATGAATGGCGGTGCTGGCTCGAAGGGCCAAATGGCCTCCTCCTGCACCTATTTTCTGTGTTTCTATGTTCGCATAGATGAGAGCATCAAGATGTATACCCTGTACGTCGTACGATGCCTTAAAAACGTGCATCTTTTCAACCTTTTCCTTCAGTATTTCAGGAGCTTCTTCAAAGATACCATCAGTCTCTTTCCTTTTTCGAGCAAACAGCAATAACCTTATTTTTGGTTTAAGAAACCAAGCCACCACATTCACCAGCTTCTTCCATGATGTAAAGTGGGTAATTAAATAATTTGTTGTGTTTGATGAATCTTTAGCAATAACGTTCACTGTGATGTTTTGTTTAATTTCCAATCATTAGCAGATATTTCAAAATGGCCATTCTCTGTCTGGCTTACAGAGAAACTCTGGTCGATTGATTCATCTCTTATTGCTTAAGAAGCGGTCTGCTGTTAGTCCTCTAGAAGCTTCATCCGCAGGATTTTCCTTTGTGTTAACATATTTCCATTGTGAAACATTAGTAGCTCCCAATACAAAAGAGCTTCTGTTTGCTACAAACGTCAAAATACGTTTGTTCTCATTTTTGAAGTATTTAAGCACCGTAGTACTATCAGTCCAGAAGATAGATTCTTCCAGTTGAAGGTGCAGTTTTTTTGCAGCAATATGTCAACATTAACAGCATTAGATTGCGGCAGTGAGTTCAATTCTGGGAATTGTCATTTGCTTCAGTGGTGCCACTCTGGCCTTTCCCAACAAGAATGCAACATGCACTTTATTGTCATCATTTTCTAGTCTTAGATATGAAACAGTACCGTAGCCACTTTCACTGGCATCGGAGAAATGATGCAACTGTTCACATCTGATCTTACCAAAGTTTGTAGGCTTCAAACAACGGCCTATTTTAAACTCTGAGATCTTGTCAAGATCCGTTAACCATTCTGTCCATCGCTGAGAAGAGGTTTGCATTATACTCTCATCCCATCCAAGTTTTTTCTTACAGAGATCCTGCAAAATTAACCTGGCTGGCAGTGTAAATGGTGCAAGAAATCCCAAAGGGTCATAAACGGAACCAATCACAGAAAGGATGCCCCTTCTTGTACATGGTCGCTCTTGAATCGAGATCCTGAACTTGAACACGTCTGATTGGACACACCAGTGCAATCCCAGTGCTCTTTCAATTGGCAGATTGTCTTTGTCCAAATCCAACTACCTGGTCTCCATGGCTCTGTCATGTGGTGGAATGCTTTCCAATACAACCCAGCTGTTGCTGATCCACTTGGAAAGCGTAAACCCTCCCTTATTGCAGAGGGAAGTCAGATGTTTTACCATTTGAATTGCTTCCTGCGCCGTAGACATGGATTTTAAGCAATCATCCACATAGAAATTATTCTTCGTAGTGTTTATCACTTCTTCTGGAAAGTGAGCTTTATTGTCCTCTGCGGCCTTCCTTAATGCAAAGTTCGCACAACTTGGTGATGACACTGCTCCAAAGAGATGTACCTTCAACGAGATCTTGTTGTGCATCCCCATCAGGCCACCATAGGAATCGCAAGTAGTCAATGTGTTTTTCTGATACTTTGACGATGAAACATCACTTTAATATCAGTCATCAAAGCAATTGGTTCCTGTCTAAATTTTAATAAGAACTCCAATGAGTGAGTTGGTAAGGTCCGGACCCTGCAGTAGTTGACTGTTGAGTCATGTCCCTTTGAAACTGCAGCACAGTCAACGGCCACCCTCAAGGTCCCTTTCTTCGATTGATACACCCCATGTTGCGGAATATACCAAAGCTCTCCATCACTTCGATTTAGTTGGTTTGTTGGTACCATTTCGGCATAATCATTGTCAATCGTGTCCTTCAGGAAAGATGTATATTCCTCATGAAATTTCGTATTCTTGCCAAAGTTGCGTTTCAGATTCTGGGTTGCGTTGCTCTGCCATACGACGATTATTTGGCAGAGTAACGCTATCTTGTTTGAAAGGTAAATCTAGACAATAGTGTCCTTCTATCCTCTTTACTGAGTGGTTCATAATATCCAAAAAACGGATTCTTCTCTGGACATTTCTTCCGATTCCTTACCGGCACTTTCACTGAAGTTTCGACTAAAATGACTAAGATGGCGCCTACCTGTGGCGACTTTTGCGAAGCACCAGAACATCAAAGGTTTACCTATAACTTCCAACAACTCACCCGCATCAGGGAAACAGCAGAAATCGGTGCCGTTTTGGACAAGCTGCTTGGGCACCTGAAGGCCCTTGCAATTCCGCGATCTCCCGCAGCTGCGGGAGCCCCGGACTTTAAACTTTCCCACGCTCGCTGCAACACTCCCGACCCGATGGAGGAACGCAGGTAATGTACCTGGAAACTCCGGGATGACCTCCAGAGCCGACGAGCTGGATCTTCCAGGAACAACGGAGCTGGAGCTGCTGACATTGATGGAACCCCCGTTCGTTATGGAGCTGGAGCTGCCATCTGTGAGGGAATTCCTGTTCCAGCGCAGGTCCGCAGAAACAGCAGGTACAGCAAGTACAGTACCTGGAAACAAAGGGGAAGCCTCCATTATGTCCGGAAACGTGGACGACGGGCAGGACTTCAGGTCAGACTGAAGCGCAGGGGACTTCGTCCCTTGAAAATAAAGTGGATGACTTAAGGTCAGGTCTGCTTTATCAAAGGGAGCTGAGGGAATGCTCTGTGTTCTGTTTCACAGAGACATGGCTCACCCCAGCTCCCCAGACTCAGCGGTCCAGCCTGAAGGGTTCTCCATCCACTGTATGGACCATACACTGGCATCTGGGAAAGGGAGAGGAGGGGGCAATTGCCTCATGGTCAACTCTGCTTGGTGCTCAGACGTGGCAGTCCTGTCCAACTCCTGCTCTCCACACCTCGAACATCTGGCGGTGAAGTGCCGTCCCTTCTACCTTCCGAGGGAATTCACCTCCATCATCCTGACCGCGGTCTACATCCCACCCCAGGCAGACGGCTGTCTGGCACTGGAGGAGCTGCACGCCGTGGTCAACAAACATCAGACGTCTTACCCCGAGGCATTTACCACCATTGCTGGAGACATCAATAAGGCAAACCTCAAGAAATCGCTCCCTAACTTCCACCAACATGTCTCCTGCAGCACCAGAGGAGCAAACACCCTCGACCACTGCTACACGACCATCAAGAATGCCTATCGCTCTATCCCTCACCCTCACTTCGGTAAATCCGACCATACCGCGGTGCTGCTTCTACCTGCCTACAGGCAGCAATTAAAGAGCGCACCCCCAGAGGTGAGGACTGTACAGAGCTGGTCGGTGGGGGGGGGGGGGGGGGGGTGTCTGTTTGGAGTCTGTAGACTGTTTGGAGTCTGTAGACTGGGCAATGTTCAGGGACTCGGCAACGGCCACAATCGTTACAGACTTCATAAAGAAATGGAGGACTGTGGAGGACTGCATCCCTACAAAAAACCTTCCGAGTGTTTCCCAATCAGAAACCTTGGATGAACTTAGAGATCCGCACTCTTCTGAAGACCAGAAACCAGGCATTCATGTCTGATGACACAAGTGGTCTACAAGAAGTCCAGATACGACCTTGGTAAGGTCATCAAAAAGGCCAAAAGGGACTTCTGCTCCAAACTGGAGGATGAGACAGATGTTCGGCAGCTGTGGCGGAGCCTGAATGCAATCACCTCCGACAAGGCGAAATCAGGAGGCAGCTCAAATGTCGGCGAAACATCACTCCCTGACGAGCTCAATGCGTTTTATGCACGCTTTGATAGGGAGAATACTGATGTGCCTTCCCGAGCCCCCATTCGCTGTGATGGTATTTCAGTCACAGTCACAGAGGCCGACGTCAGGAAATCCTTCAGAGGGGTGAACCCTCGAAAAGCGCCTGGACCTGATGGTATAGGGTGATTTCACGAAAGGTCACTGGAGCGTAGATCCGCACCCACGTGACCGCAAATTTTAACTGGGGGACAAGCGTCACTTCCGGTACATGTTAGTGAATGGGAAAACACGCACTTTCACACCCGTTAAAAACATCGAAAACGGCCCGTTTTTGAGCTGCAATTAACTGTACCAGTCGGGATGACCGTGAGGCACAGCTACCTACATTTACAGTCCAAAAAAAAGATAGAAACTAAGGTAAATTCAAGAGGGAGCTGAAGGTGTACAAACGGCGGAAGTTGATAGTGGACATTTGCCGTGGAGATTTAAAGATCGAAAATATCGGGAATTATCGCGTTTGCTCGCTGCATTTCATCAAAAGTAAGGCATTATTGACTTTTTATCTTTATTCATTTGTTAGATGAAAAGTATTAAAAGTTAAAAATCCGTCAGTAAAATTGCAAAATCGCCCATGGTTCTCAGGTGGGTTTTAACATGCAAAATGAAAACGCTTCTGAAGCTCCATTTACCATTTAAATAATCGTAAACTCTCAATGCGTTTGGAAATAAATTTTACTCAGATGCAAGCTAAGGAATGGGATAATTCTCAGCTGTTAGTTGGACAAAATCAGGAGATTTTATTATTAGCTGTGCCTCACGGTCACCCCGACTGGTACAGTTAATTGCAGCTCAAAAACAGGCCGTTTTCGATGTTTTTAACGGGTGTGAAAGTGCGTGTTTTCCCATTCACTAACATGTACCGGAAGTGACGCTTGTCCCCCAGTTAAAATTTGCGGTCACATGGGTGCGGATCTACGCTCCAGTGATCTTTCATGAAATCACCCTATACCCGGTCGTGTTCTATTAACCTGTGCGGACCAACTGGCTGGATTTTACGGACATTTTCAACCTCTCACTTCTGAGGTCTGAGGTTCCCACCTGCTTTAAAAGGGCATCAATTATACCGGTGCCCAAGAAGAGCAAGGTGACGTGCCTCAATGACTATCGACCATTCGCTCCTCTCACCCAGGGAGATTCTGTTGACGAAATGATAAAAGCTTTTAACAGTAACCTAGCTATGACACTTGATGCAATTATTAAGAAAGCACATCAATGCCTCTACTTCCTGAGAAGATTACGGAGAGTCGGTTTGTCAAGGAGGACTCTCTCTAACTTCTACAGGTGCACAGTAGAGAGCATACTGACCGGTTGCATCATGGCTTGGTTCGGCAACTTGAGCGTCCTGGAGCGGTAAAGACCATGAAAAGTAACAAACATTGCCCAGTCCATCATCGGCTCTGACCTTCCTTCCATCGAGGGGATCTATCGCAGTTGCTGCCTCAAAAAGGCTGGCAGTATCATCAAGGACCCACACCATCCTGGCCACACACTCATCTCCCTGCTACCTTCAGGTAGAAGGTACAGGAGCCTGAAGACTGCAACAACCAGGTTCAGGAGTAGCTACTTCCCCACAGCCATCAGGCTATTAAACTTGGCTCGGACAAAACTCTGAACATTAATAGCCCATTATCTGTTTATCCATAACCAGCTTGGAGGGGATGACGGTATTAGTGTCACAGAGTCTATGTCAAAGCTTGGAGGGGATGATGGTATCAGTATGACCAAGTCTATGTCAAAATAAGGGAAGGGACCTCACGCAGTGAGCTACATGAGTGGCAAGGGTGTGCGATAAAATTGTGATTTGAGTAAATAGTATTAAATGTTTGTAGAGCCTCAGAGAACGTCGGATGGTTATTTTGCACAGTTCCTGTATTGTATATATTTATTTACTTGAATAAAGTCTATTTTGAAGTTTAAAAAAATGATCAGATGGAGATATTCACTGAAGATTGACAATGTTCGATTCCATTCACAATTTCTAAGGAAATAAAGCCGCCCAAGTCTGCATTCAGCCCACACTGATAGGTTTGTCAGACAGTCATCATCTTCAACAAGAGAGGATCTAATCACTAACCCTTGACATTCCACTGACCAGAATCTCATCTGGTTCAACCACATAAATAATGTGGTTGGAAGAGAAGATCAGAGGCTGGGTATCCCTCATTGAGTGGCTTAACTCCTGACACTCCAAGCCTAGTCATCATCTACAAGGTACAAATCTGGAATTTGACAGAAAATACTTCACTTGTTTGGATGGGCGGATCCAACACTTCTCAAGAAGCTCAAAGCAAACCAAGGCAAAATATGAACAACTAAGAGTGCTAAAGCAACTCAGTGGGTCAGGTAACATCTGTGGAGGAAATGGACCATTCTTCAGTCTGATTGGTGCAGAGGAGAGAAAGCTGGAAAAGAAAGGTAGGACTGGGGCAAAGCCTAGCAAGTGATAGGTGGAAAAAGACAAAGTGCCGGTGGAACTCAGCAAGTCAAGCAACAAGTGGAGGGATTGCACAGATGCTATTTAGGGGTCAGACCCTTCTTTAGATACAGGTAATGGGGGGTGGTTGGCATGGAGCAAGTGACAAAGGCTAGAGGTGAAAAGGATTTGAAATGGTGTCAGATAAGGAAAGCTATGTGACTGTGGTAGCAAGTCGGTCAGAACATGATCAAAGAGCAGGAGAGTAGTAGGAATCATCGAGGGGAAGCAATGAGAAACAAGCTCACAGAACACCCATTGGATGGAGGAGGAGAACTTCTCCAGAGTAAGCATTATTTGAGGAAACACAAGAGACTGTTGATGCTGGCAATCTTAAGCAAAGCTTAACTGGTATCCATTACTTCTATAAGCATTAATTCCATTATACCTCAGGTGCACAGTGGCAACAGTGTGTACGACCTATAAAATTCACTGCAGTTACTCACCTTGTCTATTCTGACAACTCTCAAGTATGTGACCTCTATCAGCAAGGTGGACTAAAGAAACAGATGCTTGGAAAATTCCACCATTCCATGATGCACACCATTCTATCTTGGAAAGATATCACCAGACCTTTATTGTCAGTATATTGAAACCGTAGTACTCCTTACACACAGCACTGTGAGATTATTCTCCTAATCTCTACTTTGTGAATCGCCATTCAAAGGAATAGAGACTCTACTCCTACAAGAGGTCTGGGGTTGTTGTAGGATCACAGGGATTTCTCAGCATCATGTATGTCCTTTGGGCTCTGTCTGAAGTCCAGCAGACTGAAAAGTGGCAGTTCTCTGCCATGAGCTGACATGATGAGGAACAGTTGGCACAATGCATTACAATATAATGGGATTGGTGCTTAATTTATATATTATTTTACCTCTAGATGGTGCTAATGACATACAACTTTATTTCTTCATAAGTGGGATTTGCAAGTTTAGTGCTGAGAACAAGGCCTACACAGGTTAAGTGCAGGTCATTCCATTGCTAAATTAATATTCATTGTCTATTTTATACGCCAACCATTATCATTCTCGGGGGACTTTCGTGTCAAGACTAAATTTTAGAAATCTAATCAGTGGACTGGTGATAAAATCGATATACATGTAGGTCCATCCTACAATTGTTGACAACTTTGGAGTTGATCAGTATGACTCATGCAGAACATTCTGGTTTGTGGTTATGTTTATAGAATCTGCAGGGCAGACTGTTATCTGAAAACAGTCTCATATTGACCAAGTCTATCACAGTATTTGTGGGAAAAGAAACTGTTGCTAAATGTGCTATAAATTTGCAGGGTCAGAAAGGCACTGCCTTTGGGTCTCGACCCAAAATGTCACCCACTCCTTCTCTCCAGAGATGCTGCCTGTCCCACTGAGTTACTCTAGCATCTTGCGTCTATCTTTGGTTTGATTTGCAGTTCCTTCCTACACTGCCTTTGACTGGATTAATGAACAATCCAGTTCTATGAGTGTGATAACAAGGGACCAACATCAAAACGTTTGTAGACACAAAGTGCTGGAGTAACGCAGCAGGTCAGGCAGCGTCTCTGGAGAACATGGATAGGTGACGTTTTGAATCGGGACCCTTCTTCAGACTGATTGTGGTAGGGGGTGCAGGAAGAAAGCAAGAAGGGGCAGGACAACGCCTGGCAGGTAATAGGTGGATACAGGTGAGGGTGGGGGGAGGGGGGTTCTTAGGCAGGTGGTTGGACAAAAGTCAGAAATAAATAGACAGGTGTGAGACAGAAGGATGGAAGAGTTGCAAATGATGAAGCTAGTAGAAGGAATATAGGTGGATGGGGTGGAATATTCAGAGTTAGATAGATTCTTGATTAGTACAGGTGTCAGCGGTTATGGGGAGAAGGCAGTAGAATGGGGTTAGGAGGGAGAGCTAGATCGGCCAGGATTGAATGGCTGAGTAGACTTGATGGGCCGAATGGCCTAATTCTACTATTCCTTATGACCTTATGAAACAGGTGCGAGTCCAGGTGGGGCACAGTGGGTGGTGGTTTTGGTAGTTACCTAAAATTGTGGAATTCAATGTTCACTGTTGGGTTGTGAGCTACCCAAGCGAAATATAAGGTGCTGTTCCTTCAGTTTGCGTGTGGCCTCTCTCTGGCAATGAGGTGGCCCGGAACATAAAGGCCAGTATGGAATGAGAAGAGGAGTTAGAATGGTTAGCAACTGGGAGATCCAGTAGGCCTTGGTGGACAAACCGCAAGAGTTCGGCGAAACGGTCGCCAAGTAAGGACTTGGTCTCACCGATGTACAGGAGACCACATCGGGAACACTGGATGCAGTAGAGGACGTTACTGAATATCTGTCTCAGCTTGAAGGATGCTGTGGTCCCTGAATGGAGGTGAGGGGGGTGGTATAGACAGGTGTAACTCTCACCTGCATACACTTACCTCTAGGCTTTGTCCTGCCCCCTCCCCTCTTCCAGCTTTCTGTCCTCTCCTACCCCTTCCAACACCCCCCCCCCCAACATTCTGAAGGATCCCGACCTGAAAGATCACCTTTCTCTGTTCTCCAGCCCATGGGTACCTGACCCGCTGAGTTACTCCAGCACTTTGTGACTTTTTTTGTAAACCAGCATCTGCATTTCCTCGCTTCCACATCAAAACTTTTGTTGTTGTATGGCTGCAGCAAAGAAACCAACAGATGGTGCTGTGGATAATGACTGGACTATGTATCAAGGGAAGGTTTGAGTCCTGATTTTGCCTCTATGTTCAAGCAGCCGTCAACCCTGAACACACAGGTCATTAATCTAAATTTGTGAACCCCTCTCCTGGGGCTTTTGCCGTGAAAAGGATCCAGAGTGTTGCACTTTCATGCACGTGCCGCTGTCTCCAGTATTGGAAGCGATCTGTCCGGAGGGAAAGTGTTGAGCAGCAAGTACAGCCAGCTCCATTTCATGATATTGCGGGAGACAAATAGACCTCTGTCCCTTGCTGTCTGGATGCATCTCCTACAAGGGCCTGACAGGGCAAATTAATACAGTTTTAACTTGCAGATCTCAGAGAATTAATGCAAGTACGAATGTAAACACAGCCACATTGTAGAGGCACTGTTTTAAGTACACTGGATTCAACTCAATGATACTTTATTATTACATGCACCCAGGTACAGTGAAATGTTTTGTTTTGCATACAACCCAGTAAAATCATACAGCAGCCCTCACAAAAGTTGCCACATATTTAGCGCTGGTTGGAAGATGTGCAAGTCAATCGCTGTTTTGCCTAAAAACATCGGATACAAAGGGAAGAGATAAAACCTTTTACCTGCCGAGTTTTTTTCAGCATGTTTTGCTTTTTATTTTGTAAACCGATGCCTGGTGAATATGTCCCCAAGTAGAAAGTCAGACAGGGAGTGACACATCTCCACGATCTGATCAATGGACAAGTTACAGACCTCAGTGTGTGGATTATTAGTTGTCAAACAGTGGATTGGGCAAGGTGTACCTTTTGATGAGAACATTTCCTCACCTTTTATTTATCGGTCAGCTAGCTCATGCTGTTGCTATTCTTGCTCAAGCTAAACAATGTGAAGACATGCCATCAAGATTGATGACAGTTTGAAGTTGTTGTGTAGAATTTAAGTACAAAATGAAAGCACAAGGATTGGCCAGTAGAAAAAGAACTAGAAACTAATTTGCAAATTGTGAATGATTCCTTGGCAGGGATACTGACTGCACTTGAACTCATTATTGGACAAGTGAAGTGAAATGTAGGTGTGAGCTGGTGGATGGAGTTCCAATTTGGCAGCACTAACATCATACCAACCTTGTTCATGAGCCAATGTCACAGTCTGGTAAGACTACTCTTCCAACTGACCTGTATGCATCAAAAACAAACCAGCACCCATTATGTGGAAGCACAGCAGAGTTCAATTTGTGCAAAAATACATATTTAAAGTGCAATTCAGACTACATTGTTCTGGGTGTTGTTTGTTCGTGAAATTCTTGCATGCAACTTGGACAATGATGCAAGCGTAAATTACATCATTTTGGTATGGTGCGATATGTGCATGAAGTGAATATGATTCATGTTGATTTAGCTAATTCCAAGGAGGAGCAAATTATCTATAATCAATGGGCGTTGGCACAGGGTCATGATGATTAAACTTATACATAAGCAACCATACTATTCTCAGATACTTCTTGACATCGATATGGAGATTTTTGACACCTATCCACATTTGTGTTCCCAAGGAACCACTTGGAAGAGAGAATAAACACAAATGGCAGAGCATTTGCAGAGAGGCAATGAGGACATGACTACAATGTTGAAAGAAAATTAATAACTGCAGACATGCGACCAGTCAGTGAACATGACAGCAAATACACATTAAACATATTACTCTGCATCCCACGTTTCTAACACCCACCTAAAACACATCTTTAATCAGTCTCACACCTCAGGTAATCAGTACATTTTCGAGAACCGAGAAAAAAGGTATGTATGCCTAATCTGTGTCTTATCAACTGGCCAAGTTTCCATCCTTGTCTATTTGTAACCCCATTCACAATAAGCTTTTACATTCTACATTATCCTAAGATGGGGCATCTTGTCAATCAGTGTTTAAAAGCGTTACCTCAGAGCCTCTTCTGGTCCTGGACCTTAAGGCTGACCTGGCAGGAAGCTGCAACTACTTTCTAACTCAAGTCTAGGATTTTACTTCGGAGTCACGTGAGTGACTACGTGAAGAACCCGCTCAGTGCGCAGGCGCGGCATTACGCCAGCAGTGCAACAGCGGCTGCAGCGGGAGTTAGGCGCTCCCGCTACAGAATGAAACGGACCGTCAGGTGAGTACCCTGAGGTCGGGTTTCTTTTACAGGGGAGCCTTTTTCTGCTTGTGTTTTACAGGCAGAGAAAAAGGCTCTGGAACAAAACTGTCCCCCGTTCGAGGCAGGTGTTTTCCCGAATTCAGACGGGACGTCTCTCCACCCGCACGGGGGGAGAGAGAGCCGCCTGAGCCGCTGGAGCGGCTCTCGGAGCAGGTGCCTGTGAGACGCGCTGCTTGAGGGGCGCTCTCGCTTCTACAAGGCACAAAAGCTCTAGAAGAACCTGTCCCCCGCTCGACTCCAGCGGAGGAGCGTTCCATTGCAGGGGGGGGCAGCAACAGGCGGTAGGAATTACCGGGTCCGGTGTTCCGCTATTCCCCGACACCGTGCCGAGCCCAGCCCGCTAGTACCTGAGCAGCGGGCTGGATGCATAGCCAGCCGAAGAGGCATCCTGCCGGTAGCTTCCGACTTATCGGAGGGGACGTCTCTCCACCCGCATGGGAGAGAAACAGCCGCCTGAGCCACTGGAGCGGCAGGCAGCAGGACCGCTCATAGAGCGTTCCACCATCCCCGACACCGAGCCAAGCCCAGTCCCGCTAAACGCCTGAACAGCGGACTGGGGGAAAAAATCCACCAGGAAAACCAACTGGTCGGTGTTTCCCGATTCGTCGGACGGGGACATGTCTCCACCTAAATGGAGGAGAGACAGCCGCCTGAGCTGCATCCAACGGCTCTTGGAGCAGCTCCAGCGGGATGCGCAGAAAGAGCGCTCTCGCGGAGGGAGATCAGGCACCCCCTCCACAGTGTCTTGTGCACTGCCCTCTGCTCCCTCATTACTGGAGGCTAGCATTGGTGACCAGGGCTGGGCTGGTCTGGAACAGGGGCTGGCGGACGAGATCGGGAGTATGCAAGGGGTGCAGGAGCAGGAAGAGCTGCTGGGTGTGATGGACCGCTATGTAGCAACCCCACGTGCTGGAAGACTGCTGGAACCGAAACACGGCCAGCATAAATCATCTTTCGAATAAGCCCTTGCAGGAAGGTGCTTTCTGAGGCACTAGATCTTTACACAGCACCAGAGAACTGTGAGGCCTCAGAGTGCTGACTGTGAACAGCCAAATCTGGGGGCATGTGAGGTCACACATTCGTAACCATGAACTCAAGCTACAGCGGATCCTAAGGCTCCTGACGTTGGCCATCACAGCCTTTTGCTCATTCTGTGGACAGCACGGAGATGGATACCTGCCAACAGGATGTACTGGCATTGATGTGCAACACTCAGTTTGAAACCTCCGGCGGGAAATCATAAGACCTGCCCTCAATCCCAAATTCACTGGGTTATGCAAAGCCCCAGCTGCAGAGACGGACGCTCTGTTATTCGGGAGGACCTCACCAAAAAGGTAAGGGACATGGAAGAGGCATCGAAAACTTTCAGCCTCATGAGGGCAGGCCCCGGGACGAGCAAACCAAGACCTACAATACCCAAGCGGCAGCACACCACGGCATCCACCAGTCGACGTCCTCAATATGGGACTGGTGAAAGCTCGGGGACCGCATTTATCCCCAAAGATCTTTTTTAGATCAGGGCCCAGAGCGGACCCCATGGAAAATGCGCCACCCCCGAACATCGCCAGCACGTCAGGGGAAAAAAAAAAAAAAAAAAGATGGTGGATGTCGCATCATCATTGATTTAACATCACTAAATAAGTTTGTTAAGTATATACATTTCAAAATGGAGGCTTTTGTTACTGCCAAACAACTGATTTCCAAAGGATACTTCATGGCAAGAATTGATCTCAAAGATGCTTACTATCTAGTACCCATACACAAGGATCATCGCAGATACCTAAAATTTATCTGGATGGGACAGCTATGGCAGTACAAAGCATTGCCCAATGGGCTAACTTCAGCCCCAAGATTATTCACCAAAATATTGAAACCAGCCATGGCAATACTAAGAAAACAAAAACATATTGTCATGGCATATCTGGATGATATTCTGATAGTAGGGGAAAATGATGGAATTGGCTGTGGCAGCAGTATCAGCTACAAAACAGCTCCTCGAAACTCTGGGGTTCGTCCTACATCCAGATAAATCTAAGTTGAAGCCATCCACTATCATGGACTACCTGGGCTTCACAATTAACTCAGTCCATATGACTGTTACCTTGCCAAAGGCAAAAATGGTTGAATTAGCACAATCATGCAACAATTTAATGGTCAACGAGCGACCAACTATTCGACAAGTAGCAAGAGTAATTGGGGAAATGGTAGCAGCATTTCCGGCTACACAATTTGGACCTTTGCACTATCAAATTTACAAAGAGCAAAGGTACAGGCACTAAAACGACATACAGGTCACTATGATCGTGTCATGAAATTACCCACTGAAGCAATATCAGAGCTACAGTGGTGGGCAGAAAACGTTTGGCATAGTTTCAGCCCTATCATCATCACTAACCCTACTTTAGTTATTCAAACAGATGTCAGTGCTCAGGCTGGGGAGCGACTAACTCCATATCCAGCACAGGTGGTAGATGGACTAACCTAGAGTCATCATTACTACTTACACTGGGCATTAACTATCTAGAGATGTTGGGCGCCTTTTATGGTTTAAAAGCATATGTATCTAATATGCAGCACTTGCATGTTCGGTTACAAATTGATAATACTATGGTGGTGGCTTATATTAACCATATGGGCGGCATAAAATCGTTATCATGCGACAAATTGGTCAACATGATTTGGAAAGGGTGTGTCGAAAGACATATTTGGCTATCAGCTACTTACCTACCAGGTAAGTTAAACACCCATGCCATGAGAAAATTAAACTCCTGGGTTGCAGGTTTTGAACAGACCTTACCTGGAACTGGGATTGTCCGAACAAACCATCACCACCATGTCGGCATCCCTTCGAACATCCAACAAGAGGCAGTACTTAACCAGCATCAAAAAATGGGAGAAGTACTGCCAGGAAACAGGGACAACGTACGCAACAGCCACAGCCACCAACGTACTGGAGTTCCTGGCCTATCTACACCACGATGAAGGGATCAGCTACAGTGCCATCAACACAGTGCGGAGTGCTTTTTTTGCTTATCTCAAACCAGCGCCAGGACAACAGGCGATGGGATCCCATCCACTGGTGGTAAAACTGATGAAGGGCATTTACAATATCAAGCCCTAAGCCCAGGTATACCCATATTTGGAATATCAGTGTGGTCCTGACATATCTCAGGGAATGGCCACCAGCCTGATCCCTCGGCCTCGAGCAAGCTACACTAAGGACGCTCATGTTAATGGCACTTGTATCCGCTCAGAGGGTCCAGTCACTACACAAGTTGAGGCTGGACAACATGGTGACCACCCCAGATCAGATCACATTCATCATACAGGGTCTGGTGAAACAAAGCAGGCCAGGAACAGCTAATCCTGTAGTGGTATTCCGGGCCTACCCACCAGAGCCACGGTTGTGTGTCGTGACCCATCTACAACATTACATAGACACAACCCACAATATCAGAGGGAGTGAAAAAGCCTTATGGGTCAGCCACAAGAAACCTCATGGCTGGGTAACGAGCCAAACCATTTCAAGATGGCTCAAACAGGTTCTGAAGGCTGCCGGAATAGATACTAATACGTTTAAGTCTCATTCCACTAGGGCAGCATCTACGTCAACGGCCGAGAGAATGGACGTACCGGTTGACCATATTCTGAATACAGCAGGATGGTCGAGGGAAACGACATTCAGAAATGTTATAATAACCCGTTGGCAAAACCTGTTTTATTTGAAGCAAAGATTTACGGACTGCAAATATTTAATTTAAGCCCAGGGGAGCAATTTAATTCTTTGTTGTTATTGTTAAAAAATACCATTGTGTTTTTCTACAAACAGATTATTTGGTTGATTACGATAACACTTCCTCCCTCAAGAACTTCGGCAGTGAGTGAAATAAAACTGTTACACGGTTTGAAATCACAGAGCTTTGAAGTCTTCACGTAGTCACTCACGTGACTCCGAAGTAAAATAGTAAGATTAAACGAGAACTTACCAGTTTGAAGTTTGATCTGTATTTTATGAGGAGTTACAATGAGGGATTACGTGCCCTCCGCTCCCACCCTCATTATATGGATCAAACTAATAAACTGATGTCTCCTTGTCTTTACTATGTTTACTTCAAATAACTGTGTCTATCTGTGATTCCACACCGCTGCTTGGAAGTATGCTGCGCCTGCGCACTGAGCGGGTTCTTCACGTAATCCCTCATCGTAACTCCTCATAAAATACAGATCAAACTTCAAACTGGTAAGTTCTCGTTTAATCTTACTATTATAGCGTCATCTCGTGATATTGCACATTTTTTTAACCTGTTCCAACAGCAAGATAATGTTGGAGACTGGTAAATAAAATATTTCATCCAGGGATAATTTTTTTCAAATGCCCACCCAGCTCTGGGACTCGTTCTGTACATATTCGGAGGAAATAACTACCTTTCCATTCACAATATTAAATATGAATGCATCACACAATTAAATTACGAAATAAGTAAGTGTAAATAAACAAAAAATTATTTGTGTTATTTATTACGACGTTTTCCAAACTGAAAACTTCAGATAGAACAATTACTACATGTTGCATAGTCATTGACTCGTTGCACTATTAAGAGCACGTTTGATTTGTTGCAACATTAGAAATAAATTGTCAAATCTTGCTTTCATGACTGTAATTTCCAGATTCAGTGCAAATTCATTCTTTGACTTGCCATGAGCAAATAATTCACAGAAGACGAGCAGTTGGCCTGAGCCCTTATAACTGTATCAATCTTGGTGTAAAATTAACAGAAGATTATTTTTGTTGCTTGGGCTTTCATGAAACTAGATTAAGAGGAAATGATGAGCAAATTCAAAGTGATTAATACATTTATTAATCCGAATGATTGTAATAATTAAAAAATAAAAACAACCATTTACAAGGGAAAAATAAAATATTTGTTATCCTTGGTCATAACACTGTTAGCACACCTGAATAATTTTAACTACATTCTGTAAAATCAATGCTAGGACATGAGGTTTTCATTCCAGTTTTTTTTTTGTAATTCATAGTTTAAAAAAAGTACCAGTTTATTTAAAAACAATTAAAAAGGAAACAACATATATCATTTTCCGTAGTAGTCTAGTCGGTAGAAAACTGTGCAGCATGATGGAAATATCCTGATCATCGAAATTCTCCTTCAATTTCAGTCCTTATTCCAAGACCATTCATCTAGTACGTTACTGGAGTCAGGCAAGAAGAGTATTTTTTGCTGGAAATCACATTGAAACATATTGTGCATTTTGTGGCAGAAATAAGAAATAATTCTTGTATTTAAAAAATGTCAGAATACTCTTTTAAACAATGCTTTTTACATGTATTTATTTGTATGCTAGTAAACTTGTTTGACATAATAGTTAATTTGACTTTGGAACATAAAAAGGATTGATTATATATTTTTATCATCTAACATTTTGTTCACACCATTATATATTTTCTCCAGAGAAGCTTTGTAGGATCCAAATGGATTGTAAAGGGCAGCCAAGAATTCGCAATCTGAAAAGTGATTAAAAACATGATTGACGCGTCCATGCGACTTGACGGTTAGATGACGGTCAATAATCTGATGAAGCATGTCTCTGCAATCATTCAAAAGTTTGGACAAAACATTCCGATCAAATGTAAAGTCAACCTGGTGAAAACTGACAACAGTCATTGCTAACTGGTGAAGCTTCTTTTTGAACTTTTCCATGAGCAATATCTCATCTTCATTGAACTGGTTGTTCCTGTTCAGAACCACCAGTTTGATGACCACCTTGATAAGGTTTTTGATGATCTTTTCTGCCTCCTTTTTGTTCTGTGTGAATTCCTTGGTTACTTTGTATAATTCATCCAAAACATCGCTGCTTGTATCATCTACCAATGCCGTTGCTATCGATTTTGAAGCCATCTTTCCGAGTATTTTCTTTTGGGCTTGCACAGCCAGGCTTTTCGAATTGAAGATCTCTGTTGCCACTGAAAAATAAATAGGATAGATTGAACATAAAGACAAAGCTGTAATGTCAGGAATGATATTAGAATGCATTTAATCTGCCATGAGTTCCTGCTGATGCAACAAAATATGAATGGACTGGATTTTGTTGGAAAATGTTAGCATACACCCTCAAACTGCTCCACACACTGAAGAACTTATGAATGTGAAAGTTTCCTGAGAAGATTAAGGAGATTCGGTTTGTCAAAGAGGAATCCCTTGAACCTCTACAGGTGTACAGTAGATAGCATATTGACTGGTTCCATCATGGCCTGAACGCACAGGAGAGGAAAAGACTGCAAAAACGCTGCCCAGTCCATCACCGGCTCTGACCTCCCCACCATCGATGGGATTTATCGGAATCGCTGCCTCAAAAGTTGTAAGTTGTGAAGTTGTAATGACTTTCCCACCAATTACAGTGCACATTCTGGAATAATCTACATCAATTTTAACATTGGTCATTTCAGGGGAAGGAAACAGTTGAGATACGAAGGATGTTTCCACTAGTGGGAGAGTCGAGGACTAGAGGTCATAGCCTCAGAATTAAAAGACGTTATTTAGGAAGGAGATGAGGAGAAATATATTTAGTCAGACAGTGGTGAATCCGTGAAATTCTTTGCCACAGAAGGCTGTGGAGGCCATGTCAGTGGATATTTTTAAAGCAGAGATAGATATATTTTTTATTAGTACAGGTGTCAGAGATATGGGGAGAAGGCAGGAGAATAGGGTTAGGAGGGAGAGATAGATCAGCCTTGATTAAATGGCGGAGTAGACTTGATGGGCCGAATGGCCTAATTCTGCTCCTATCACCATTCATAGCATCTTTAAAAATTTTAAGATGCTTTAATTATTTTAGGTTCTAGTATTTTTACGATTGTAAAGTCCTTTCAGTTATTTTAATAGACGTTCTGAACCTTTTTGCTAGGGTGGAAATGTCCAACACTAGAGGGCACAGCTGTAAGGTAAGAGAGGAAAAATGTAATTGAAATTTTCAGGGCAAGTTTTTTTTTACACAGAGGGTGGTGCCTGGAATGCTTTGCCAGGGCTGGTGATAGAGGCAGATATAAGAGTGGCATTTAAGAAGCTTTTAGATTGGCACATGGAAATGCAGGAAATAAAGCGATATGGATCATGTACAGGCAGATGAGATCAGGTTAGCTAGGCATCAGGCTCAGCACAAACAGGGTCGAAAGGCTCGTTATACTGTTCTATGTATGTTTCACTAGCTTTCTGACATTTCTGACTATTTTTGAACATCAGGGATTTTTTGATTGTTTAAAAGATTTGATGATTCTAAACCTCAGGGCATGACTCAGCAGATTGTAATAGTTTTCAAAACATTGGGTCGGATTGTTTTGCAATCTCCCTCTGTGTGCCTCAGTCCACCCGCAATTTCACTCGATTGCACAACATGTGGATCCTGCTGCAAGATCTAGCTTGCTTCCCCCTGCCAATCCTGAGCTAACTTAGAACCAGAGGTTAACTGATATAAAATCTTGCATTATATCCACAAGTTTAATTCAATCAACTGTTGCACTGCACAATATGTTCAGCCATAACCCCATGAAATTAGCTGTTGTCTTCCATTAAATTACTTAGTTTAAATTGGAAATTGTATTTCTTCTTCCATTTCATGTGACTTTATTAACTAATCATGGGAATTATTTCATAATTCCAGTGGAGAATATTTATATAGAGCTGTCGTAGAGCTGTACAGCATGGAAACAGGCACTTTAGCCCACCTTGTTCATAGGTATATTGGGCTTGTCCCTTTTACCTGTATTTGGCCCATATCCCTCTAAATGCTTCCTATCCATATATCTGTCCAAATGTATTTTAAATGTCATCATTGTATCTGCTTTTAATCGGTGAATGAGGAAGTAGTGATGTTGCAATCGGTGGTTCAGTGCTGTTTCCAAATGTGAAACTGATTTTCCAATAGTTTCATGTTTTGTGTTTCTGAAGCTTCCAATTTGAAATGCAGTTTTCTATTACACAAAAACAACATTTTACAGTGGGTTAATTTTATATTTCTAAATCCATTAGGATCAAAGTATTTTGCATAAACCTTCTACCTTGTGCAATACATTGGATGCTTAATATTGCTGGATTTACAAGTATTGTTTAGTATAGAAATACAGCACGGAAACAGGCCATTCGGCCCAATGAGTCCACCCCGACTAGCAATCCATGCACACGAGCATTATCCTACACACGAGGGCCAATTTACAATTTTACCAAAGCCAATTAGTCTATAAACCTGTACGTCTTTGGAGTGTGGGAGAAAACTGGAGCACCCAGAGAAAACCCACGCAGGTTACGGGGAGAACGTACAAGCTCCGTACAGACAGCACCTATAGTCAGGTTCAAAGCCAGATCTCTGGCTCTATAAGGCAACAAATCTACCACTGCACCACCATGCTGAAGTGTACAAAGAATTTCCTAATAAGTAGGTACAGACAATATGTCCTAAACAAAGTAATTCTCAAAAGTACCATTATTCCTCCAAGGTAGATTCTGGGGCGGTGAGCGATTTGCTTCCACTCCATTTGTGAGAAGTGAAAGATTCCTCTACGTGATGCTTTTGATGTGCAATTGCTGTTGTGCAGCAGTTACTTGATTACAGACTAAGGCCAAAAAACTAATAAATGAAAATAAAAAATAAAAAATCTATAGATGCTGAAAATCTGAGACTGAAAATGCTGGAAACACTGACCAAGTTAAGCAGCAAATGTGGAAAGAGCATTCTGACAAAGAGTTTTCACGCTGAAGCAATAACCCCATATCACTTTCCACAGATGTTGTCTCGTCTGCTGAATATTTGCAGCATTTTGTGCTGATGTGCCCAAGAACAAAGCTGCATATGCCATGTGGAACTCATCAAAAAAACATGCCACATTCGAGAACGCAAAAGGACTTGGGAGTGCAAGTACGGGATTCCCAAAAATCTGCAAGTCGAATCAGTAGTGAAGAAAGCAAACGCAATGCTAGCATTTATTTTGAGAGGGATTGCATTAAAACAAACACGGATGTAATGCTGAGGCTGGTCAGGCCGCATTTGGTGTATTGTGAGCAATTTTGGGCACCATATCTGCTGACTCTGGAGGGGGTCCAGAGGAGGTTCACAAGAATGATCCCAGGAATTAGTAGGTTAACATGTGATGAGCATTTGATGTAACTGTGCCTATATTCGCTGGAGTTTAGAAGAATGAGGGGGGACCTCATTGAAACGTACAGAATAGTGAAAGGCTTGGGTAGTGTGGATGTGGAGAGGATGTTTCCACTAGTGAGGGAGTCTAGGACTAGAGATCATAGCCTCAGAATTAAAGGGTGTCTTTTAGGAAGGAGATGAGGAGGAATTTCTTTCGTCAGAGGGTGGTGAATCTGTGGAATTCATTGCCACAGAAGGCTTTGGAGGTAAAGTCAGTGGATATACTTAAGGCAGAGATATATAGATTCTTGATTAGTACGGGTGTCAGGAGTTATGGGAGAAGGCAGGGGAATGCGGTTAGGAGGGAGAGATAGATCAGGTATAATTGAATGGCGGTGTAATCTTGATAGGCCGAATGGCCTAATTCTACTCCTATCATATGATCTTATGAATGTCCTTGGGTACGAGTGACCACAACACTGCTTTAATGAAGATAGTGTGTCATTCGCAATGGCAAATATGCTCTCTGTATCTTGCTTCATGGAACAGATGAGGGACAGATTTAGCAACCTAAAACTGCTGTGAGATTCATGGACAGAAGCAGTTAACTCTATACTTCAGAATTGCATGAGCCACCACATTCCACACCGTTTCAGTCACTCTACAATTGTTTGAATAAAGAGAAGGCCAAGAGTGGACCTGGGAATCATTTAAGAGGTCCCACAACAAACTGAATCTACCGCAATATTTGTATCCATCTATCTAATTAGAGAACTATAAAACATTTGTCTGCACAATAGTGTGGAAAACTGCAAAAAGCTGTTTTGCTTTGGGCACTGATGTAGTTTAGACAATACACAATAGGTGCAGGAGTAGGCGATTCAGCCCTTCGAGCCAGCACCGTCATTCAATGTGATCATGGCTGATCATCCACAATCAGTACCCCGTTCCTGCCTTCTCCACATATCCCTTGACTCTGCTATCTTTAACAGCTCCATCTAAATCTCTCTTGAAAGCATTCAGAGAACTGGCCTCCACCACCCTCTTTGAGGCAGATAATTCCACAGACTCACAACTCTGTGTGCAAAAGTATTTCCTCATCTCCGTTCTAGATGGCTTACCCCTTATTCTTAAACTGTGGCACCTGTTTCTGGTCACCCCCAACATCGGGAACATGTTTCCTGCCTCTAGTGTGTCCAAACCCTTAATAATCTTATATGTTTCAATAAGATTCCCTCTCATCCTTCTAAATTCCAGAGTATACAAGCCGAGCCGCTCCATTCTATCAACATATGACAGTCACGCCATCCCGGGAATTAATCTTGTGTACCTACGTTGCACTCCCTCAATAGGAAGAATGTCCTTCCTCAAATTAGTGGACCAAAACTGCAGACAATACTCCACGTGTGATCTTACTAGGGCCCTGTGCAACTGCAGAAGGACTTCTTTGCTCCTATACTCAACTCCTCTTGTTATGAAGTCCAACATGGCATTTGCTTTCTTCACTGCCTGCTGTATCTGCATGCTTACTTTCAGTGATTGATGAACAAGGACCCCCAGATCCCATTGTACTTCCCCTTCTCCCAACTTGACACCATTTAGATAATAATCTGCCTTCCTGTTTTTGCCACCAATGTGGATAACCTCACATTTATTCACATTAAACTGCATCTGCCATGCATCTGCCCACTCACCCAACCTGTCCAGGTCACCCTGCATCCTCATAGCATCCTCTTCACAGTTCACACTGCCATCCAGTTTTGTGTCATCTGCAAATTTGTTAATGTTACTTTTAATCCCTTCATCTAAATCATTAATGTATATTGTAAATAGCTGTGGTCCAAGCACTGAGCCTTGCGGTACTCCACTAGTCACTGCCTACCATTCTGAAAGGGACCCGTTAATCCCTACTCACTGTTTCCTGTCTGCCACCCAATTCTCTATCCATGTTCGCACCCTACACCCAATATCACGTACTCGAACATTGCCCACTAATCTCCTATGTGGGTCCTTATCAAATGCTTTCCGAAAGTCCAGGTACACTACATCCACTGGCTCTCCCTTGACCATTTTCTTAGTTACATCCTCAAAAAATTCCAGAAGATTAGTCAAGCATGATTTCCCCTTCGTAAATCCATGCTGACTTAGACCGATCCTGCTTCTGCTATCCAAATGTACCGCTATTTCATTTTCTATTATTGACTCCAGCATCTTCCCCACCACTGATATCAGGCTAACTGGTCTATAATTCCCTGTTTTCTCTCTGATGCGTTTTTTTTTAAAGTGGGATGACATTAGCTACCCTCCAATCCACAGGAACTAATCCTGAATCTATATAACATTGGAACATAGAACACTGTTTTATTATTAATGTATAATGTTTTATGTCATTCCTAATTGTCACTGTATGTCATGTTGTCACTTGCGGGCGGAGCACCAAGGCAAATTCCTTGATATGAATACTTGGCCAATAAACTTATTCATTCATTCATTCATTCATTCATTCATTCATAATCTTATCCATTCATTCAAAATGACCACCAATGTGTCCACAATTTCTAGAGCCACTTCCTTAAACACCCTGGGATGCAGACCATTAGGCCCTGAGGATTTATCAGCCTTCAGTCCCATTAGTCTACCCAACACTGCCTAATTTCCTGCCTAATTTGGATTTCTGTCAGTTCCTCCATCACCCAAGAGCCTCTGGCCACTAGTACATCAGGGAGATTGTTTGTGTCTTCCTTAGTGAAGACGGATCCAAAGTACTTGTTCAACTCGCTTGCCATTTCCTTGTTCCCCATAATAGATTCACCCTTTTCAGTCTTCAAGGGTCCAACTTTGGTCTGAACTATTTTTTTCCTCTTCACATACCCAAAGAAGCTTTTACTATCCTCCTTTATATTCTTGGCTAGCTTACCTTCGTACCTCATCTTTTCTCCCCGTATTGCCTTTTTAGTTATCTTCTGTAGCTCTTTAAAAGTTACCCAATCCTCTGGCTTCCTGCTCATCTTTGCTATGTTACACTTTTATTTTTATACTGTCCCTGACTTCCCTTGTCAGCCATGGTCGCCCCTTACTTTCATTGGAATCTTTTTTCCTCGTTGGAATGAACTGATCCTGCACCTTCTGTATTATTCCCAGAAATACCTGCCATTGTTGTTCCACTGTCATCCCTGCTCGGGTATCTTTCCAGTCAACTTTGGCCAGATCCTCCCTCATGGCTCCATAGTTCCCTTTGCTCAACTATAATACTGACACCTCCGATTACCCTTCTTCCTCTTAGGTTAAAACTTTGCATATTATGGTAACTACCTCCTAATGGCTCCTTTACCTCGAGGTCCTTTACCAAATCCGGTTCATTACACAACACTAAATACAGAATTGCCTTCTCCCTGGTAGGCTCCAATACAAGCTGGTCTAAGAATCCACCACGGAGGCACTCCTCAAACTCCCTTTCCTGGGGTCCAGTACCAACCTGATTTACCCAGTCTACCTGCATGTTGAAATCTCCCCCAAACAACCGTGGCATTGCCTTTACGACATGCCAATTTTAACTCTTGATTCAACTTGCACCCTATGTCCAGGCTACTGTTTGGGGGGCTGTAGGTAAGCCATTAGGGGCTTTTTACCCTTACAATGCCTCAGTTCTGTCCATACTGACTCTACATCTCCTGATTCTATGTCACCCCTCGCAAGAGACTGAATTTCATTTCTCACCTACAGAGCTACCCCACCCCCTCTGCCCACCTGATTGTCTTTTCAATAGGACGTATACCCTTGAATATTCAGTTCTCAGCCCTGGCCCTCTTGCAGCCATGTCTCTGTAATTCCCACAACATCATACTTGCCAATTTCTAACTGAGCCTCAAGCTCATCCACTTTATTTCTTATACTTCGCGCATTCATATACAGCACTTTAACTTCGGTATTCACCTCCCCTCTCGCACCAGTAACTATTGGCCATGACCTTACTCTCTTATCCCTTCGTGAACTTTCCTTCCCCTTAATTCGAGTCTTTTGTAGCTTTTCCTGTACTCACTTCCCTTTAACTCCATCTTTATACTCTCAATTTGTCAATCCCTCCCCCCCTCACTATTTAGTTTAAACCCACACATGTAGCACTAGCAAACCTGCCTGCCAGAATGTCAGTCCCTCTCCAGTTATGGTGTAACCCGTCCCTTTTGTACAGGTCACCCCTACCCCAGAAGAGACCCTAGTGGTCTATAAATCTAAACCCCTGCACCAGCCCCACAGCCACACATTCAGATCCCCTACCTCCCTGTTCCTGCCCTCACTAGCACGAGGTACTGGAAGCAATCCAGAGATAACCACCCTAGAAGTCCTGCTGCTCAGACTTCTTCCGAACTCTCCAAACTCGCATTACAAAACCTCCTTCCTCTTCTTCCTGACGTCATTTGTGCCGACGTGCACAACTACTGCTGGCTGTTCAACTTCCCTCGAATCTCGCCTGCCGCCGCAGAATCTCGGACAATGGAGTCACCCACCACTATGGCTCTGCTCAACGTCGGTCTCACCGGTCGAGTCTCATCGCTAGGTTTGGAGCCACCGACCTGTCTGCCACTCGGACTGAAAGTGTCGTCGGCCCCGACAGCTCCCATGAGGGTGTACCTGTTTTTATTAGGTACAGCCACCAGAGTCTCCTGCACCCCACGTTTACTCCCATTTCTCAGTCATCCACCTTCGCTCTTCCTGTGACCTTGGTGTGACGACCTCACTGTAGGTCTTGTCCAGGAAACTCTCATTTTCCCGGATGGTGCGGAGGTCATCCAGCTGCTTCTCCAGTTCCCCAACACGTTCATTCAGGACCTGCACCTGGACACAATTTCTGCAGGTGTAGTTTCCAGAAGCTCCAGCGGTGTCCCTGACTTCCCACATCCTGCAGTCAACACACTGCAACAACATGCCTGCCATTTCTTCATTAGACAAAAATCACAAATTTCAAACAAGTGTAGCCTCCTTGCCTCAGCCTCCTCACCGAAGACTCGAGCCAAAGATACGCACTTTTCTCACGGCACTTCCCTCGACAAGGCCGCTCCCCGAAAGTGTGTAGACAAATTTTCCACACAGTGTATAGACAAATGGTTTTTGGCTGTACAATGTAATTTTCTAGGGAGAAAGTTTTGTCCATGTAATTACATAAGATTACACAGGAATCTCGCTTCTCACCCCTAGCTCGCCGGCTAACAACAACACCGCCAGCACGCTGGCTAGCGAGGCTGGTGGGAGGTCCACCGCTGGGCAAGTGCACACATTCTCGGTGACTGAGCACGACGTGAGGAGGACTCTGGCATGTGTGAACATGAGGAAAGCTGCAGGCCCCGATGCTATATCTGGGCGAGTACTAAAGTCTTGTGCTAATCAGCTTGCTCCAGTGCTCACCACAATATTCAACCCCTCCCTGGCCAAGTCCGTGGTCCCTGCCTGCTTCAAGAGATCCACCATTGTACCAGTGACAAAGAATGCCTCCCCAGCTTGCTTGAATGACTACCGACCGGTGGCCCTCACCTCGATAGTCATGAAATGCTTCGAGAGGCTGATCAAGAACCACATCTGCACTTTCCTCCCTCGCACCATGGACCCGCCACAGTTCGCATACCGTCCAAACAGATCCACGGATGATGCGGTCTCCCAGGTTCTGCACACCACTCTCTCACCTTGACAGCCAGAAGGGGGGCTATGTGAGGATGCTGTTCATTGATTTCAGTTCAGCTTTCAATACCATAGTCCCCACCAGACTTGCTGAGAAGCTGCTGG
Source organism: Amblyraja radiata (assembly GCF_010909765.2). Classification (NCBI taxonomy): domain Eukaryota; kingdom Metazoa; phylum Chordata; class Chondrichthyes; order Rajiformes; family Rajidae; genus Amblyraja; species Amblyraja radiata. The sequence continues at coordinate 25,710,851 of NC_045958.1, read as the reverse complement.
AACTGGGACTGAACACTCCCCTGTGTGCCTGGGTCCTGGACTTTCTCACCGCCAGGCCCCAGGTGGTCAAGATGGGGAGACATACCTCCAGCCCCCTCACCATGAACACAGGATCCCCCCAGGGTTGCGTCCTCAGCCCCCTACTGTACTCCCTGTACACACATGACTGTGAGGCCAGGTTCAGCTCCAACTCCATCATCAAGTTTGCTGATGACACAGTGGTGATGGGCCTGATCTCCGATAGAAACATAGAAACATAGAAATTAGGTGCAGGAGTAGGTCATTCGGCCCTTCGAGCCTGCACCGCCATACAATATGATCATGGCTGATCATCCAACTCAGTATCCCGTACCTGCCTTCTCTCCATACCCTCTGATCCCCTTAGCCACAAGGGCCACATCTAACTCCCTCTTAAATATAGCCAATGAACTGGCCTCGACTACCCTCTGTGGCAGGGAGTTCCAGAGATTCACCACTCTCTGTGTGAAAAAAGTTCTTCTCATCTCGGTTTTAAAGGATTTCCCCCTTATCCTTAAGCTGTGACCCCTTGTCCTGGACTTCCCCAACATCGGGAGCAATCTTCCTGCATCTAGCCTGTCTAACCCCTTAAGAATTTTGTAAGTTTCTATAAGATCCCCTCTCAATCTCCTAAATTCTAGAGAGTATAAACCAAGTCTATCCAGTCTTTCTTCATAAGACAGTCCTGACATCCCAGGAATCAGTCTGGTGAACCTTCTCTGCACTCCCTCTATGGCAATAATGTTCTTCCTCAGATTTGGAGACCAAAACTGTACGCAATACTCCAGGTGTGGTCTCACCAAGACCCTGTACAACTGCAGTAAGACCCTGTACAACTGCAGTAGATAACGATGAGAAGGCCTACCGGGAGGAGGTGGCTGATCTGGCACTCTGGTGTCAGGACAACAGCCTCCTCTTGAATATCAAAAAAACTAAGGATCTGATTATGGACTTTAGTAGGGCTCAACATCCAAGGACGTACATGCCACTGGAGATAAATGGGACTACTGTGGATAGGGTGAGCAGCTATAAATATCTGAGAGTCCACATCACAGAGAATCTGACATTGACAACACACACTGCTGCACTGGTGAGTAAGGCAAGGCGGCGCCTTTACCACCTCAGGCAGCTGAGGAAATTCAGAGTCTCTCTGAGGATCCTTCAGTGCTTCTACTCTGGGGCTGTGGACAGCATCTTGTCCGGCAACATCTCAATCTGGGTTGGGAACAGCTCTGCCTATGAGAGGAAGGCTCTGCAGAGAGTAGTGCATTCGGATGAACGCACTGTGGGATCTACATTCACCCCCCCTGCAGGACCTATACACCAGGAGGTGCAGATCCAGATCCAGAGCCAGCAACATAATGAGGGACCCCTACCACCCTAGCACAGAGAGTGGTGGGGGCCTGAAACACACAGCCGGGGTTTGTGGTGGAGGCAAATATGATAGTGGCATTGAAAAGGCATTTGGATAGGCACATTTAAATGCAGGGAATAGAGGGATATGGATCAACTACAGGCAGATGAGATCATCATGTTCAGCACAAACATTGTGGCCTGAAGTGGCTGTTCCTGGGCTTTACTGTTCCATGCTCTAGAATTCTAAATGTAGCTAATTGTTCTGCAAGGAAAGGTCAATTTAATGCCTTTACTACTTTGCACTCGTTGGAGAGATGTAAAGTTTCAGTTTGCCCTATCTAGAATGAGACATTGGCAGTACCTTTAATTAGTTTGAAAGATCTTGTCAATAACAACAAATCCTCAAAAGGTCTGATCATTATTTTCAGTTCGTCATCATCCAATGCTTTTTTTCCATGTGATCCAGATCCATTTGATAAGCAAGTAGATTTATCCATTTGACTTTCCAGTTTATATATATATATATCTTTAAAGAATGAATTCTCGAACAAAAACACCTAACTTGCCATAATAAGTTTAGATTAGTTTAGCTTAGTTTTGAGATATAGTGCGGAAATATGTCCTTTGGCTCACCGAGTCCGTGCCGACCAGCAATCCACGCACACTAACACTATCCTACACACTCATCTCAGTCCTATCTTGCTTACCTCTCATCCTTGGACTATGATTTTATACCGAGACTCCTCCATCATTAGAAATACCGTTTCTGCATCTGTCCCATTATGGTGGAAATTATTAATTTTGAGCTAAAACATTTTGCTTAAATGCAATACTTGCTAATCTCTTAATGACTATTCTCAGAAGTACTTTAGTGAAAATTGTATTGGTTTATTTACTTGCAGTTTTAAAAAATTCTGTAGAGAGGTCTGGTTGGAAATAAGAATGTGATCCAGCACTCTGCTTAGGGCACGCCGTTAACCACAACCTCTTTCTAAACTTCCACTTTTCTAGTTTTATTTCCAAGTTTTTTTTTAATCCCCATCCTTCCTCAATGTTTGGTTCTGCGATTCCTCTCCCATCCAAATCCATTGTTTTGTTCCAACCGGCAGGCTGAGCAGCAGAGGAGGGGAAGATGTGATTGTTCAAAAAGGTGGGGTCCGAGTAGGTGCTTGAGTTTGTTTTTCCCGACCAACAGCGTGCATAAAGGAGGCATGATCTTGCAAGAGCTGCCATTTCGAAAAGGGCTCAAAGGTTGAAGAATAGCATTAAGTAAGGCAAGGTCTTGTAATCCAATCGTTATTTAAGGAGTAGTAAAGGCAGACAGTGGAATGGTAAGCTCCAGTGAAATGTGAAGATCAGGGAGAAATCACATGTCTCCGGCAACTATGTCTGCAGGAAGTGTGTCCAGCTGTAGTTCATCCCAGTCCATGTGGATTGGATGTGGGTTCAGCTGCAGTAGAATATACAGTAGGCTGAATATATGAGGTTGAACATACAGGAGGCTGAGAGTGTTATAGACGGGGGTTTCATGGTGGTGGTCACGCAGCTGGTCCAGCCAGGTTGGTGGGTGACTGCCAGGAGGGCCAGACGGGTAGTGCAGGAATCCCCTGTGGCTATTCCATTCTCTAATAAGTATAATGTTTTGGCTAATGTTGTGGGGTGGGCTCAGGGGATAGCAACAGCAGTGGCATGATCAGATGCACCATGGCTGGCTCTATTATACAGCAGGGTTGGTCAATGTTTAGGTGAGCAATAGTGATAGATGACTCTATGGTCAGGGACACAGTCAGATGCATCTGCGGCCATTAGTGAAACTCCAGGATGGTGCATTGCCTCCCCGGTGCCAGGGCCAAGAATGTTTCAGAGTGGGGATAACAACATAGGCAGGGAGAGGGATGGAGTCCTACAAAAGGGAATTTAAGGAGTCAGGTAGAAAGTTACAAAGCAGGTCCTCTAGGATTGAATTGATGGGATTGTTCCATCTGCCACATGCTGGTGGGGCAAAAAATAGAGCAGTTGGAAGCATGGCTAACGTCCTGCTCTAGGAGCGGGGCTTCAGGTGCCTGGATCTTTGGGGCACTTTCTGGGCAGGTGGAACTTGTGCAAGTAAGATCAATTGATTCTAACCGAAGGGACTCCAATATCCTTCCAAGAAAATTGGATCGAGCTATTTGAGTACAGAGAAGGTTCACCAGACTGATTCCTGGGAATGGCAGGACTTTCATATGAAGAAAGACTGGATAGACTCGGCTTGTACACGCTAGAATTCAGAAGATTGAGGGGGGATCTTATAGAAACGTACAAAATTCTTAAGGGGTTGGACAGGCTAGATGCAGGAAGATTATTCCCGATGTTGGGGAAGTCCAGAACAAGGGGTCACAGTTTAAGGATAAGGGGGAAGTCTTTTAGGACCGAGATGAGAAAATTATTTTTTACACAGAGTGGTGAATCTCTGGAAATCTCTGTCACAGAAGGTAGTTGAGGCCAGTTCATTGGCTATATTTAAGAGGGAGTTAGATGTGGCCCTTGTGGCTAAAGGGATCAGGGGGTATGGAGAGAAGGCAGGTACAGGATACTGAGTTGGATGATCAGCCATGATCATATTGAATGGCGGTGCAGGCTCGAAGGGCCGAACGGCCTACTCCTGCACCTATTTTCTATGTTTAACTTACAATTGCAGTGGGGGTAGGAACTCGAGCAGTAGGTTAGCAGTTGGTGAAATAAATGAAAAGGTTGTGGAGGAGGCACAGGTAAGTTAGAAAGAAGAGGCAGGGCCAGGTCAATGAACACTGTGTGACTGACAATCTGAAATGCACTTATTTAAATGGATGAGGTATGTCAGGTAAAGCAGATAACCTTATTGCCTGGATTTGTGCATAGAACTATGATAGTGTAGCCTTTACAGAAGGTTAGGTAGAGGTTCACTTGCACCTCCTCCAACCACATCTACTGTATCCGTTGTTCAAGATGTGGACTCTTATACATTGGCGAGACCAAACGTAGACTGGGCGATCGTTTCGCTGAACACCTTCGCTCAGTCCGCCTGGACCCACCTGATCTCCCGGTTGCTAAACACTTTAATTCTCCTTCCCATTCCCACTCTGACCTTTCTGTCCTAGGTGTCCTCCATAGTCAGAGTGCGGCTAAATGCAAATTGAAGGAACAGCATCTCATATTTCGTTTGGGCAGCTGACAGCTCAGTGGTATGAATATTGATTTCTCCAACTTCAAGTAACCCCAGCGTGCCCTCTCGCTCCAACCCCCCCCCCACCCAAATTGCACCAGCTTCTCGTTTTCACCCAACAAACAGTTAACAATGGTCTGAAGAAGGGTTTCAACCCGAAACATTGCCATATAACCATATAACAATTACAGCACGGAAACAGGCCATCTCGACCCTTCTAGTCCGTGCCGAACACGTATTCTCCCCTAGTCCCATATACCTGCGCTCAGACCATAACCCTCCATTCCTTTCCCGTCCATATAACTATCCAATTTATTTTTAAATGATAAAATCGAACCTGCCTCCACCACCTTCACTGGAAGCTCATTCCACACAGCCACCACTCTCTGAGTAAAGAAGTTCCCCCTCATGTTACCCCTAAACTTCTGTCCCTTAATTCTCAAGTCATGTCCCCTTGTTTGAATCTTCCCTACTCTCAGTGGGAAAAGCTTATCCACGTCAACTCTGTCTATCCCTCTCATCATTTTAAAGACCTCTATCAAGTCCCCCCTTAACCTTCTGCGCTCCAAAGAATAAAGCCCTAACTTGTTCAACCTTTCTCTGTAACTTAGTTGCTGAAACCCAGGCAACATTCTAGTAAATCTCCTCTGTACTCTCTCTATTTTGTTGACATCCTTCCTATAATTAGGCGACCAAAATTGTACCCCATACTCCAGAATTGGCCTCACCAATGCCTTGTACAATTTTAACATTACATCCCAACTTCTATACTCAATGCTCTGATTTATAAAGGCCAGCACACCAAAAGCTTTCTTTACCACCCTATCTACATGAGATTCCACTTTCAGGGAACTGTGCACAGTTATTCCCAGATCCCTCTGTTCACCTGCATTCTTCAATTCCCTACCATTTACCATGTACGTCCTATTTTGATTTGTCCTGCCAAGATGTAGCACCTCACACTTATCAGCATTAAACTCCATCTGCCATCTTTCAGCCCACTCTTCCAACTGGCATAAATCTCTCTGTAGACTTTGAAAATCTACTTCATTATCCACAACCCCACCTATCTTAGTATCATCTGCATACTTACTAATCCAATTTACCACACCATCATCCAGATCATTGATGTACATGACAAACAACAGTGGACCCAACACAGATCCCTGTGGCACCCCACTAGTCACTGGCCTCCAACATGACAAACAACCATCCACCATTACTCTCTGGCATCTCCCATTCAGCCACTGTTGAATCCATCTTGCTACTCCACCATTAATACCCAACCATTGAACCTTCTTAACCAACCTTCCATGAGGAACCTTGTCAAAGGCCTTACTGAAGTCCATATATACAACATCCACTGCTTTACCCTCATCAATTTCCCGAGTAACCTCTTCAAAAAATTCAAGATTAGTCAAACATGACCTCCCAGGCACAAATTGCCTATTTCCTTCGTTCCATCGATGCTGCCTCACCCGCTGAGTTTGTCCAGCATTTTTGTATACCTTCCGTTAACAATGGCCTGTTTCCTTTATCATAGTTACTTTTTTGCATATCTTTCATTCATTGTTCTTTATCCCTCTACATCATCGTCTATATTGTTAATTTCCCTTTCCCCTAACTAGTCTGAATAAGGGTCACCCATTCCTTCTCTCCAGAGATGCTGCCTGTCCCGCTGAGTTACTCCAGCTTTTTTGTGTCTATCTTAGCCTTTACAGAAACTTGATTGAGAGAAGTGTAGCTCAACGTTCCAGGGTTATGATGTTTCAGACATGATAGAGAGGGTAAAATAAACAGGGGAGTGTTATTACTGTTCTGCAGTTTGAAAGAACATCTTGGAGAGCTCAGGAATAAGAATGGTGCAATCACTGAAATGGGTAATACTATAGGCTAGCCAAAGCGAGCGTAAGATAGGGGAAACAGATATGTAGGCAGGTCATGGAAAGATGCAAAAATAATATGCTCCTTGTACACAACATGTTCTGCGTGAAAGAGTTCTCCTTTTAATTCTTCCCTCTCTCACCTTAAACCTCTGCCCTCTAGTTTTAGATCGGGAAAGAGCTTGGAACTAACAACAGGAAAAGTTCTTACTCTGATGAATATTATATGTTGGCTTGAAAATCCAATGGACAATCATACCACAGAAACTTAGAGAAAGCAGATAAATAAATTTAAACTAGACTAAGTGGGACCCGTTGGGTCCCAGTCACATGGGAGGCCTGGTCCTCCAACACAACCTGGTCCCCCAATGCAATATTCCACTACTCACGCCTATCCCCCTCACATCAAATCCACCCCTTCCTCTCCCCCTCTCCCTCTACTCCCCCCCTCTATCCCACCTTGCCCATCACCCCAGACCCCTTCTACCCCCCTGCACTCCACCACCCCTCTACCCCACTCCCTCCCTCTCTTTCCCCCTTCCCTCCCTCCCTCTCCCCCTCCCTCCATCGTCCCTCTATCCCTCCCTCTCTCCCCCGCCCCCCAGCATCCCTCTCTCCCCTCTCCCTCATCCCACTCTCCCCCCTCCCTCCGTCTTCTCTCCCCCCCCCTCCCCCTGTGCCGTGGGCCAGGCTGCTCCTTCACGATGGCGACCTCCAGCCAACTGACAGCGGACGCAGCCAATCAGTGCGGCGATGGTGCCAGGACGGGGTGTTGCCGTCCCGGCTACGCCCCTTCCTGACAGACAGGAGAGGAGACCAATCTGCGTGGTGTTGCCTGACAGCAATCTGCGCATGCGCATTTTTTAACGATTTTTAAACCTTAATAACTTGTACAATATATTATCGATCGGAACGAAACTTGTTGCACTCGCAGCTCAGGAGAATGGTGAGTAAGCTGGCGAAAAATCGTAGCGCTATTGCATACTGTTTTTGCGCAAGTAGAAAAACCACGCAAACCGGAAGAGCACAAGATCAGAGTTTTAGTTATGTATAGGTGTACAAAACAACTGAATCAGTCTGAAGAAGGGTCCTGACCCGAAACATCACCTATCCATGTTCTCCAGACATGCTGCCCAACCTGATAAGTTATTCCAATGCCTTGTGGCTTTCCTTGTTCACATTCTTCAGCTTACCTTACGTGAAAAGTTTCATAGTTACTTGCCATGATGAGAGATGACATTTGGTGAATTTTACACGTAACAGCCATTCTGTTTGTACAATAAACCCTTGTAACATCTTTAATGTTCGTTTACCATAATTTAAATGCATTTTACCAGAAGCCTGGCCAAAGATCTTTTCATCATAATCACTGTAGGTTTTACACAGTAAAAAGGAACTTCCAAACACGCATTTTCGTCTTGTCAATGACCCTTCTCAATCAGCTGCTGATGTAAATCGTTGCGGCTTCTAGATTCCATAAATAGGCATTCTTGTGAATATGAAAGTTTCCACGTTATGTCATGGCCACATTTCTTTCCTTTACCAGCTGCACTCGAGGTACAGCAGCAATAATGGAAAGAATAGTTCCGTAGATTACAGGAAGCTGGCAGTGAACAGGGGATGCAAGGTGAAAAGACAAACAATGGAGGCAAATAGCAATGAAGAAGATGGAGAAGAAGAGCATAGAACATGTAACAGTACAACCCAGAACAGGCCCTTCAGCCCACACGATGCCAACTTAAACTAACCTCCACTACCTGCATGTGTAAACATAGAACAGTACAGGACAGGAACTGGCCCTTCAGCCCACAATGTCTGTGCCTAACATGATGCCAAAGTAAACTAAATTCCTTTGCCTGCACATACAAACATAGAAATTAGAACAGTGCAGGATAGGAACAGGCCATTTGGCCCACAGTTTGTGCCAAACATGATGCCAAGTTAAACAGATGTGCGTGTGCATAATGCATATCCTTCTATACCCTGCACTTCCATTTGCCTATTTAAAAGCCTCTTAAATGTCATAATCATATCTGCCTCCACCACCACCACTTGCAATGCATTCCAGACATGGTCCACATCCCTTCATTTCCTGCATATGTGCCCATCCAAAAGCTGAAATACCACTATTGTGCCTTCCTCCACTACCATCCCAGTGTAAAACAACCTGCCCCGCACATCTCATTTAATTTTTTCCTCTCTTACCCCTAAAAAAGTTGAAAAGGAAAGACTATTAGGGGACAATGAAGGAATGAAAATGTCAGCATAACTATGGGGTATGGGTGGGAAGAAATCCAACCGGAATAGGAAATTAAAGTAATAAATTAAATTGGGAAGAGGGATGGGAAGAAGAATGAAAATATGAAGGAAAGAATGTCGATGTGCAAGTGATGAGGTCATCTGGGGGTGGAGTAGTTATAAAATATTTGTCATTTTGAAAATCCAGGTTATCACTTTATTCTCCTCTTATTTTAGAAGAGGGGCAATTCTGTAATGGAAATGTTTGCTACAAATAGAATTTTCAAAGACAGATGCCAATTAATATAAAATATTCTTCAAAAAATAAAACACATAAGATGTCTCTTGTTTATCCTTATAGATGGCTACTGTCATCAAAGCACAAGACCAGACAGTATTTATTTCAGGAATTAATCTGAAATTGACTTGTAACATTGCTATTCAAAATAAAATCTAAATTTTATATTATGTCTTTTAGCATGTTTTTAAACTACATTTTCTTTTGGAGAAAACTTTTAAAAATCCATCAGAGGGTGATTCCTGTCCATGTTGATTAAACAATGTGGCACTATCATCATTTTGGGAATGGAGTTTGAGAAAAGCAGATGGATTCTCAGAGATGAATCGACAAAATGAAATAGAAAAAAATGCCCACATAAAAGTTTTCCTGTCTTAAATAGGCTTCAAAGTCATTAATATATATGTTTTCTTAAATTTTCGTCTGTGGTATATTTTGAAAAATGCACAATATACTGCAGATTGCAAAATCAACTAAACAATGGTATTTGAGTTACACAGTCATGGAGTGATACAGCGTGGAAACAGGCCCTTCAACCCAACTTGCCTACACCGACCAACATGTCTCATCTACATTAGTCCCCCTGCCTGTGTTTGGCCCATATTCCTCCACATCTGTCCTATCCATGTACCTGTCTAATTGTTTCTGAAACGTTGCGATAGTCCCTACCTCCTCTGGCAGCTCGTTCCACACATCCACCACTTTTTGTGTGAAACAGTTACCCCTCAGATTCCTATTAAATCTTTTCCCCTTCACCTTATATCCACTGGTTCTCGAATCAATTTCTGGTTCTCTGGTTTCCTTAGTTATTGTTAACTTTGTATATTTTTTGCAGCCAATTGCTGTGCTTCAAATCCTGTTTCAACTATTTTAGAAGAGGAAATAATCATAAGGCATCTGTGCTCAGGCAGCAGCTGTTACTACACAAAAAAAGCTTTTTCCTCCCAGTCTCACTAAAGGCAGAAATATGATTTGCCATAACTCATGACTTACTGTTCTATAGGTCAGTTAAATATATCAAGCGATATACTTCATAGCCTTAGATTGAATTTTTTGTAACATGAAGCTGGAGGAGATAAGCTATATTAACAATAAGAGCAGATGTTTGATTTTCACTGTTACTATACTTGTATAGTCAACATGGTCTCCAAACATGTAAGGCTTACAATGTTGGTGCTTACGTTCTTGAGCATATCACTGAAAGTATGTGTGGTGATATATGGATTCTACATCCCAATCTGTTAATTTAGTTTTATACGATTGCAGAAAATCATCACTATTTTGTATACTTTGCGATAGATCATCAACATGCCTTTGGAAAGATGCCAGATCTATTTCTCTCTGCCAGATCTGGTATTAGATTTTATCCTCACTGAATGCCAGCTTTACTACAAATAATAAATAATGGGCCGTCAGTCTCACTCTCACCCTCAAAAAATGGCTAAAAATTAGGTTGGCAGTCTCATCTCACGAGGTTGGCAGTCTCATCTCACGAGGTTGGCAGTCTCATCTCACGAGGTTGGCAGTCTCATCTCACGAGGTTAATACCCGGGATAGCAGGACTGTCATTTGGATGATCAGCCATGATCACATTGAATGGCGGTGCTGGCTCGAAGCACCGAATGGCCTACTCCTGCACCTATTGTCTATTGTCATGCGAGGAAAGATTGGAAACACTGGGCTTGTATATACTGGAATTTGGAAGGATGAGAGGACATCTTATAGAAACATATAAAATTATAAAATGACTGGACTAGCTAGATGCAGGAAAAATGTTCCCAATGTTGGGGGAGTCCAGAACCAGGGGCCACAGTTTAAGAATAAAGGGGAAAACCGAGATGAGAAAAAACGTTTTCACCCATAGAGTTGTGAATTTGTCGAATTTTCTGCCACAGAAGGCAGTAGAGGCGAATTCACTGGATTAATTAAAAAAAGAGTGGGATAGAGCTCTAGGGGCTAACAAAATCAAGGGATATGGGCAGAAGGCAGGCACTGGTTACTGATTGCGGATGATCAGCCATGATCACAATGAATGGCCAAATGGCCCCCTCCTGCATCTATTTTCTATGTTTCTCTAAAGCTCAGCATAAGAAGCAGCACCTGATTTGTACCCAAACAAATAACAAAAATAACTGATCACACCCTGGTTATGTTTCTAAAATCGTTTTGGGCAGATTACAAACCATAAACTCCAAAGGCCAGTAAGTTTGTATTTTCTGCTTGCAAGGTGCAAGTAATTACTCTAGAAGTGGCGGCACGATAGCCCAGCACCAGAAACCCTGGGTTTAATCCCATCTACGGGTGCTGTCTGAACGTTCTCCCCTTGACCTTGTGGGTTTTCTCCAGGATCTTCGGTTTCCTCCCACACTCCAAAGACGTAAAGGTTTGTAAGTTAATTGGCTTGGCATAAGAGTAAATTGTCCGTCGTGTGCGTAGGGTAACGTTAATGTGCGTGGATCGCTGGTCGGTGTGGACTCAGTGGGCTGAAGGGCCTGCTTCTGCGCTGTATATCTAAACTAAAATAAACTAAAGGTGCTCACAATGGCCACTGGGAACACTTGTGTACATTTGGATACATCTGTATTATATCAACCTATTTTGTTCTAATTACTTCGTATGGATATCAGCTGGCATGATTCTACTACAAAGGTGCCATGCTGACTCCACCACTTTGATGATTCTCAGGAACAGCAGCACGGTACTTTCAGGACCGGAAGTGGTAGTGCATGTTGGCATAAACGATGTCGGAAAGAAGGGGATGAATATTCTGAAGCGTGACTTTAGAGAGCTCGGAAAAGGGCTGAAAAGCAGGACCTCCAGGGTGGTTATCTCCGGTTTGCTTCCAGTTCCTCGTGCTGGCGAGAGCAGGAACAGGGAGATACAGGACCTGAATGTGTGGCTGGGGAACTGGTGCAGGGGGCAGGGATTTAGATTCTTAGACCACTGGGATCTGTTTTGGAGTGAGGGGGGAACTGTACAAAAGGGACGGATTGCACCTTAACAGGTGGGGGACCAGCATTCTGGCAGGCAGGTTTGCCACTGTGACACAGGTGGTTTCAAACTAAATAAGGTGGGGGTGTGTCAAATGGGATATTCAAGGACGGAGTTAAAGGGAAAGGGAATAAAGGGATATTTAATGACCCCAGAATTAATGGGAAAGAAAGCTCACAAAGGGATAGGAGAGTATGGCCAAGTGTAGTAGGGATCGATGTGAATGGTGAGATGCGTAAGGAATTAAAAGTACTGTATTTAAATGCGCAAAGTATAAGAAGTAAAGTAGATGAGCTTGAGGCTCAGATAGAGGTTGGTGGATATGACATTGTAGGGATTACCGAGACGTGGACGCAGGAGGATCGGGCCTGGGAACTTAATATTCAGGGTTATACATCCTATAGAAAGGACAGGCAGGTAGGCAGAGGAGGGGGGGTAGCTCTGCTGGTGACAAATGGAATTCAGTCCCTTGCGAGGGAAGACATAGGGACTGATGAGGTTGAGTCACTGTGGATTGAGTTGAGGAATTGTAAAGGCAAGAAGACACTAATTGGTGTTATCTACAGACCCCCAAATAGTAGCCCGGATGTAGGGTGTAAGTTGCAGCAGGAGTTAAAACTGGCATGTAACAAGGGTAATGCCACTGTGGTGATGGGGGATTTCAATATGCAGGTAGACTGGGAAAATCAGGTTGGTTCAGGACCCCAAGAAAGAGAGTTTGTAGAATGCCTCCGAGATAGATTCTTAGAGCAGCTTGTAATGGAGCCGACCAGAGAAAAGGCAATTCTGGATTTAGTGTTATCCAATGAACCAAATTTGATAAGAGAACTCGAGGTAAAGGAACCGCTTGGAGGTAGTGATCATAATATGATTAGATTTAATCTGCAATTTGAGAAGGAGAAGGTTAAATCGGAAGTGGTAGTGATGCAGCTGAACAAAGGGGATTATGAAGGCATGAGAGAGGAGCTGGCCAAGGTAGATTGGAAAGGGATCCTAGCAGGAATGACGGTGGAACAGCAATGGCAGGAATTTCTGGGCACAATCCAAAAGACACAGGATCATTTCATTCCAAAAATAAAGAAAGATTCTAAGGGGAGTAGGAGGCAACCGTGGCTGACAAGAAAAGTTAGGGTTAGAATAAAACTAAAAGAAAAGATGTATAACACAGCAAAGAGTAGCCGGAAGCCAGAGGATTGGGAAACTTTCAGAGGACAACAGAAGGAAACAAAACGGGCAATACGGGCTGAAAAGATGAAGTACGAAGGGAAGCTGGCCAGGAATATAAAGAAGGACAGTAAAAGCTTCTTTAGATATGTTAAGGGAAAAAGAATAGCAAAGTCAAATGTGGGTCCCTTGACGGCAGACACGGGTGAAATTATTATGGGGAACAAGGAAATGGCAGAAGAGTTGAATAGGTACTTCAGATCTGTCCTCACTAAGGAAGACACAAACAATCTCCCAGATGTACTGGAGGGCAGAGGATCTAAGGGGGTCGAGGAACTGAAATAAATTTTCATTAGGTGAGAAATAGTATTGGGTAGGCTAAAGGGACTGAAGGATGATAAATCCCTGGGGCCTGATGGACGGCATCCCAGGGTCCTCAGGGAGGTGGCTCTAGAAACAGTGGACGCATTGGTGATTATTTTCCAATGTTCAATAGATTCAGGATCAGTTCCTGTGGATTGGAGGATAGCTAATGTTATCCCACTTTTCAAGGAGCGAGAGAGAAAACGGGGAATTACAGACCAGTTAGCCTGACTTCGGTGGTGGGAAAGATGCTGGAGTCAATTATTAAAGAGGTAATAATGGGGCATTGGATAGCAGTAAAAGGATTAGTCCAAGTCAGCATGGATTTATAAATGGAAAATCATGCTTGACTAATCTTCTGGAATTTTTTGAGGATGTGACAAATGGATGAAGAGGAGCCAGTGGATGTCGTGTATCTAGACTTTCAGAAAGACTTTGATAAGGTCCCGCACGGGAGACTAGTGACTAAAATTAGAGCACATGGTATTGGGGGTAGGGTGTTGACGTGGATAGCAAATTGGTTGGCAGACAGGAAGCAAAGAGTAGGAGTGAACGGGTCCTTTTCAGAATGGCATGCAGTGGCGAGTGGAGTGCCGCAAGGCTCAGTGTTGGGGCCACAACTGTTTACATATATATATATATTAATGATTTGGAAGAGGGAATTAGGAGCAACATTGGCAAGTATGCGGATGACACAAAACTGGGTGGCAGTGTGAACTGTGAAGAGGATGTTAGGAGGTTGCAGGGTGACCTGGATAGGTTGAGTGAGTGGGCAGATGCGTGGCAGATGCAGTATAATATAGATAAATGTGAGGTTATCCACTTTGGTGGCAAAAACAAGGTGGCACATTATTATCTCAATGGGGTTAGGTTAGGTAAGGGGGAGGTACAGCGAGACCTGGGTGTCCTTGTACACCGGTCACTGAAAGTTGGCGTGCAGGTACATCAGGCAGTGAAGAAAGTGAATGGAATGTTGGCCTTCATAACAAGAGGATTTCAGTATAGGAGGAGAGAGGTTCTTCTGCAGTTGTATAGGGCTCTGGTAAGACCACATCTGGAGTATTGCGTACAGTTTTGGTCTCCTAATTTGAGGAAGGACATCCTTGTAATTGAGGCAGTGCAACGTAGGCTCACGAGATTGATCCCTGGGATGGCGGGACTGTCATATGAGGAAAGATTGAAAAGACTAGGCTTGAAAGATTGAAAAGACTGGAGTTTAGAAGGATGAGGGGGGTTCTTATAGAAACATATAACATTAAAAAGTACTGGACAAGCTAGATGCAGGAAAAATGTTCCCAATGTTGGGCGAGTCCAGAACCACGCGACACAGTCTTAGAATAAAGGGGAGGCCATTTAAGACTGAGGTGAGAAAAAACTTTTTCACCCAGAGAGTTGTGAATTTATGGAATTCCCTGCCACAGAGGGCAGTGGAGGCCAAATCACTGGATGGATTTAAGAGAGAGTTAGATAGAGCTCTAGGGGTTAGTGGAGTCAAGGGATATGGGGAGAAGGCAGGCACGGGTTATTGATAGGGGACGATCAGCCATGATCACACTGAATGGCGGTGCTGGCTCGAAGGGCCGAATGGCCTCCTCCTGCACCTATTTACTATGTTTCTATGACATTTGTGCTACTGTCATAGAGCACAAGGGAAGTGTCATAGTGTAATGGGAGGGTTTCCAAACTTGTGTTCGAAATCAACACGATTAAGAGGCAAAATAACCTAAAATATTTGGATTCCTTACTGGTACAATTTTTAAATATTTTGTTCTTTTATAGTTGTTGTTCCATTTTGCACCTCTTGTTGAATGAAGGCCGATTAGCAGATCATCTCACATCCCATTTCTTTCTGTTTGAGAACTGTCTATTATTGCAAAGTTATTACTGTTTGAAGAATCTCATAAGGTGTCGTGAGATTCCAATATCATCTTTTTTCAAACTTTGAAATTAGGTCTGTAACTGAATAGAGTTAAATTACACTTTTTGAAGTGTCCCCTGATCTTATTGAGGTGTATAAAATCATGAGAGGAATAGATTGGGTAAATGCACAGAATCTCTTGCGCAGAGTAGGTGAATCGAGAATAAGAGGACATAGGTTTCAGGTGAAGGGGAAAAGATTTAACAGGAATTTGAGGGGTAACGTTTTCACACTCAGGTTGGTGGGTTTTCTGGAACAAGCTGCCAGAGGCGGTAGTTGAGGCAGAGACTTTTCCATCATTAAAGAAACAGTTAGACAGGTACATGGATAGGACAGATTTGGAGGCATATGGACCAAACGTGGGCAGGTGGGACTAGTGTAGCTGGGACATGTTGGCTGGTTTCGGCACATTGGGCCGAAGGGCCTGTTTCTTGAACTGAACTGAACTTTATTTATAGAGCACTTTAAAAACAACCACTGTTGCAACAAAGTGCTGTACATGACTAATCACAAACATAAAACAAAACAATAAAAACATTAAAAGACAGTAAAAACAATAGAAACACTAAAAACAGGAGCAAAGTCTCATGCAGGGGCGAAAGCCAAGGAATAGAAAAGGGTTTTAAGACTAGTTTTGAAAATGGACAGTGAAAGGGCCTGTCTAATGTGCAAAGGTAGAGTGTTCCATAATGTCGGAGCAGCAACAGAGAAGGCTCTATCCCCTCTGAGCTTCCGCTTAGACCTCGGTACCTCCAGGAGCAGCTGATCAGCTGACCTGAGGCACCGAGCAGGAGCGTAATATGAAGCAGCTCAGAGAGGTAAGGCGGGGCGAGACCATTTAAAGATTTAAAAACAAATAAAAGAAATTTAAATTGAACTCTAAAGTACACAGGCAGCCAGTGGAGGGAGGCCAGAATAGGCGTTATGTGCTCCCTCTTACGTGTTCCAGTTAAAAGGCGAGCAGCAGCATTCTGAACCAACTGGAGACGTGCAAGGGAAGATTGGCTAACTCCAAAATAAAGTGCGTTACAGTAATCCAGCCGAGACGTGATGAAGGCATGGATTACTGTTTCAAAATGCTGTCGTTCAGGAATGGGCTTCACCTTTGCCAGCTGCCTTAAATGAAAGAAGCTGGACTTAACTACCGCGCCTATTTGACGATCTAATTTAAAATCACTGTCCATCTTAAAACCCAAGTTTAAAACTATTGGCTTCACATACAGTGCCAAGGGACCCAAGTCAACAGGGGGAAGTTCACGGGAGCCATTGGGACCAAACACTATCACTTCTGTTTTCTTTTCATTAAAATTTAAAATGTTTAGGGCCATCCAGGATTTAATGTCATCAAGACATAACAGAAGTGGTTTGACTGAGAAAGCATCTTTCTTCTTCAGCGGCACATATATAGCTTCAGTTTCCATACTGTATCACTCTATGACACTCTCTAAAATTGAAACATAATTTCAAATGGAGGCAAAAGAGTTTGCATCTTGATCAAATGGAACACTGACTATCAGCAACTGCTAAGTAATTATCCCCTTGAATCAAGAGGAGGTTACCAGATGTCCTTCTGACCTTATTGAGTAGCTCTGGTACTTTGCATTGTTCTGCTAAATATCTATTGGTGTACTTGAATACAAGTGTTCTCAAGTGGGACATTTGAGGAATAGCCATAATGATGAGTTTTTGTTTTGCCGATTTTGGTGCTACATAGCTCTTTGACTCCATGTCTGTTAAATGTTTGTTGTTTCTGACTATCCAGGGTTAGGCGCCTCTGCGAATGAATAGCGGCTGATGTTTTACTTACCAACATGGTTACAATTCCTGCTGGTGTTGAATTATGATAATTGCACCACTGCTATCATCACTGAGACAAGTCTGATACTGGAAAAGCACCACCACTGAGCACATGAATCTCACACAAAAATGCATGAAACTAGCAAAGACACACCAAAATGCATATAAAGCAGCTTATTACCTCAATTTGACAACTATTTTTCTAGTGCTATGCAAAAACATTTCTAGACCATATGTTTAGCGATTTTATTTCCTTATTCCTCATTATTAACTCAGTGTCTCAGCTTCTAAGGGAGCTGATGTTAACTTTCATTACTGCCATTTTACAATATATTTCATTTCTTTCTTTCATTTTCTACTTCTTTATCATTTTTTAAGTCATTCTTTGTTAGTTTCTGAAATTTTCCCAGTCTTTGCTGGTTTCTAAAAAAATTCATAGAACTCGGGCCTAATTGTACTCATCACAAACTCATAAGCCTTTCCTTTTCTTTATTTAATTTTCAGATTCTTGTTCTGGACTTCTCTTTCCCCTTCGCTCCTTGTAAGCCACCAGTTTTACTTTAAAGTGTGTACAAGCAGGAAGTCGCACCAAATTGTTGTTGTGTTGAAAAGTTCTCTCATATTGCAATAATGCTTGTTGGATTATCCTGTTTTGCTTTTATTCAGCTGTGTTATCAATTGCAATTTTGATTTTGACATTTTATTCCACATCCGTTCTACGTGTGGAAATGACTGACTTCCAGCTCCGCTAAAAGAAATGTTCAGGCAATTTTCCATTGCAAGTTACAACTCACCAGTGAGGATATGAAGATAACCCTCAGTGGTATATTATTTTATAGTTATCCATCAATTGTAAAGTAGTAGACTTCAACAACTTAGATGGTCAATATTTCATAGCTTGCTTTCCATGATTTAAAGTTACATTTCTGTTAGAAATCCTGAATTATATTTCTGTCCATCCCTTATTCAGAAACAGAATCACTCAACTGCAGCAACACCACATATTCTACAAATTCAAGCTGAATGCAGTCTTTGATTTGTCAGTGCGCATGATATTTTAGCAGCTGACGAACTTAATTTCCAATTGAAGGCTTTCCTTTGTTTACAAGTTTACAAGATAAATGCTCTCATATATTAGTTCTAACCAGTGCTATTTTCGTGACGGCATGTGCAAGTACCGCTGCCGACACTTCCAAAAAGTCAAAAATTGATTGATGTGCAGAAGCCAGCAGCGTTGTTTGAATTGATGCATGCATACCGACACCTTTTTGTCTTCAAGAAAATAACTGGTTGTAATAGCAGGTACTCACATTCTCTCAAACATGGTCTTGTAAATAAATATAAACATTATTTAACAAATCCCATTAAAAAATGAGCATACCTTTTATCCCATCTGCTGCGGGCTCCATTGTAAAATGAAACTGCAACTAGTTGAATTGCGCACAATATCAATCAGTAAGGCTTTTTATTTTAAAAAAACAACTAAAATAAATATATATAAAAGCTCCATACAAAGGGAGCAGAAAAAGGAAACAAAACTATGAACTGTTCTATTTCATCTACTTTCTTCAAGAAAGATTAAAAAATGTTTACCCTGTTAGTTCACGCTTTTACTTCATACTTTTAGAAGGGATCCTCCCTCTAACTCAGTGAGGTGGAGTCAAAACAACTTGTGAGCACACATCACTTCCAACATGTGACATTAAAAAAAAATCAACTACAAACTAAAGACCAACAAAAAAACAAAGAAGCACTGCCTAATTTTAACTATTTCAGTAGAAGATCTGACAAACATACAATCAAAGGAGTCCAAGGAACTAATTCACGTTTGATTAAACACATCTGCCATCTCCATGACCAAAATCAGCTGAAAGGACAAGATTATAACTACACATATATATATTACACATATTATACATACTACACACAGTATACATCTTGGGTGCTACATTTCAAATGGTGATTAAATAGTTATAGGTCTAAGTTTTAAATGAAGTTAATTCTTCATAATTTCAAATAATTGGGGGGATTTTGACAGAAGCTTTTTTGACGTAAGCAAAATCAATTGCTCAATTGTGTAACACTCAATCCATTTTTAGATTTCATTGAAAATTCTGGGCTAGAAATTCTTCAAAGCTTAATAAGAACCTTGACAGTTTTATATCTCCCCTGCAGCAGAAATATTCCATGAATATGAGGCCCCAGGCATCGAAACTAGAATTACCCTTACACATGAAGCCACACATGGCTCTTTCTTTTGCTTGCATTGTCATTACAGAACTAGCAGAATAAATGAGTTAGGAGACAGGAACTTGGAGAATGGAATAGCATTGGTGCAAGAGGCAAGAAGGGACAAATAATAGTTAAGGTAGCTGTGGGAGTCAGTTGGTTTTGTAGTGGATGTTGGTAGTCAGTCCTGAGATCCAAAAAAAGGAAGGGAAGAGTCAAAGAGAGTAAGAAGGAATTTGGCAGCAAAAGTAATGACATTATCAACCTCTGCATACGTTTAGAAGGCAGCACTAATGTACCAGAACAACAACAAAAAAAGTTCAGGGATTGGACTAAAAGCTGGTAAAATATAAAATAGAGGGAAAAGAAAGGTAGGGATTTGGAATTTAGTGAGAATTCATTGTAGAGGCAGGATTAAGGGTGGAGTGACAGCAAGAGAAGGAACTGCATGGAAAGAGAGTTATCAACTTTGGGGAAAGGGACATTCAGGTTGCATCTGCAATTGAGTGGTCAACAAACAGACAAGTGTGTCAATCTTCAGGAGCACTCTGGAGCCAGGGGCACAGTGTTAACCCCTAAGAATGTCAACAGTGAGTTGAAGGAGGCAACATGCACACCCAACCATGAGAAGATCAGCATCATGCATTTACAGGATTTGGAAATACACAATCTGTGTACAATGGACCCAAGTGCAATAATTAATCGGAGAGGAAACAAAAAGGTTTCACCATGTGAAGCCCAACGTGTCCAACAGCTTGTGGTTTACTGCTCCTATCCAACTTAATTATTCGTTACTTGTGTTCAAGTCTTGAATTTCAAGAACACAATGTGATATTGAAATTCTATAATGAAATGCAAACATGATTTGATTATAATGGTGCTGTTGTTTGTTAGAAATTAATATCTTGGCATATTTGTAAAAAAAATTGTAATTTGTGCAAATATTATGTTGATTTGGTATTTTCGCTGAGGCATTATCCATGCTATGCAGTGCAACCAATTCACATTGGAAGACCATTTTCTATTTCTGCTTCTAAATAGCAGCAGATATTTGAATAATGTTTCACATTTACTTATACAGCATGTCACCATGGCACAGAATTTACAGCGACAGCTCATTTGTACCAAAATTCCAATACATTAGATTCACCAGATATTCCAACACTTCAGCACGCTAACATTTGCTAATAAGCTGATTACAGTAATTCAACAACCCATTTTGTTTTTAATCATTTGCAGATTGTTTCACTCTCCATCTTTTTTTTTATTTACAAAAATGAAAATATGATCCACCAATCTTATATTCATCCTGTGACAGCAATTTGCTGATCTGGTTAATATGATATCACTTTTTAAATTGTCATTTCTGGGAGTGATGCAAATCACATGATTGCAAACTAATTCAAGTTTCTAAACTGCAAAGTTTTTGGATGCTGGAAGGCATATTCATTTCAAATCTCACATCCCAAGTTTTGCTGAGGAAATATATCGAAGACAATGCAAGCCCCACAAACCGTAGTTATCCGATAATCTAGTTCAGATAATTCAGAGCAGCAGCGTAATGATCTCTGATAATCAACTTTAATTAAATCAACTTTACAGTAATTTCCATAACTGCACCCTCGTTATTGCTCTCCTGTCCCCATTTTTTGTTACTTGCACAATCTTTGCCCACTTTTACCCTAACTCTTTCAATCCCATCCTCCATTTTAAGAACTCCAATTCTTTGCTCTAACTGTCCTATTTTCATTTCAGTCATCTAATTGTTTCATGCAATTAATTGATATTCATGTTGGAAAGGGAGACTTGAGGACGTGTGATCACAACATGAGAGGATTTTACATGGAGTTTGAAAATGATGTAGAACATCCAAAACTAGGGGCTTAATTTTAAACAAAGGAATACTTAGGTATGGGGTGAGTTGGCTGTCGTTGTTTGGGAAAGCATAGTGTAAGGCCTGATGGTGAATACGCAATATTGAAGAAATAATGCATGTTGCAAACTAAAATTCCTTTTAAGGCACCATAATTCAAAAGTAAAAGTGATTCATGTGTGGTTGGCAAGAGATATTGGTGATAACACTAAATCAAAGGAAGTGCCAGAAATAGAAGCACGCCTGAGGATTGGGAGCTTTTTAAACTCAGCAAAGGAGGACCACAAAATCGATTATGAAAGAACAATATATGTTGGCAAGAAATATCAAAAATAGATCTGTGGGAATTCTCTCATGACCAGTGCAGAATTAATGACAGTGGTGTAGTTCCTTTTTTGAAAGGTTTTTGATGATGTTCCACAGAGGAATTCATTCAATAAGGTTAGGGCACATTGACACGGAATTGGTTACTGGACAAGTTGGCGGCGCTGGGAACGGCTGCGGCTCGCCTGCAGTCCGTTTGTTTTTACTTTTACTTTTTTGTGTTGTTTTTTTCGTTTTGTCTAGTTGTGTTTTTGGTTTTTAGGTTGTGTTTATGTGGGGGTGGGGGGTGGGGTGTTGAAACGGGGTTTGCTGTCTCTCCCTTGGGGGGAATACGACTTTTTCGTCGTATCCCCCCTCTCTGCCTCCGTCTGCGCTGAGGCCTAATGGCGGAGCTGGCGACCTCGAGACTCCGGAGGCAGCCTGTCAGGACTCGCCCTGGGTTCGCTCCCGTGAGGGCGGCCCAGCTCGGGGCTGGAACTGCACTCCCGTGAGGTCGGCCTGGCGAGGGGCCGAGACTCTCCCGTGAGGGGCTGTGGCACTCCCGTCGGAATGGCCCAGCCCGAGGGAGGAACGGCACTCCCGTCGGAGCGGCCCAGCCCGAGGGAGGAACGGCACTCCCGTCGGGGCGGCCCAGCTCGAGGGAGGAACGGCACTCACGTGAGGGCGATCCGGCTCGGGGCTGGAACGGTGCTCCGGTGGCTGGGACGGCGTTCTGGCGGCGGTGACCTGAGTCCTGGGTTCAGCTGCGGGCCAGTGGCTGCGTCCGCTGCACTGGAGGGCGGCAGCTTCGACCACCCCGGGCCGCGGTGTTTGAGCCGCCCCGTTGCGGGGTTCGGTGAGCCGCGGGACTGATTTACCATCGCCCGGTGGGGTATCGCCTCAGCGCAGAGGGAGAAGAGGAGGGAAGAGACTGCAGCCCTAAGATTTTTGCCTCCACCACAGTGAGGAGGTGCTTGGAGGACTCACTGTGGTGGTGTTAATTTGTGTTTATTGTTGTTATTATTGTATGATTGTATGTATGACTGCAGGCACGAAATTTCGTCCAGACCGTAAGGTCTGAATGACAATAAACGCATTCAATTCAATTCAATTCAATAGGTGAAAACATAATGGAAATTTGCTCAAGATTTGCTCTGAAAATTAATTCAAAGTGCTGGAGAAACTCAGCAGGTCAGGCAGCATCTCTGGAGAAAAAGAGTGGGCACCGTTTTGGATCGGGACCCTTCTATAGACTAAAGGTAGAGGATGGGGAGGGGGTGCAGGTGGTGAAGAGCTGGAGGCGAGAGAAGACTGGGACCCATTCAAAGCCAGCCATAGATGACCTCAGGCAGGGTGGTACCCTCATAGGCCCATTGTTGGCTAGGGAAGGTGGTAGGAGGGATCCATGTGGAGAACTATGGAACTGGTTAAACAACTAGGGGGAGGAAGGGAGCAAGGAGGGAGGGGAGAGAAGTGTGGGTCGAAGTTACCTAAAATTAGATAATTCAATCTTATTCTCACTGAGTTGTAAGCTACCCAAGTGAAATATGAGATGCTGTTCTGATTTTTTGCTCTGATGTACGAACCTTGTTGCAAACCTTTTAGCTGAAACTTTCATAGTTATTTCCTTACTCAGATGGTAAGATCGTAAAATAAGAGGGTAGGATTTAAGATCTTGAACCGAAATGTCACCTAACTTCACTAAGAAGTATTTTCCGGTAGAGCAATAGCTTCACATTCAATAGTACCTTCAGAAGTGAATGGGATAAATGTATGAAAAAGCTAATAGTTACAGAAATGGGACTAATTAGATTATTTTCTTTTAGGTCTTGTGCAAATTTGATGGGCCAAATGGCCACCTCTTAGTAGGTATGTGACAATACTTACATTCAGCGGCGCTGCAATTCTGCCACTGGCCGTGTGCGCGATTTCGGCGCGTTTGAGGGGGGAGGGGGGGGGCGGGGTTAAAGCGCGGTTTTCGCCGACCTGGTCCTGGATTATATTTTGTTGGAGTGCAAGCGTTTGCTAAAGAATCGTTCCGACGGTCGTTCTGTGTGTTTTAAAAAATATTTGTCCGACAAGTTAATCGCTGGAGTGATTTTAAAATCAGCTTCTGAAGCCGTCAACGCCGACAACGGGGCCGGATTTTACGTAGGGGACAGGTAAAAGAAAGTAGTTTATTTTTATGTATAAAAGTGTTTCTTAAGATGCATTTAATTCACATTTTAAGTTGCAAAACAGTGATATTTTCCCCCAAACGAATCGGCAGTGTTTTTGCTGCCAATACGGGTTTAAATCCACCGCAACCGCAACATTCCAATTGATCGCGTTCCAGAAAAACCCACTCGCAAGCTGATTTAAATGGCCATTAATTTACAGGTATTAAACATTAAATTCCTTCTATTTGGCCTATAAACCCATGACAATGAGATAAAAAAATTATGTTATATTGTGAATTCTTGTGTGAATGTTATTTGGACACTTAGGCTATTTAAAAATGTTAATCTATTCTTAAGAAATGGATAGATGTTTAGATCTAGTAATTGAATTTTGTAATTAGCTACAATTAGGTAACTAATTATATGATTTAATTTCAAGTCATCTAAGTAAGATTGTTTCATATTTGTTTCAGAATGCTTCAATCTATAATAACTGAAATTTTATTTCAGTTCTCTTAATTTTTAAGAAAGTTATGGGCTTTTGACTGTTCTCGATCACAGCTTTTGTGTTAAGTCAATGAAAAAGCAATAGGGAACAAGATGCTAATTTCCGAGTATGGAAATGGCCATAACTTTTTTAATACTGAAAGTAAATTAGGTGTCAAATTAAACTTATTTTTATGCTTTATTTGATGGGATAAATTACAGACTTGATTTTTTAAATCTCAAAATGTTGTAACATTGCTACTCTAAGAGTAACTGGTTTTGTGATTCTATCACACAGATTTCCACTGGTTCGCGTCCTTTTCCCTCAGCAGCCTTCAGACTCAACTAATCACCCTTTCACATTTCCATCAAGTCTTCAATGCCAACATAAAACAGATCTTCCACTGCCCTCCTCCCCCTATTTGGCATTCCAACAAGTCAGCTCCCTCCACAACGCCTCGGTCCAATTTTAATCATACTGAACACTCCTCCCTTTCCTCCAACAACTTCCCAATCGAGTACAGGAAATTTAGCAAGCATCCTCTTTTTCCAGCAGGTATTTGTTTTCCCCATATATTTGGGCATCTTATTCAGTGCATACAATACTGTGGGCAATTACCGTGGGGAAACAAAATAGAGACTGGGTATAGGCTTTGCAGACTTTGTGGCTTCTTGTTTGCACCTGACCTGCTGATTATTTACAGTGTCAGCTGAGGATAAGGCTATATACCATCTGGGGCATCAGGAAGAGGGGTAATCAAAGATAGAGGTCGATATTTTGATAAAAGGTAACTGTAAATTGGTATTAATCCATATACTTAGTACAATTGATATAACACGGTGAAATGTTTTCTCATAAAATGGTTAGCACTTCGGTGGTAAAGGGACAGTGGTAATAGGTCTAATTTTCCGGTTGCATCAGAAAATAATTTATAGGATTTAATTCAGATAAATGCATGGTATTACATTTTGATAAGTAAAAGGATTTAAAACAACGTACTACATAGTAGTCAGGTTTGGAAGGTGAGATCTCATGGGGTCAAAGGCAAGCTAGCCAATTGATCATTGCAGGAGGATTTCCTGGAATATGTATGGGATGGTTTTTAAACCAATATGTAGAGGAACCGACTAGAGGGGAGGCCATCCTAGACTGGGTATTGTGTAATGAGGAAGAATCAGTTAGCAATCTTGTTGTGCAAGGCCCCTTGGGCAACACTGACCATATTGTGGAATTCTGCATTAGGATGGAGAGTGACACGGTTAATTCAGAGACTAGGGTCCTGAACTTCAATAAAGGAGACTTTGAAGGTATGAGATGGGAATTGGCTAGGATAGACTGGAAACTTATACTTAAAGGGTTGACAGTGGAGATGCAATGGTGAAGATTTAAAGAAAGCATGGATGAACTCCAGAAATTGTTCATCCCTGTCTGGCGAAAAAATAAAACTGGGAAGGCGGCTCAACTGCAGCTGACGATGGAAGTCAAGGATAGTGTTAAAGCCAAGGAAGAGGCATATCAATTGGCCAGAAGAAGCAGCAAACCAGAGGACTGGGAGAAATTTAGAACTCAGAGGAGGACAAAGGGGTTAATTAAGAGTGGGGGGAAAAAGAGCATGAAAGAAAGCTGGCAGGAAATATAAAAACTGACTGTAAAAGTTTCTATAGGTAATGAAAAAGGAAATCATTAGTGAAGACGAATGTAGGTCCCTAACAGTCAGAGACAGGTAGATTTATAATGGGAAATAAGGAAATGGCAGAATAGTTAAACAAGTAGTTTGGTTCTGTCTTTACTAAGGAAGACACAAACACATACTAGGGGACTGAGGATCTAGTGGGAGGGACGGACTGAAGGGAATCCACATTAGTCAGAAAATGGTGTTAGGTAAACTGTTGGGACTGCAGTTATCTGAAGGCAGATAAATCCCCAGAGCCAGATGGTCTGCATCCCAGAGTACTCAAGGGGGTGGCCCTAGAAATCGTGGATGCATTGGTGATCATTTTCCAATGTTCTCTTGAATCTGGATCAGTTCCTGTGGACTGGAGAGTAGCCAATGTAACTCAATTTTTTAAGAAAGGATGGAGAGCAAAAACGGGGAGTTATAAACCAGTTAGCCTTACTTCGGTAGTGGGGAAGTTGCTGGAGTCGATTATTAAAGATGTTATATAAGCGCATTTGGAAAGCAGTGACAGGATCGGTCAAAGTCAGCATGGATTTATGAAGGGAAATCATGCTTGAATAATATTTTGGATTTTTTTGAGGATGTAACAAGTAGAATGGATAAGGGAGAGCCAGTGGATGTGGTGTATCTGGACTTTCAAAAAGCCTTTGACAAAGTCCCACACAAGAGATTAGTGTGCAAAATTAGAGCACATGCTATTGGGGGTAGGGTATTGACATGGATAGAGAACTGTTTGGCAGACAGGAGGCAAAGAATAGGAATGAACGGGTCCTTTTCAGAATGGCAGGCAGTGACGAGTGGGGTGCCACAAGGTTCGGTGCTGGGACCCCAGTTGGTCACAATATATATTAACGATTTAGACGAGGGAATTAAATGTAACATCTCACAGTTTGCGGATGACACAAAGCTGGGTGGCAGTGTGAGCTGCGAGGAGTATGCTATGAGGCTGCAGGGTGACTTGGATAGGTTGGGTGAGTGGGCAGAAGCATGGCAGATGCAGTATAAAACGGAAATATGTGATGTTGTCCACTTTGGTGGCAAGAACAGGAAGGCAGATTATTATCTGAATGGTGTCACATTAGGAGAAGGGGAGGTGCAACGAGACCTGGGTGTGCTTGTACATCAGTCACTGAAAGTAAGCATGCAGGTACAGCAGGCAGTGAAGAAAGCCAATGGCATTTTGGCCTTCATTACGAGAGGATTTGAGTTTAGGCGCAAGGAGGTTCTACTGCAGTTGTACAGGGCCCTGGTGAGACCGTACATGGAGTAGTGTGTGCAATTTTGGTCTCCTAATTTGAGGAAGGACATTATTGCTATTGAGGGAGTGCAGCGCAGGTTCACCAGGTTAATGGTGGGACTGACGTATGATGAAAGAATGGGTTAACTGGGATGTATTTGCTGGAATTTAGAAGGATCAGAGGGGATCTTACAGAAACATATAAAAATCTTAGAGGATTGGACAGGGTAGATGCAGGAAAAATGTTCCCCATGTTGGGGGAGTCCAGAATCAGTGGCCACAGTTTAAGAATAAGGGGTAGGTCATTTAGGACTGAGATGAGGAAAAACTTTTTCATTCAGGGAGTTGTGAATCTGTGGAATTCTCTGCCACAGAAGGCAGTGGAGGCCAATTCACTGGATGTTTTCAATAGAGAGTTAGATTTAGCTCTTAGGGCTAAGGGAATCAAGGGATATGGGGAAAAAGCCAGAACGGGGTACTGATTTTGGATGATCAGCCATGATCATATTGAATGGTGATGCTAGCTCAAAGGGCCGAATGGCCTACTCCTGCACCTATTTTCTATGTTTTATATATGGATACAAATTGTAATAAAAGGGAACTGTAGATGCTGGTTTCTACCAAAGATACACACAACATTTTGGAGTAACTCAGCAGGTCAGGCAGCATCTCTGGACAAAATGGAGAGGTGACATTTCGGGTCAGGACCTTCTTGAGGTCCGAAGCCTTTCAAGATTAGAACATGGAAAGGTTCATCAAGAACCATTTATTTTAGTTTAGTTTATTGTGTACCGAAGTACAGTGAAAATCTTTCTTCTTGCTTGTAGCTCACCTGCTGACTATTTACAGTGTTATCTGATGATATCTGAGACATTTAAAATTAGTTGAGATTGAGCTAGTAAAACTTGCAGGTACTTTGAGTCAGGTTAATGTAAAGAAGTTCATGCTAAATGAAATGTATCTAATTCCAGTAATGAGGAACCAGGTAATATTCAAGGGGAATACCAAACATATTCCTGGACTTCCTTAAAATGATTGTTTCAACCAATGCCATGTGTTTTTAAATTGATTGATAGCATTGGCAATTTTCAACATATGTTGGTGAATGCTTAAGCTGAGCAAACCTGTACACTTATTTCAAAGGGCTGGCTACAAATAGTATTAATATATTATTGTCACGTGTACTGAGATACAATGAAAATCTTTTGTCTTCATTTCTAAAGGAATTCTTCATTTCTAGTCAAGAATATAAAGGAGGATAGTAAAAGCTTCTTCAGGTATGTGAAGAGGAAAAAATTAATTAAGACCAAAGTTGGACCCTTGAAGACTGAAAAGGGTGAATCTATTATGGGGAACAAGGAATTGGCAGATGAGTTGAACAGGTACTTTGGATGAGTCTTCACTAAGGAAGACACAAACAATCTTCCTGATCTACTAGTGGCCAGAGGATCTGGGGTGATGGAGGAACTGAAGGGAATCCACATTGGGTAGGAAATGGTGTTGGGTAGACTGATGGGACTGAAGGCTGATAAATCCCCAGGGTCTGATAGTCTGCATCCCAGGGTACTTAAGGAAGTGGCTCTCGAAATCGTGGACGCATTGCTGATCATTTTCCGATGTTCTATAGATTTAGGATCAGTTCCTGTGGATTGGGGGGTAGCTAATATTATCCCACTTTTTAAGAAAGGTTGGAGAGAGAAAACAAGGAATTATAGACCAGTTAGCCTGACATCGGTGGTGGGGAAGATGCTGGAGTCAATCTTAAAAGATGAAATAGCCACACATTTGGATAGCAGTAATAGGATCGGTCCGAGTCAGCATGCATTTACGAAGGGGAAATCATGCTTGACTAATCTTCTGTGATTTTTTGAGGATGTAACTAGGAAAATGGACAAGGGAGAGCCAGTGGATGTAGTGTAGCTCGACTGTCAGAAAGCATTTGACAAGGTCCCACATAGGAGATTAGTGGGCAAAATTAGGGCACATGGTATTGGGGGTAGAATGCTGACATGGATAGAAAATTGGTTGGCAGACAGGAAACAAAGAGTAGGGATTAACGGGTCCCTTTCAGAATGTCAGACAGTGACTAGTAGGGTACCGCAAGGCTCGCTGCTGGGTCCGCAGCTGTTTACAATATATATTAATGATTTAGATGAAGGGATTACGTAACATTAACAAATTTGCAGATGACACAAAGCAATGTAAACTGTGAGGAGGATGCTATGAGAATGCAGGGTGACTTGGACAGATTGGGTGAGTGGGCAGATGCATGGCAGATGCAGTTTAATGTGGATAAATGTGAGGCTACCCACTTTGGTAGCAAAAACAGGAAGGCAATCTAAATGTTGTCAAGTTGAGAACCATTTTTACTGCACACAGAGTAGACTTGATGGGGTGAATGATGCCAAGTTAAACAGATCTCACCTGTCTCCATATGATCAATATCCCTCTATTCCCCGCACTTCCATGTATAGGTTAGAAACTGAGCATCAAAATGTAGGGGGCATAAACATGAGCTGCAGGTCTGAGATGAAGATAAATTTCTTCAATCAAATATTCAGATTCTTGGTTGTTCATCACAGAAGGTTATAGATGCTCAGCCATAAACAGCAATGGGCCCCATAGCAGAAGGGTCCATGTCACGGGGCTGGAAACTGGAAGTATCGTGAGCTAATTCTGCGACCACCATCATCTATTGCAACAAGTGATGGCTCCCACTGATTGTCGCCGGAAGCTTGCGTCCTTTTCAGGATGGACGATGACAGCGGTGTCAACATTTGAAACATGGGAGATGGACACGAAAGAAGATGTTTGAACACGTAAAGTTTGGGAAGTGGACAAATTAAAGGATTAACAAGGAAGTCAGTGAATTGCAGAGCAGACGGTAGGGGCTAAAAGAACAGCTCCATTCTTATTCATCCATAAAGAGATCATGTGGCATGGCAGGACTAATTTCCATCCAATTTAGTATCTGTTCCATTACCTCTGTATTACCTTTATGCCACAACACATACTAAAATTGGTTATTAATAAAGTGGTGTTTAAGATGCCTTTAGATTGCACATGCATATGCAAGGATGAGGGATATGGATCACGTGCAGCCGGAAGAGATTAGTTTAATATGGCTTCATGTTCAATACAGACATCATAGGCTTAAGGGCCTGTTCCAGTGATGTACCGTTATAAAATTCAACACAAAAATTAGATGGCATAAGATTTTAATGCTTTTAAGATTTTAAAAAGGTAATGCTCGTTTTGAGAATAAAGAAAGTTTTATAAAATCATTCTTGAGAATAATTTCCAGGAAAATCGACGATGAACTCGAGTAGATGGTTGAATAGTTTTGAAATTCACCTAACAACAGACATTATTTTTTTCTGCTGTGCATTTCAAAAAGCAGTAAACGATTAAATCAGAAGGATTAATTTCATAGTTAAGTACTATGTACAGCACGGTGGCGCAGCGGTAGAGTTACTGCCTAATATTGCTTTCCGTGCCGGAGACCCGGGTTCGATCTCGACTATGGGTGCTATCTGTACAGAGTTTGTAGGTTCTCCCCATGACCACGTGGGTTTTCTCCTAGATCTTCGGTTTCTTCCCACACTCGAAAGACGTATGTAGGTAAATTGGCTTGGAAAATGTAAAAATTGTCCTTAGTGTATGTAGGATAGTGCTAATGTGCGGGGATCGTTGTAGGACTCCATCCCTCTCCCTGCCTATGTTGTTATCCCCACTCTGAAACATTCTTGGCCCTGGCACCGGAGAGGCAATGCACCATCCTGGAGTTTCACTAATGGCCGCAGGCGCATCTGACTTTGTCCCTGACCATGGAGTCATCTATCACTATTGCTCACCTAAACTTTGACCAACCCTGCTGTATAATAGAGCCAGCCATGGTGCATCTGATCATGCCACTGCTGTTGCTATCCCCTGAGCCCACCCCACAACATTAGCCAAAACATTATACTTATTAGAGAATGGAATAGCCACAGGGGATTCCTGCACTACCCGTCTGGCCCTCCTGGCAGTTACCCACCAACCTGGCTGGACCAGCTGCGTGACCACCACCATGGAACACCTATCTATAACACTCTCAGCCTCCTGTATGTTCAACCTCATATATTCAGCCTCCTGTATATTCTACTGCAGCTGAACCCACATCCAATCCACATGGACTGGGATGAACTACAGCTGGACACACTTCCTGCAGACATAGTTGCCAGAGACATGTGATTTCTCCCTGATCTTCACATTTCACTGGAGCTTACCATTCCACTGTCTGCCTTTACTACTCCTTAAATAACGATTGGATTACAAGACCTTGCCTTACTTAATGCTATTCTTCAACCTCGGAGCCCTTTTCGAAATGGCAGCTCTTGCAAGATCATGCCTCCTTTATGCACGCTGTTGGTCGGGAAAAACAAACTCAAGCACCTACTCGGACCCCACCTTTTTGAACAATCACATCTTCCCCTCCTCCTCAGCTGCACAGCCTGCCGGTTGGAACAAAACAATGGATTTGGATGGGAGAGGAATGGCAGAACCAAACATTGAGGAAGGATGGGGATTAAAAAAAACTTGGAAGTAAAACTAGAAAAGTGGAAGTGATATTGAAGGAATTTAGAAAGAGGTTGTGGTTAATGGCATGCCCTAGGTTAGCAATGTAAGCAGAGTGCCGGATCACATTCTTATTTCCAACCAGACTTCTCTTCACAGAATTAAAAAGAACTGCAAGGAAACAAGCCAATACCATTTTAACTGAAATACTTCTGAGAATAGTCATTAAGAGATTAGCAAGTATTGCATTTAAGCAAAATGTTCTAGCTCAAAATTGATAATTTCCACCATAATGGGACAGATGCAGAAACGGTATTTCTAATGATGGAGGAGTCTAGGTCTGCAATCATAGTCCAAGGATGAGAGGTAAGCAAGATAGGACTGAGATGAGAGTGTGTAGGATAGTGTTAGTTTGCGGGGATCGCTGGTCGGCATGGACTTGGTGGGCCAAAGGGTCTGTTTCTGCTCTGTATCTCTAAACTAAATTAATTGTAAATAAATGTAAACAAGTACAAACTTTCCCCAATTATTGCATTTGCAGGAAATGGTTCAAGACCATTTGTCACCTGCTGCTGGAAATCTGCAAATTGAACCAAAGCACTTTTCCCCAAACACATTGCAAAACTATTATTTTTAATCTACGCAGACCTTTTGGAAAAAATATATTTTTGCGGTGTATTTTATATGAAATACAGCAAAGAGAAATACAATACAAAATGATTTAAAAGAGTTATTTGGCAATAAATTTGGTTGCTTTGAAGGAAATAATCACAGGTTTTTCAACATTATAAATCTCTTGGTAGAACAGAATTCTGGCATTTACCCAGAGCCGGCTGCTTGTAATAAATTTCTTGCTCCTAAAGTTCTCAAGCCATTGAATTCAACAGCAATAAACCTTTCAAGAGTATTCCCACTGCATAAAAAAAACCTTTGGGCAATTCTATTAGTTGATTAGTGTGCTAGCATCTTCTCCAATGAACATTTTTGTAGCATTTTCCCCACTAAAGCAGTAAATCTGAAGCAACACACAGAAACACGGTCTCTTAGGTGTTTTGAATGTCTTCTAAACCATATGCCTGAAGAAATAAACTAAACAGCGGCTAAATTTTCAACAGCATATTAGACTTCACAGACTTTACAAATCAAAGCAATAAATAAGCAAATGAATATTGCAAAGAATGCAATTACATTTGTACACTTAGAATGCACAATAATCAAGATATTAGTACTGTATTGCAAAACACAAAGTGCTAGATTAACTCAGTGGGTCAATATGAAGAAATGTCCAAAGGATCCTTATGGGCTCCACAGTAGCACAGCGGTAGAGTTGCTGCCTTACAGCGCCAGAGACCCGGGTTCGATCCTGACTACAGGTGCTGTCTGTAGAGTTGTACATTCTCCCCATGACCTGCACGGGTTTTCTCCAGTATCTCCTCCCACACTCGTCCCACAGGTTTGTAGGTTAATTGGCTTAGTATAATTGTTTATTGTCCCTAGTGTGTGTATGATCATGTTAGTGTGCAGGGATTGCTGGTTGGCGCAGGCTCATTGGGCCAAAGGGGCTGTTTCCGTGTTGCATCTCTAAACTAAACTAAAACAAACCCAAAATGTTACCTATCCATTCCCTCCATAGATGCTGCCAAACCTACTGAATTACACCAGTACTTTGTGTTTTGCTTAAGACTCAAGCATTTGCACTTTCTTGTGTCTTCATGTTAGCATTGCCATCTCACTGCTCAGGATAAAAGGTTCAAATCTGACATCTGATGCTGTTTCCCTGTGTGGGTTCCATCTGGTTTGCTGATAGGAGTGTTCTGCTTAGAGTTAGCAGGGACACAATGGGCCAAACATCCTCCCTCTGTGGTGTGGTAATGGAATACCAGCAAGTTTATTTAAACATACCATAAGCATATGAGCTGTTGAAAGCATTTTATTGGGGTAAATCACAGCATGGTTTGTATGCACAGCTCTATCCTAGACTGCTCAAAATTGCAGAGAATTGTGAACGCAGTCCAGACCATCACACAAACCAACCTCCCTTCCATTGACGCCATGTATACCTCATGAGGCCTCGGCAAGGCCAGCAGCATAATCAAGGATGAGTCGCACCCAGCCCACTCCCTATTCTCCCATCAGGCAAAAGTTATAGGAGTGTGAAAACACACACCTGCAGATTCAGGGACAGTTTCTTCCCAGCTGTTATCAGGCAACTGAACCATCATACCATAACTGGAGAGCAGTCATGAACAACTATGGACCTCATTGGAGACCCTCGGACTATCTTTGATCTGACTTTTCTGGCTTTACCTTGCAATGAACGTCATTGATGTTTTTCCCTTAATCATGTATCTATACATGATTCAAACAAGAGGACATGACTTGAGAATGAAGGGACAGAAGTTTAGGGGTAACATGAGGAGGAACTTCTTTACTCAGGGACGACAGATGGCACAATGGGCTAAGTGTTCGGCTGGCAACCGGAAGGTAGCCGGCTCGAATCCCGCTTGGAGTGCATACTGTCGTTGTGTCCTTGGGCAAGACACTTCACCCACCTTTGCCTGTGTGTGAATGTGTGTGAGTGATTGGTGGTGGTCGGAGGGGCCGTAGGCGCAGATTGGCAGCCACGCTTCCGTCAGTCTGCCCCAGGGCAGCTGTGGCTACAGAAGTAGCTTACCACCACCGAGTGTGACTGAGGAGTGAATGAATAATGCGATGTAAAGCGCCTTGAGTATTAGAAAGGTGCTATATAAATCCCATCCATTATTATTATTATTACTCAGAGAGTGGTAGCTGCGAATGAGCTTCCAGTGGAAGTGGTGGAGGCAGTTTCGATTTTATCATTTAAAAATAAATTGGATAGGTATATGGACGGGAAAGGAATGGAGGGTTATGGTCTGAGTGCAGGTAGATGGGACTAGGGGAAAATAAGTGTTCGGCACGGACTTGAAGGGCCGAGATGGCCTGTTTTCCGTGCTGTAATTGTTATATGGTTATTATATGGTTATACACTGTGGATGGCTTGATTGTGACGTGACAATAAAATAAAACTCAAATTCATAAGCTGGAATTAGCTTACATCAATTATTTTGTGGGTTCAGTTGATAAAATATTCATTTTGGCATCATTTAAAGAAAACCGTACGAGGTATTCTGAATGATGGGGACGGCCTGAAATATAGTTGTGTATAAAACGAAGATATTTTTTCAAAATGTCCAAAGAAATTTCTTAGTTCTTGGACTAAAACAAAGTGGAATCAAATCATTTTTTAATAAATCGAGCCACCGGATTCAAATTTCCTAAACTGAAGTGTCCCAAATGGGAAATCTTTCAAGATAAATTATATAATTATAAACAGTTTTACACAATGTTCCCAGATTAAAAATGAATTCAAGGTATGTACAGTATTTCTGCCCAGTTTTGGAATAATAAGGGAGACTATTGTAGAGGGCTTTTCAAATGAAATAATATGGGTAGAGGCTAGCCCAAATCATTCATGCTGATAAAGTACACAAAAATGCTGGAGAAACTCAGCGGGTGCAGCAGCATCTATGGAGCGAAGGAAATAGGCAACGTTTCGGGCCGAAACCCTTCTTCAGACTGATGGGGGGGGCGGGGAGAAGAAAGGAAAACGGAGGAGGAGGAGCCCGAGGGCTGAGGGAGAGATAGGAAGGGGAGGAGACAGCAAGGGCTAATAAAGTGCATACCTGACCTAGTTTTATTTACCTGCATTTGGGCACCATTCTTCAAAACATTTCCTATCCATGATCCAGGTCAATTATCTTTGAAACGTTATAATTGTACCCACCCAAAACACTAGCTCTGCCAGCTCATTCCATTTATCTGTGTGGAAAAACCTGCCTCTCGGGTCCCCATCAAATCTTTACTCCCTCGTCTTTAACCATTTCCCCCTAGTTTTAGATTTCCTTCCCTTTGGAAAAAGACTGGCCATTTACCTTTTCTATAATCCTAAAGATTTCATAATCTCAGCCTCAACAGGGAAGACCCAGCCTATTCGATCTCTCCTCACAAAAGACCTTCATTTCCATGTCTTTGTGAAACTTGTCTGCACTCCACTAACTTAATGACATCCTTGGGGTGGGAGATTGCAACCTTCATGTGGTCCACCCTGTTTTGACGAATGCAATCAACCCGGCGTGCACAAACAAGTTATCTTACAACTTTAGGCTGTGCACGCATACACAAGAAGATGACATCCTTCCTATTGAATGGTGACCAGAACAGTATAACATGGTTCTGACATGAAACATCATTTATCCATGTTCTCCAGAGATGCTACCTGAACAACTCAGTTACTCCCAGCACTTTTGCATCTATTTTAAATGAACCAGTTCTGCGTGTCCACAATATTCCATGCTTCAATTTCAGTTTCTTTATTGTCACCACATGTACCAAGGTACAGTGTGATTCTTTTTTTTTTGCATACAGATCAGTAAGATTATTGTCGTACAGAGGTACAATCCACGTTAGGCAGTGGCGGACTGGCCAGGGTGTCAGCTTGCCCGATGGCAAGTGGGCCCCTGATGAAGTGGGCCCCCTATATCAAGTGGGCCCCTGATGAAGTGGGCCCCCTTAGTCTCCTGGCAACCAATATTTTTAGACCCAGTCCGCCACTGACGTTAGGTACATAATGCATAGAAACAGTCCACTGAGCTTATATATGCAACAGTCGCTAGGCTTTGGAGACATTTCACAGTCCTAACTGCAGCTGGCCATAAAGGCCCATTGCAGCAGTCACCTCCACCTGGGTGTCCCATGAACCGTCCTCCCTCTCCTTGCCCAGCCATCTTCAACCTTCATCCCCCGGAGGACGCCTCCCACAGCCGACCTTCAAAACGTGGAAGGTAAGACCCCCCTCCCCCCGAATAGGGTCGCACCAATATCTTGTATAGCAGTAACATGATGTCCCAACTCTTGTGACAGGTCTTCTTCACCACTCTCTCTACCTGTGTTGTCATTTTTTACTAGACAGTACTGGAGCTCATCTTAGCCAACGTAGCTGGGAATGTGGGAATGAATTTTGGAGATAATAACCACATCACTCAATGTAGTCATAGAGAAAAGGTAGGAGTAAGTCCAAGGAACTGAATTTCAAAGAATATCAAAGTGCAGGGAGGTTAGAAGAAAAGAAAAAGATACAATAAATTGAAGAGATGGCAGGCCCAGTTGGAATATGTAAGTTTGTAGGGGTAAGCAGATGAGGAAAGAGTTTAAAAAAAAAAATCAATGGGACAATTTACGGCTGTTGCAAGAAATTTTAGAATGGGTGCAAAGAATTGCACATATACAGTTCCAATGCATGCATTGGGAAAGGTAGGAGTTTTAAAACGCATTTGTTACTTTTTAATATATTTGATTGTCTGAATGTATTTCAATATCTCATCAAAAAATATTTTAAAATAATTGAAACTCCTTTGACAGCTAGACGGCTATCAAAGGCTTATTGACCCTTCGAGCAGCAACTGAGGCTTATTGACCAGGACTTGGGAATCTGCCTGCCTGCCCTTGTGTACTTGGAAAAATTAAATACATGTGGATGAAGGTCACAGATCTTAAATCAAAGTTGTGAGATTACTGGAGTATGATTTACAGTGACCACAATAGATAAGTGATTTATTTTAATTTGCAAGCCTGTAAATGTATGGAAATGATAAATAGTATGAATATAAATTTCAGGTTTAGAATCAAAGAGGCTAGAGGTTCCAATCGCCAAAAGGGAAATATTGTAACAGTCGCTATCAACTCCCATGCCTCCCAGGGCCACTAGTTATTCATTGATAACGTTAAAAGCATTGCAAATTAATTTTAAGAATTTGTCACCAGGGAACCTTGAACGAGCAGGATAGATCAAATACAGCAGGTGTGAGTGTGGAGATATACCAACCTCTATGGGACCTGTATAATGAGCTTCAGATAATCTGACACCTAATTTACACCGTATCTTGCATCTGCATGGAGGCAAACATAGTTCCTGCATGCAGGTGGCTTAAAGACCGATTACATCATTATTTACCACTATAATTAAACAGCATTTTTGAGTCTTCGGCTTTAATTATTTGAAAGAAAGAAATCCGAAGAAACATCACCCATTCCTTCTCTCCAGAGATGCTGCCTGTTCCGCTGAGTTACTCCAGTTTTTTGTGTAACTCTTTAAACCAGCATCTGCAGTTCCTTCTTACACATAAATTATATCTTTACTGATCTGCCTCTCACTTAATGAATCATTAACTACATTTTAACCTTCATTCTCACTATGTATATCAGTTCTAGAAATTATAAAATTGCACAGTATAGAAAGAGGCCACTCAGCCCAACATCTATGCCAACCGTGAAGACAAATGTAGGTCCTTTACAATCAGGGACAGGTGAATTTATAATAGGTAACAAGGAAATGGCAGAACAGTTAAACAAGTACTTTGGTTCTGTCTTCACTAAAGAGAGCTATTCCTCTCAAGCATTTCCCCCACTACCGATGTAAGTCTAACTGGTCTATAATTCCATGTTTTCTCTCTCCTTCTCTTAAAATGTGGAGTTACATTGGCTTCCCTCCAGTCCAGAGGAATTTATCGAGAGAACATTGAAAAATGATCACCAATGCATCCGCGATTTCTATAAGCGATTTCTAGGGCCACCTCCTTGAGCAGGCACGGAAATCGCTATCAAAACATGCGGGGGACACAATTTCTTGGCGGACGCAAGCGCACACAACAGTGACAATAATATGGTGAAATTCTGCATTAGGATGGAGAGTTACACGGTGGCCCCCTCCCACACCCTCCCCCCGAGGCCGGTGGTCAGTGGTCGCTCAGCTCCCCCACTTTCAAAAATGTTCCGCGGCCCCTGATGACTACAGGCCTGTCGCACTGACCTCTGCTGACCTCTGTAGTCATGAAGACCCTTGAAAGGCTTGTGCTGGCCAAGCCAAAAAATATCACGAACCCCCCTGCTGGACCTTCTGCAGTTTGCATATCGGGCCAATAGATCTTGGGCAACAGTGACAATAATATGGTGGAATTCTGCATTAGATCGGATTGTCCCCCACCTCTCAAAACAGGGGGGGACGTGTCCCCCCTTTCCCCCCAGGATTTCTGCCCCCTGTACCTTGAGTACTCTGGGATGCAGACCATCAGGCCCTGGGGATTTGTCTTCCTTCAGTCACAACTGTTTACCTAACACCATTCCTGATTAATGCAGATTCCCTGCAGTTTCTCTCTCCCACTAGGTCCTCGGTCCCCCAGTATTTCTGGGAGATTGTGTCTTCTTTAGTGAAGACAGAACCAAAGTCCCCTTTTAACTGTTCTGCCATTTCTGTCCTGGTTCACTTGGCTAAGATGTTGAAAGGTTGCCAGCATCCATTGGAACATTCCTCAAACACAACCTCATTCAGAATATTATAGGAGGTTCAAAAACAATAATATATTCAAGGTTACTATTGGCGTGGATTTAGATGACTAAAACAAAGCACGGGAAAGTTAATTGCCTTCAGGAAAGGTGGATTATGAATTTGTCACTGTGATTTCTGATAGTGGAAACATGTCAGAAATTCTGTTGAGATCGAATTTACAAGTTAATGTGGCACAGCTTTCAAACAAGCTAAATAATGCCACACAAAACCATGTTTCCTCCAGATTAAGTCTTTTACACACACACACACTATAGGAAATTAAAGGTTCTTACTTTCTGATTTACTCAGATGTGCCTAAGACAATGATGCAGAATTCCTGGAGATTACATTAGAGGTTGATGTATGTGGGACGGTGGGGTTGTTCAGCACTGAAAGACAAAAGGTAGATCAAGATTTTAGATTTCAAGAGTAGCATTGTTTTATGAAACAGCAAATAGCCATCTGCAAACAATTCACAACATGTTTAACCACCAGATGGCAAGAATGCTCAAATGCAATATATTGCAAAACAAATATTCATATTAATATATTGAAGTAATGATGAAAGTATCTTAATTTGTTTACAAAATGCAATCAAAATAATTTAAAAAAAAACAAATTTCAAGAACAAATGGAGCATTATTTTGGTGTATTACATGCAGTTCTGGTCATCCTGTTACAGGAAGGATGTGGTGGCTTTGGAAAGGGTGCAGATGAGGTTCACCAGATGATACCTAGATTAGGAGGTATTAGCTACAGGGAGAGGTAGAACATTGTGGGCAGAACGTTACCATTTAAAGTTATCACTGTGGGCCTGTTCCTGTGCTGTACTGTTCTGTGATCTAATTAATTTAATTCAAACTATTTAATTCATCAGAATATTTTGGACCTTGAGGAATAACCTGCTTTTTCTTAAATTAGCTATTTGTTCCCAATTATTTATAGTCTTATACAATAAATGAAACACAAACATTAATCTTTATAAAGCTGTATTTCAGAATGTATTAAAGTTTACACAATGATTATGAGCTTAGTGTTTCAAATTGCAGATATGCAGAGAAGCACACCCTTTTTCCAATGTTACATCTGCAATACAAGGATGGTTCAAATAAAGAAAAACTCCCAAGTGAAGAAGAGCTTACTGCAAAACCACATTTGGCTTTTCAATGGCAAAATAATAATTGTGTGAAGACAGAGTAGCAATATGGTAGTAAGAGCTTGTTTCCATGCTGTATCTCTAAACTAAACTAACATTTCTTGAAACTATTTTGTATTTATGGGTGGTGGGGGAATGGACTTAGTTTTGTTGTGATATAATACACATACCTGCGCTGAGTTTCCTCCCCTTCTCATCCCAAACCTAACATCGCAGAGCTTGTTCCACTGTAAGAATGATGCCTTTCTTGGAAAATTATAAAAATATCATGCTTTGTTTCCAATTTGACAATTACAGTACTTATAGTGTATTGACAGGAGTTAAGAACTTCCAGTCCTTTCACAATTGATGAGACACTGTTTCCGATGTACATGAAAGGAAAACTAAACTGAAAGTCAACATTCAGAGACACGTTTGCATCTGCTCACAACCAAAAGCATTTCATTGTCTTCTAAAATGAAAGGTTTAGGTTTATTACTGTCACATGTACCGAGGTACTGTGAAAAGCCTTGTTTTGCATGCTGTCCAAACAGATCCAATATACTATACATAAATACAATCAAGTCAAACTCAAGTACAACAGATTGTGCAAAGGCAAAGACACAAAGTGCAGAATATAGTTCTCAGGATTGTAACGTCAAAGTCCAATGTCCGCAATAAGATTGAGGTTAAACAGACAGTACTCGAGCTTACAGAAGGACCCTTCAGTAGCTGGATAACAGAGGGGAAGAAACTGTTCCCGAATCTGGTAGTAAGCGCTTTCAAGCTTTCGTACTTTCTGCTAGATGATAGCAGGGGGAGGAAGAAGAAATGAGCATGGTGGGACATGTCTTTCATTCTGTTGGCTACTTTTCCAAAGCAGCACAAAGTATAAAAGAGCGAGACAGAGTTACTGGCAGGAAGCCGGCCTGTGTGATGGACTGGGCTACATCTACAACTCTCTGCAATTCCCAACAGTATACTTTATATGGTGCATTTGTAGAAGTTTGGAAGAATAATTGGACTCCTGCTGAATTTCCACAGACTCCTTACGAAGTCGAGTTGTTGGAGTGTCTTCTTGCCTGTCGTATCAATGTCCATGACTGATTGTTAGTAATATTAATGCCAAGGAACTTGAAGCTTGTAAAGTATAAAGTATCCTTTAATGTCATTCAAACTTTTAGTTTGAACAAAATTACGTACCTTGCAGTCATGACAAAGAATAAAATAACAGAACACACAATGAACACAGTTTAACATCCACCACAGTGAGTCTACCAGGCACCTCCTCACTGTGATGGAAGGCAAAAGTCTCAAAGTCCTTGTCTCTTCCTTCCTTGTTCTCCCTCTGCGTAGAGGCGATCCTGGCTTTCGATGTTGGGCCCCTCGCCGGGTAATGGTAAGTCCCGCAGCAGAATCCGAGCTCCGCGAATGGGCCGGTTCAAACTCTGCGGCCCGGGGCGAACAAAGCTGCCACCCTCCAGTCCAGCGGACGAAGCTGTTGTTGCGGGAGCTCCGGAGAATCGGTCACCAACCTGGGACTTGCGAGCTCCCGATGTTGTCGTCCAATAGACCCGCAGCCGAAGCCTCCGAGGCTCCGAAGTCGGGCCGCCGCCGCAGCTCCACCACAGCCTTGAAGTCGGCCCGAAGGAAGAGACTAAAACAAGTTTCCCTCCCCCCCCACACATACACAACTAAATATAAACTAAAACATACGTCCAACAAGACAAAAAAAAAAAGACTGACGGGCTTGGGCAGCGCCACCACTTCCGGGAATGGCTTTCAACCATCTCCACCAAGCCACCTTTGATGCTATTTAGGACATGTATTCTACCATGATTGGGCCGACCAGAGTGGTGTCAAATGCAAACTTGTAGACGGAGTTAGAGCTAAATTTGGCAACACGGTCGTGAGTGTATAGAGAGTGTAGTAGCGGACTGAGAATGCATCCATATGGGGCATAGGCGTTGAGACAAATACTCGCAAAAATCCTTGAGGCAAAATGGTAATATTAAACGATCGTTTTTGATGATATCCACTCAGAACATTTCAGAACATGCAGCATCTTTTCGATTGCTCTTGGGGAAAAAAGTTGAAAATAAAGTGTTGAATCGCCATGATTTCTGTGGTAATGATTTTCTACATGATGAAGGAATTCCACAGAATTCCTCAGAATAATTTCAGATCTCACTGGGTAATCTCACATTCTGAAGAAGGGTCTCGACCCAAAACGTCACCCATTCCTTCTCTCCAGAGATGCTGCCTGCCCCGCTGAGTTACTCCAGCTTTTTGTGTCTATCTTCGGTTTAAACCAGCATCTGCAGTTCCTTCTTCCACAATCTTACATCACTTACTGCAACAAGGTGCTGAATGAGATTGTAGAGAACCAAAACCAACTGCTCCTTGTACCTTAACAATAGCACCAAAGGCAATTGACCAGACTTAACATGAAAGTCATTCTGATAAATGATTACCAACTTTCAATGTTAACTACTTCTCTCTCCACAGTTGCTGTCTAACCTGCTGAGTGTTTCTAATGTTTTGAGTTTGTATTTCAGATATCCGGCTTAGAGTCATAGAGTGATACAGTGTGGAAACAGGCCCTTTGGCCCAACTTGCACACACCGGCCAACATGTCCCAGCTACACTAGTACACCTGCCCGCGTTTGGTCCATATCCCTGCAAACATGTCCTATTCATGTACCTGTCTAACGGTTTCTTAAATCATGGAAAAGTCTCTGCCTCAACTACCTCCTCTGGCAGCTTGTTCCATATGCCCACCACCCTTTGTGTGATAAAGTTACTCCTGTTAAATCTTTACCCCTTCACCTTAAACCCATGTTCTCTGGTCCTCGATTCACCTACTCTGGGCAAGAGACTCTATGCATTTACCCGATCTATTCCTCTCATGATTTTATTCACCTCTATAAGATCACCCCACACTCCAAGGAATAGAGACCCAGCCTACTCAACCTCTCCCTACCGCTCACACCCTCTAGTCCTGGTAACACCCTTGTAAATCTTCTCTGTACCCTTTCCAGCTTGACAACATCTTTCCTATAACATGGTGCCCAGAACTGAACACAATACTCTAAACGCGGCCTCACCAACATCTTATACAACTGCCACATGACCTCCCAACTTCTATACTCAATACTCTGACTGATGAAGGCCAAGTTGCCAAATGACTTTTTGACCACCCTATAAACCATATGGCTGCTGCTATACTATTCTTTTAGGTAATTATCTTTACTTTTCAATTTTCATCATATCACATCCAAGGCAAGGCACCCTCATAGATCTTGCTGAAGGCGTAGATATAAAATCTGATTAACTTCAAGTGCTGTAATTATTCCATGTTATTATCGTCGTTTCAAAAATTAGAACCCTTTAAATTTAGTTGGTTAAATGGCATTATTAAAAATGTTGGGTGATAAATTCCTGCTTACAACATATGAACGCTAGATAATCTTTCCCCCATTTCGTTTTTTTGAGAACTGAATAGATAAAAACACGATTTATCGAATTCAAAGTTTGATCAATGAGTATGGTATAAAGAGAATAAACTAACAAAACCAAATGATATTTACATATTTTTATGCGAGTAATAAAAGATAATGCATGTTCACTTTGGTGCACACAAATTGAATAACCAACGTTCCATAACGAGCCTTTAGCTGTTAATTTGTGATTTTAAGGGACAATAGTTCACTGTTTTTTTTAGTATCATAAAAAGAGGAGAATGTTTTTTTTTTAACCGCTTCATGATGGATAATTTTAAGATAGATTATTTCAAGAGAAATGTTTATTTCACAAAGATTAGGAGGTGACTCTGTGCTGCTTCTAACGGGAAAAGCACCTTGAACATAGTGGACTATCAACCCTCATCGTTTCTGTCATTCAGACTCTGGAATCCCCAAATAGGCTCTTAGCCAGAACGCCATTGGAGGCAAGTATCATTAAGAATATACAAAAATAATAGTTTGTACTAGCAATGGATTTGCCAGCAATTATAAATACTACTGCATTCATTCAAGGAGGACAAGAGGTTAAGTACACATTTAAAAATAATTATTTCACATTACCTCACACTACGCCCAAACGTTCTGAAGATTTCCAAGGGAACTTCCATCCTACATTATTGGGCGATGTCAGAACTCTCCAGCAAAAACAAAT
The DNA here is from genome assembly GCF_010909765.2 of Amblyraja radiata. Classification (NCBI taxonomy): domain Eukaryota; kingdom Metazoa; phylum Chordata; class Chondrichthyes; order Rajiformes; family Rajidae; genus Amblyraja; species Amblyraja radiata. The sequence continues at coordinate 25,666,405 of NC_045958.1, read as the reverse complement.
GAGAGCCGCTGGAGGAAATCAATGGGCCAGGCAGCGTCCATGGAGGGAAATGGACAGTCGCATATCAGGTCGAGACCATTTGTCTAGACTGAAAGAGTAGAGGGGATGTAGCCACTATAAAGGTGATAGGGGGAGTGTGGGGCAAAAGCTAGCTGGCCCTAATATTTCCAGTCTCCCAATATACTTTGCTGGCTCTGCACTGCTGGCCTCCTCATAGTCAGTGGAAATTAGAGGATATGTAACCAAATCATAGAAAATAGATTGGGACCAGTTGATTGCGGGTAAAATAACAGCTGATAAGTGCGAGCCTTTTAAAAGATAATTCAAGACTAGCATGTCGCAGTGAGGACAAAAAGCAAAGATGGTATGATTAGGGAATCTTGGATGACAAAGTTTGATCGGGAAAGGAAAAGTATGTGACAAGTAAAGGGAACTAGAACTGTGGAATAGAGGGAATAGGAGATAACTTAAAGGAATTAGGACAAAGAAGGGCTATGGAATATTCTTGTAGAGTAAGATTAATGAGAATCCCGATACAGGTACTCTATAAATATATCAGAAAAATAGGGTAGCCAGAGAAAGAGTGGATCACCTTAGGAACCAAATGGATAATGTTTGTGTGGAGCCAAAGGATGTTGGTGAGGTCCTAAATTGATACTTATCAGTATTCATAAAGGTTATAGATAGTGAGTTTAGGGAGGAGTATGCTGATAATCAGAGACATATCAGTATTAAGTAAGGGCAGATGTTAGCCAACATGGAATGCATAAAGGTGGATTCATGGAATCCAAACATGGAATGCATTCCAAGGGCCAGAAGAAATCTATCCCATGGGAGATACGTAGCTTTGACTGAGAATTTTGCACCAACGAACAATCTGCTGGAGACACTCAGTGGGCCTAGCAGCTTCTGTGGGTGGAAAGGAATGTTTTGGGTTGAAACCTTGCCTTCGGACAGAGAATGGAGATTGCTGGAGCCAGGTCATAGAGGGGAACCGGAGAAGTTGGGAGGCAGAGGCAGGTGAATCATGGAAGGAGGCAGACAGAAGAGAAGAAAAAGATTTTTGCAAGTTTGTTAACCCCGGGTGAGCTATTGGGAGACTGAAGGATAGCTAACATTGTTTTTTGATATTTAAGGACAGCAGGGATAAGCCAGGTAACTAAAGGTTTGTGAGCCTTATGTCAGTATTTGCAGAACAATAAGGATAGCATTTATTTACATTTGGAAAGATAGGGGCTGATCAAGAACGCAATATAAAAGTTGGGACATTATGTTGCAACTTTACAAAATGCTGGGTAGGCTGAATCTTGAGTGTCGTGTGCAGTTCTGGTTGCTGCATTGCAGGAAGGATGTGGTTGCATTGGAAAGGATGCAAAGGAAATTCATCAGGATGTTGCTTGGATTGGAAGACTTTAGATATGGGGAGAGACTGGTTAGGCTGGGTTTATTTTCCTTGGGGCGAAAGAGGCAGGGGGGTAATCTGATGAAGCACATAAAATGAGAAGAGCCATCGATAGGATAGTCAGGATCCTTCTCCCATGCTAGGTTTAAGATGAAAGGAATTAGTTTTAAATAAGGGTTATGAGGAGTAACTGTTTTCTTTTTATATAGAGAATGGCTGATACCTGGCACTTGCTGCCAGAGGAGGTTGTGCCATCATACAATCACTCCTAATGTTTAACAGTGACCGACCTGCTGAACAATTCCAATATTTCCTGATTTATTTTAGATCTCCAGAATCTGTGCCAGTTTACTTCTGCAAGACCATTTTATTATTTAGAAAGTAACCACAATTTTCTTTGTTAATGGTTGGCTAATTAGTGCTAATGCACAGATGTCTGTGTCCTGATGGATTTGTACAGGGCAGAATGCCAGATGTAACTCATGTTTTCAAAACCTACAAGCATGTTAACACATGTACCATAAAAGCAAACTACAACAAAACCCAAACACAAATACTTGAAACTTTTGTTTGCTTACAATACAACAAGTGTCCAATGCAGCCAGCCAAGGTCAGACAAATTGATTAAGTGGGATTAAACATCTTGTATCAGGAAAGGCATAATTGTGAATAGGTGCAGAGTTCTTTCAGATCCCAGCACTTATTAATGCAGCAATAAAAATGTGAAATAAATTGAAGCAATTTATTTGAATTGAAAATAAATATTTGAGATTCTTTACTGAAATATTAAAGTTCACAAAAACAACTTTGTTTTCCCCCCTCTTATCACAGACGTGTAGCCTGTGTCTGTGTAACCACTCATCAATATACTGAAGAGGTTGTCTAATTTAATCCATAATCAGAGTATTACAGGGCTGCCAACTCTCACGCTTTGAGCGGGACACTCGCGCATTTCAGCCAATTCTCACGCCCTCACGCTGAAGACGGAATTCTCACGCTGACAGGCTGTCTTCAGTCCCTGCACAGCAAAGATCCTATAGCGGAGCTATAGGATCTTTGCTGCACAGTTTGTCTCTTTGCGCCACATGACAGCGATCTGCACGGATTGGGGAAGCGCGTCGTTCCCGGGCAGCGGGTGTCAGCGCTTTTGTGCGCCGTCTACGAGCGCTGCGCTTCCGGCTGCCACGGCAACCTCGCTCCCTCCCTCCCTCCTGCCCAAAGATCTTATAGCTCCGCTATAGGATCTTTGCTCCTGCCCTTCAACTCACACGGCAGCACCAGCGCCGCCAATCCACGCTACACCGTGCCCGCCAGACTCCCCATTGGGCGGCCTGGGAATGAGAGGGAGGAGAAAGAGAGGGAGAGAAAGAAAAAAAGGGAGGGATGGAGGCAAAGAGAGACAGGGGGAGGGAATGTAGAAAGGGGATGAAGGAAGGGAAGGAGAAAGGGGAAAAAGGGGAAGCGTGAGGAAAAAGAGGGAGGGTGAGGAAAGAGAGGGAGGGGAGGAAAGAGAGGGAGGGGGGGAAGGAAAGGTGTGTGTGTGTCTGTTTCCCTGTGTGTATGTGTGTGTCTCCCCGTGTGTGTGTGTGTGTCTCCCCATGTGTGTGTGTGTGTGTCTCCCCGTGTGTGTGTGCCTCCCTGTGTGTCTCCCTGTGTGTGTGTGTGTGTGTCTCCCTGTGTGTGTGTGTCTGTCTCCCTGTATGTGTGTATCCCTGTGTGTGTGTATCCCTGTGTGTGTGTGTGTGTGTGTGTGTGTCTCCCTGTGTGTGTGTGTGTGTGTCTCTGTGTGTCTCCCTGTGTGTGTGTGTGTGTGTCTCCCTGTGTGTGTGTGTGTGTGTATCCCTGTGTGTGTGTGTGTGTGTGTGTGTGTGTGTCTCCCTGTGTGTGTGTGTGTGTGTGTCTCTGCGTGTCTCTGTGTGTCTCCCTGTGTGTGTGTGTGTGTGTGCCTCCCTGTGTGTCTCCCTGTGTGTGTGTGTCTGTCTGTCTCCGTGTGTGTGTGTGTGTGTCTGTCTCCCTGTGTGTGTGTGTGTGTGTCTGTCTCCCTGTGTGTGTGTGTGTGTGCGCGCGTGTGTGTGTGTCTCCCTGTGTGTGTGTGTCTGTCTCCCTGTATGTGTGTATCCCTGTGTGTGTGTATCCCTGTGTGTGTGTGTGTGTGCGTGTGTGTGTGTGCGTGTGTGTGTGTGTGTGTGTGTGTGTCTCCCTGTGTGTGTGTGTGTGTGTGTCTCTGCGTGTCTCCCTGTGTGTGTGTGTGTGTGTGCCTCCCTGTGTGTCTCCCTGTGTGTGTGTGCGTGTCTCTGTGTGTCTCCCTGTGTGTGTGTATCTCCCTGTGTGTGTGTGTCTGTCTCCCTGTGTGTGTGTGTGTGTCCCTGTGTGTGTGTGTGTGTCCCTGTGTGTGTCTGTGTATCCCTGTGTGTGTCCCTGTGTGTGTGTGTGTGTCTGTGTCTGCCTGGTGTGTGTGTGTCTGTCTGTCTCCCTGGTGTGTGTGTGTGTGTGTGTCTGTCTCCCTGTGTGTGTGTGTGTGTGTCTGTCTCCCTGTGTGTGTGTGTGTGTGCGCGTGTGTGTGTGTGTGTGTGTCTGTCTCCCTGTGTGTGTGTGTGTGTGTGTGTGTCTGTCTCCCTGTGTGTGTGTGTGTGTGTGTGTCTGTCTCCCTGTGTGTGTGTGTGTGTGTGTCTGGCTCCGTGTGTGCGTGTGCGTGTGCGTGTGCGTGTGCGCGCGTGTCTTCCTTTGTGTATGTGTCTCCCTGTGCGTCTGTTGTCACATCCTGGCCTTAGACAGGGCTGCCAACTCTCACGCTTTGAGCGTGAGAGTCACACATTTCAGCCAATTCTCACGCTGATGACAGAATTCTCACGCTGTCTTCAGTCCCTGCACAGTTTGTCTCTTTTGCACCATATCACAACGATCTGTGCGGTCTGGGGAAGCGCGTCAGTTGGCGGCTGTGAGTGACGTCGTATCTCTTCTCTTCTCTTCTTTCTTGGTTGGATGTGCAGCCGCCGACAACATGAAGCAGCCGGTGATAAAACTAACCAGGTGAGTCGGTTGTAAAACATGGGGAGGACCACAATGAGGCCAAACATCTAGGACAGGGTTCGGCAACCTACGGCACACGGGCTGAATCCGGCCCTTATCCCGAAAAACCACGTTTTTTTTCAACTCGTTTTCGCAGGGTCGGGGTAGGCGAGCCGACCTGAGAACTGCAGCCAGTCCCTGGGACGCGAGCTGATCTGGGAACGGCAGCCAGTCCCTGGGCACGCAGAATGCCAACTTGATCACTATGGACAAATTGGGCCAGCCATGTGCATGTTGTATAACTCTGACTCTATGAAGCTCTGAATGGGCTTAGAATGACCATTTAAGCAAAATTGCCCCCACTTTCCCCATTTTGATTCTTGAGATTAATATCCCTTTGCTATGTTAACAGTGTTAAAGTACTTATGAGGTCGAGTCAGGAAAGGGAACATGTTATTTCTTTTTAGTTTGCTTTAATTTGTTAGTTGATTGTTTGTTGAGTGCCATCATTTCTGAAATGGTCTTAAAGTAACTTAACTGTTATAAAGCAGTAATGTGATTTATGTCCAAACAATTGAAACTTGCATAAAATGTTTGCATTATGAGCAGGACTGCCAACTCTCACGCATTGAGCTTGAGACTCACGCATTGAGCGTGAGGCTCACGCATTTCACAAAATTCTCATGCTCTCACGCTGATCACAAAATTTCTCACGCTCAAATATCTGCGGGTGCTGAAAGTTCAAAATAAAGCAAAAATTGTTTTAGAGGTGAGTAACAACCATTTTGTATTGTATTGTATTGTATTGTTACAATACAATACAATACAACCATGAGGGGAATATCAGGTGAATGCATAGTCTTTTTCCCAGGATATGTGATTCAAGCACTAGAGGGGATTGGTTTAAAGCAGGGCTATCAAACTACCGGCCTGCGGGGTGATTTTGGGGGGAAAAAAAGTAGTTTAGTTTCTCCCATGCAGATGGTGTGATAGGTGAGACACGGCGGCGGTGGTCCCAGCACCAACCCCCCTCCCCCTCCCCCTTCCCCCCTGAGGCACGGCACACACCTCCCACCCTCACCTCCGGCGGCTCTATGTCCGTCGACCGCTCTGTCCACACCCCATGGAGTTTTAACCCCGGCCCAGAGCCAGGAGCGGACCGGGTGAGTGGGGGCGTTGGTGCCGCCTCCTACTATGGGAGGGGGAACCACACCCTCCCCCCATCGGTCGCTACGCTCCCTCGCAATTTCTCACTCTCAACTCTCACCCAATGTTGGCAGCCCTGGTATTATTACAGCACTTTTAGCCTCATTTTCCATTTACAAAATTAAAGCGAATCATGGTCACTTTTAATTTTATAAAACAAATGGTACTTTGTTAAAATGAATAAAATAAATGCTGGAAGAACCCGGCAGGTCGAGCAGCATCTGTGGAGGCAAAAGGTGTGGGTCAATGTTTGGGGTCAAGACCTAACTGCATCACTGTGGTGCACTGGTCAAGCTGCTGCCTCACAGGTCCAGAGACCCAGATTCAATCCTGTCCGAGGGTGCTGTCTGTGTGGAGTTTGCGCATCCTCAATGTTCTCACGAGGGTTACCTCCGGGTGCTCCGGTTTCCTCCCACATCCAAAAGAAATGCAGGCAGGTTAATTGATCTCTGTAAATTGGTGCCTGTGTGTAGCGGATGATGAAACGGGATAAGATAGAACTAGTATGAACAGGTGATTGATGGTTGGTGTGGACTCAGTGGGCCGAAGGGCATTTTTCCATGCTGTACCTTTCAATCGAAACCCTCCATTAGGACTGCCATCAACTTACACCTTCTGCCTTTACAGAGACAGTGTGCTTTTTTTGGTTCTAGATTCCATTGTCTATTGTATTTTTTGTCTTCTTACTTTGTTAAAAATGATCTCGTCATTCTGACTGGTTAAGCAGTAAAGCCACACCTCTAAGTTAACCAAAGAAGTGCACTTTGTGATTATTCTTAACCATATAGGGAATTGAAGAATGCAGGTGAACAGAGGGATCTGGGAATAACTGTGCACAGTTCCCTGAAAGTGGAATCTCATGTAGATAGGGTGGTAAATAAAGCTTTTGGTGTGCTGGCCTTTATAAATCAGAGCATTGAGTATAGAAGTTGGGATGTAATGTTAAAATTGTACAAGGCATCGGTGAGGCCAATTCTGGAGTATGGTGTACAATTTTGGTCGCCTAATTATAGGAAGGATGTCAACAAAATAGAGAGAGTACAGAGGAGATTTATAGGCCTTTCTCACGGGGCGACTTGACGCAAGAGGTAACCAGAGTTGAACATCGTGGGAACCTCGTACGATAACCGTACGGCATTCGTGGACCACCGTGGACCACCGTGGCGCTAACGGCAGGTAATCGTGTAACTTGTTGACTCGGGAGAAAATTCAAGCAAGCTTGAATTTCTCCAAGAGTGACTTGTACACTTGTGGGTGAACATTGCAACATTATATGGACATAGAGGCCAGTGCGATATCCGTAATAACTCTTGCGTTTACCGTGGGAACTCCTGCGAACGGTGAACCCGGAAGCTGGACAGAGGGGACAGAAGGTGAGTAAAAATTGTCTTCTGTGGGATTGAATTTAAAAAATAAAGATTTGCATCCGCATATGACATCAACTTATTCATGAGTTATGTTAATGAGATTCAAGAAAATAACTATCTATCTATCTATCTATCTATCTATCTATCTATCTATCTATCTATCTATCTATCTATCTATCTATCTATCTGTTGTATTAATATATAAAACTCTCGCCCCATCCGTCCGACATCCGTCCGGCTGCCTTTCTGCCTTTCGATTCGTTCCCGCCGTGCGATGTCACAATGCCCGATGCTCGCAGACGTCCAATCGCAATGCCCGACGCTCGCAGACGTCCAATCGGAATGGATCCATTTACATGTACGGCTTCCGGCCGCTTTTCTTCCTTTGATTCCCTGCAACTCCGAAACCAGACGCAGAATCGCCGACATCTTTTCCATTTCGGTAGAGATTTCACTTTTCTTTCTAAGTATCCGCACCTCATTACATTTCGTCGTGTTTACGTACACGTTTTTAATCAAATCCTTCCCCCCCCCCCAATATTTCAAAACTAAACTGACTTCTCACCCATAGATTCAGCCCCAGCCCCAGCCCCTGCTGAACGTTCCATCGTGTGATGTCACAATGCCCAATGCTCACAGATGTCCAATCGGAATGGATTCATTTACATATGCCTATGCAGGAGCCCCAGCCCATGGTGAACGTTCCATTGTGTGATGTCACAATGCCCAATGCTCAAATACATTGTTGCCATAGAGAGGGATTACAGAGAAGGTTCACCAGACTGATTACTGGGATGTCAGGACTTTCATATGAAGAAAGACTGGATAGACTCGCCTTGTACTCGCTAGATTTTAGAAGATTGAGGGGGTATCTTATAGAAACGTATAAAATTCTTAAGGGGTTGGACAGGCTAAATGCAGAAAGATTGTTCCGGATGTTGGGGAAGACCAGAACAAGGGGTCAAAGTTTAAGGATAAGGGGGAAAGCTGAATCGCCGACATCTTTTCCATTTCGGTAGAGATTTCACTTTTCTTTCTAAGTATCTGCTCCTCATTACATTTTGTCGTGTTTAAGTGCACGTTTTTAATCAAATCCTTCCCCCCCCCCCCCCCCCCCCAATATTTCAAAAATAAACTGGCTTCTCACCCATAGAATCAGCACCAGCCCCAGCCCCTGGTGAACGTTCCATCGTGTGATGTCACAATGCCCGATGCTCACAGATGTCCAATCAGAATGGATTCGTTTACATATGCCTTTGCAGGAGCACAAGCACTTGGTGAACGTTCCATCGTGTGATGTCACAATGCCCAATGTTCAAAGACATTGTTGCCATAGAGGGAGTACAGAGAAGGTTCACCAGACTGATTCCTGGGATGTCAGGACTTTCATATGACGAAAGACTGGATAGACTCGGCTTGTACATGCTAGAATTTAGAAGATTGAGGGGGTATCTTATAGAAACGTACAAAATTCTTAAGGGGTTGGACAGGCTAGATGCAGGAAGATTGTTCCAGATGTTGGGGAAGTCCAGAACAAGGGGTCACAGTTTAAGGATAAGGGGTAAATCTTTTAGGACCGAGATGACAAAAACATTTTTCACACAGAGAGTGGTGAATCTCTGGAATTCACTGGCACAGAAGGTAGTTGAGGCCTGTTCATTGGCTGTATTTAAGAGGGAGTTAGATGTGGCCCTTGTGGCTAAAGGGATCAGGGGGTACGGAGAGAAGACAGGTACAGGATACCGAGTTGGATGATCAGCCACGATCATATTGAATGGTGGTGCAGGCTCGAAGGGCCGAATGTCCTACTCCTGCACTTAATTTCATTGGTTCTATGTTTCCCTCTCCTCACCCCTCTCCCCCACCCCCCTTCCCTCTCTGCACCACCCCCTTCCCTCTCTCCACCCGCCCCCTTCCTCCTACCCCTCTGTCCCTCTTCCATCACTCCCCCTACCCCTCTCCACCTCCCTCCCCACTCTTCCACCTCTCCCCCTTCCCCCTCCACTCTCCCTCCCCACTCTTTCCCCTCTCTCCCCCACCCTCTCCCCCTCCCTCCCTCCTCCCCTACCTCCCCATCCCCCGCATCTCTCTCCCCATCCCCCTCTCTCACCCCCTACCCCGCTCTCCTTTCCCTCCCAAATCTGTCCCGTTTCCTCCACCTCCTCTCCCCTCCCTCCCCTCTTCACATCCCCCCTCCCCCCACCTGTGTGTTTGGGGGGTGGTTAATGTGAGTTTGATGCCGCAGCACCCCCCCCCCCCCCCCCCCCCCCGCAAAACGCCGTTGGGGAAACAGACCCAACGGGTCTGCACTTGGTCTAGTAATCTTTAAAAGGGACTTTACTGAAAGGTCCCGCATTTTTATGGTCCGTGAGAAATTTTTCACATGTACTTCTTTGAGAGATACAGCTCGGAGTCCTCGCCGACTAGCGATCGATGTCTTTCCGAAGCAGGGTCCGGAACGCTACCAATCAATGTTCTCCAGAGACCCGTGTAAGGAGTGAACTGCACATGCTGGTTTAAACCGAAGACAGACACAAAAAGCTGGAGTAACTCAGCGAGTCAAGCAGCATCTCTGGAGAAAAATAGGTGATGTTTCGGGACAAGACACATCTTCAGACTCAATTCCGATTAGGATGTCTGAAGAAGGGTTCCGATTCGAATTGCCACCTATTCTTTTTCTTCAGAGATGCTGCCTGACCCGCTGACTTACTCCAGCTTTTTATGTTTTTCTTCCCAGATCTGACTTACCTGCTGAGTTACACCAACATTTTGTGTCCTTTTGTGCGTATTAACCAGCATCTGCAGTTCCTTTAGACATTACCTAACTTCAGATTTTAGAGATATAGCGCGGAAACAGGCCCTTCGGCCCACCGAGTCTGCGCCGACCACCTATTCTTATACACTCCAGGGACAATTTTACAATGTTACCGAAGCCGATTAACTTACAAACCTGTAATCTCTGGAGTGTGAGAGGAAACCGGTGCACTCGGAGAAAACCCACGCGGTCACAGAGAGAACATACAAACTCCATACAGACTGCACCCATGGTCAGGATCGAACCCCGGTCTCTGGGGCTGTGAGGCAGCAACTCTACCACTGTGCCGCATGTAGTCAGATTTAATAAATTGCTGGTGTTGCTTCCAAAGACAGAGGCATTGATAATATTAGATCAGAATTGCATCTTTCCGCTAATAGAGTCAATTATTAGTCAATTAATAATAGAATCAATTATTGTTGGTGACATTTCACCTACAAATATCAGACTATTTTCGCAGAGGTAAGGGCCAATTAGGCATAGCAAAATGTATGAACGCTTTTAAACATTTTTTTCCGACTATTTTGTAAAATGCAAATACAGGGAGAATGATCAAAGTGCTCACATGGCTCACTCTGTTAGAAGCGTTCTGAGTTTAAATGTTCCGTGTATTCCTTCTTAAAGTATAAATTTTTGTGTGGCCAGGGGTGCGATTGAGAACAGCTGGGAAAGGGCGGAGGGGGCGTCACGAATAACAGCGTTTCCCTGGCCATATTATGGCCCATTCCCCAACCGTAACATTAATCAAGCTCTGTCTAACTCCGCCTTCACACCATCCCCCTGTGACATGGGTTAGTCATTGATGGGCGAGCTGTGGGCCGAATGGCCTGCCAACGGGAGTCAGAGACTGACACTGAGATCCATTGTGCAGGAAGGAACTGCGGATGCTGGTTTTTACCGAAGATAGACACAAAAGCCACCTGTTCATTTTCTCCAGATATGTTGCCTGACCCATTGAGTTACTCCAACATTTTGTGTCTGTGTTCACTATGAATATTGAATTATTTAATTTTAGGTAACTTACACTCTCTCTCTCTCCCCCGCCCACCCCCTCCTGCCCCCCCCCCCCTCCCCCATGCAGTAAATGTTGGTTAACCAGTCCAAGGTTTGCAACAATGGTTCCCTCATTGGGATCACACTATCCCTAGCCAACAATTGGCCTATCAGGGAACCAAATATAGACATAAAGTGCTGGAGTGACTCAGTGGGTCAGGCAGCATCTCTGGAAA